>NC_029793.2:48291872-48295904 GCF_000816755.2 Arachis ipaensis | reverse complement strand
CTTGATGACAAGTCATCCTAGCCTATTTTAACTAGTCTTTTCCTTTTGTTTTCATTAGAATTATGCACTTTCTTGAACCATAAGCAAGCTAATTGAGTAGATTTTCATGTTTCCCTTGATTGAATCAACCATGTATGAATTCATGCCATTTCATGAGGTTTTATGCTATAATTGTTGCATATTATGATAGAATGGATATCTCATGATTATGAGCATAGCTTTGATGTGTTTGGTTGATTAATGATAGGTGAAGAAAGCTTGGAGAAAGGTTGAAGCAAGAAGGAATAGCTAGGAGTAAAGAGAAGACAAGGGAATAAATGAAAATGAACCAAGAAGCAAAAAGTTGGACCTAAAGTTAGCTTCAAACTTTTGCACAAACTTTTGGGTGAAAAGTTAGCCCCAACGTTAGCCCCCTAACTTGGAGGCTAATGTTGGAACTTGAAAATCACTCCCTGGGTACCAAAAGTTTGCGCCAACGTTAGCCCCCTAACTTGGTGGCTAACGTTGGCGCCACAAGTGCACAAGGTAAAGCCAACGTTGGGGCCAAAGTTAGACCCCTAACTTTGGCACCAACGTGAGTATCAGCAAAGTGGTGTTAGCTGATATGAAAAGTTGGAGCAAAAGTTAGACCCCTAACTTTTGCTCAAACTTTTGGTCCAACTTTTGCAAAATCCAAGTGAGTTCCATTCGTATTTTTTTCTCTTTCGTTGCTTTGGCTTTGTGATCAAGTTTTGATTTTTCTTTAGAGAAAGTTTGGATCTTTCTGTTTTTGTCGCACCTAATTGTTGTGTGTTCTAGGGGTTTCTTCATCTTCTGTAAGATCCTTTTTGCTTTTCTTGTTGCTTAGACCTTTTCTAGGGCTTTTGCATGTTGTCGCCGTTTCTGCTTGCGCCTTTGATGGTGGTTTTTGCTTGATTTTTGAAAAAGGTTGGGCCTTTGATGATTTTTGCTTGGCATTTTTTATGTTTGACCATGCTTTTTGCTGATAGACTGTAGAAAGGTAGTGATTTTTGTGTTTTTACTTCCTTTGTTTCCTTTGAAACCTTTTTCTTGTTTGATGAGTTCCGTGACGTATTCTGTAGGAATTTCCTTTTAACCTTGGTTTGTTACTGCCTCCAAAGGATGCCCCGTGACTTTGGTTTGAGTCTTGGGGTTTTCCTTTTCTGTTTGTTCGTCTGTATCATATTAGTCGAGTTGTTTTTTCCCCTCGTCCGAGATATTTTTTCTTTTAGTAATCCTATCTTCTTTTCTTATTGTAGGATTAGTTGGCCTCATGTCTTCTCGCCATAATGTTGTAGAGATGTCTTCCCAAGTTCCTGAAGGCATGGCCGATTGGGTGGACTCAGTAGTTCTTATGTGTGTCTCTTTGGCTGATTCCGAGTTTTGTGCGCAGCTTAGGCAGTTTCAGAGGGTCTGTAGTAATGTCGGCGATGAGAAGAATTATGAACTTGTCCCTCCCTCTTCTGAAGAGAGAGTTTGTTTCTCTACTCGGGTTGTTAGAGATCGCCCTTTCTTCTATATTTATGACTTCTTTTTTGGTCAGCTGGGTATCATCCTTCCCTTTACTGAATTTGAGACCAACCTGTTATGGTCTTGTAATGTTGCTCCCTCTCAACTTCACCCTAATTCCTGGGGCTTCATAAAAATTTTTCAATTGCTGTGCAATGGTTTTGGTGTTCCCGCCTCGCAATCTCTCTTCTTCTATTTATTTGTTTTGACGAAGCCTGGAGTAATAAAAAAGAAGGCGAGGGGAAGAAGGTCTTTTCCATGTTTGACAAATCGTTCTGTGATTTTAAAAATTACTTTTTCAAGGTCCGAGCTGTTGAAGGAGCTCGGCCCTTTTTCTGGATGAGAATGATGAGCCCGCCTTTCCCTTGGAATGGCAAAAAGATGTGCGAGTGTCCTGATACACGTGGGAGATGTTGGATGAAACTGAGCGAGCTTTTGTGACCGTCTTGGAAGAACACTGGGGTCAACCTCCCCATCTCAATACAAAGAAATTTTTAACGAATCCCTCTCTTCTTGAAACCGAGCTGGGTATTTTGCGTTCCTGATTTTTCCTTTATTACCTGTTTATTTTGCTTGTAAATGCCTTTCCGACTTGCAGCTTTATTTCTTATTGTTGTGTTTTGCAGAGGCAATGAAGAATAATGAATCCATGAAGGCTTTTAAAAGAGCACAAAAGGCGACTGCTGCTAAAAACATCTCGGCCAAGGTGGCCGGGGAGGGATCTTCCCAAGTGCGCGTGAAGCCGTCCATGCCGAGTTCTCCGAGGAAGGTGATCCCCACTCCCCGAGTTCGTCTGGCTGACCCTCCCCTGACTTCTGTCGCTCCTTCTGGCGTTCTTCCCAATAAGAAACAGAAAAAGCTGAGTCTTTTAACCTTGATGCTCCCGACTTTAATGCAATTCAATTCGTGGATCAGCAAATTGGTCCCTATGGTGCCCTTCCCATGGACGATGTATCCATCCTTCGCCATCTAGAATTTATGACCCAAAACAGCATTAAGATGGCGTATATGGGAGCTGCTCTGTACCGAACTGCCCAGAATCTTCCTCTCCATGCCACCAAAGAATTTATGGAGGAGGCAAACCAAGAGTTTGATCGGATGAAGGGCCTTAAGGAGGAGCTTGAGGTAAAGGTTGCCAAGTTGGAGAAGGATTAGGAGACTGAGTAGGCGAGTTCCCTTTCCCTGGCGGCTTCTGTGAGGCTGGCCGAGGATACGACTATGATGCATAAGGATAGTTACGTTACATCTTATAGGGAGGTGATGCGCCTGAGAGGGGAGCTGGAGAGTGCCCGGGAAGATTATTCTGAGCTTCAAGGTCATCTTGTTGGCAGTGTGACTGCTGCTTACGAGAACCTGAAGGAGCAAGTTCGGGTCATTGCTCCCGAGGCCGACCTTGCCCTCTTCAGCCTAGATAATGTTTTCAGGGATGGCAAGATTGTCCCTGATGACGAGGGTGATGATGATGTTGATCCCCCTTGATGAGCGGATAATTTATACGCTTTTTGACATAGTTTTTAGTATGTTTTTAGTAGGATCTAGTTACTTTTAGGGATGTTTTCATTAGTTTTTATGTTAAATTCACATTTCTGGACTTTATTATGAGTTTGTGTGTTTTTCTATGATTTCAGGTATTTTCTGACTGAAATGGAGGGACTTGAGTAGAAATCAGATTCAGAGGTTGAAGAAGGACTGCTGATGCTGTTGGATTCTGACCTCCCTGCACACAAAGTGGATTTTCTGGAGCTACAAAACTCGAAATGGCGCGCTTCCAATTGCGTTGGAAAGTAGACATCCAGGGCTTTCCAGAAATATATAATAGTCCATAATTTGGCAAAGAATAGATGACGTAAACTGGCGTTCAACGCCAGCTTTCTACCCAAATCTGGCGTCCAGCGCCAGAAAAGGAGCCAAAACCAGAGTTGAACGCCCAAACTGGCACAAAAGCTGGCGTTCAACTCCAAGAAGGACCTCTACACGTGCAACACTCAAGCTCAGCCCAAGCACACACCAAGTGGGCCCCGGAAGTGGATTTATGCATCAATTACTTACTTCTGTAAACCCTAGTAGCTAGTTTATTATAAATAGGACCTCTTACTATTGTATTAGAGATCTTTGGTCTCAGTTTTAATCCATTGTTTATCTTAGGAGACTATTGATCACGCTTTAGGGGGCTGGCCATCTCGGCCATGCCTGGACCTTCACTTATGTATTTTTAACAGTAGAGTTTCTACACTCCATAGATTAAGGTGTGGAGCTCTGCTGTTCCTCAAAGATTAATGCAAAGTACTACTGTTTTCTATTCAATTCACCTTATTTCGCTTCTAAGATATCCATTCGCACCCAAGAACGTGATGAAGGTGATGATTATGTGTGACGCTCATCACCATTCTCCCCTATGAACACGTGCCTGACAAACACTTCCGTTCTACATGAAATAAGCTAGAATGAATATCTCTTAGATCACTTAATCGGAATCTTCGTGGCGTAAGCTAGAATGATGGCGGCATTCAAGAGAATCCGGAA
>NC_029793.2:48290282-48291844 GCF_000816755.2 Arachis ipaensis | reverse complement strand
TTTGCATTAAAAATTTTTCAAAATTGTGTCTATGATGTTCATCATGGCATTCAAAGTGTTCTTGGTGTTCATCTTGACATTCATATCATTCATGTATGCATTCATTGTTTTGATCTAAAAATTTCATGCATTGCATTTTTTTTTGTGTTTTTCTCTCTCATCATAAAAATTCAAAAATAAAAAAAAATATCTTTCCCTTTTTCTCTCATCAAATTCGAAAATTTGGATTGAATTTTTCAAAATTTTTTAAATCAAATTGTTTCTTATGAGTCAAATCAAATTTTCAATTTGAAAATCTTATCTTTTTCAAAATCTTTTTCAAAAATCAAATCTTTTTCAAAATTTTTAGTTATTTTCGAAAATTTCAAAAATATTTTTCAAAAATCTTTTTCTTATTTTTATACCAAATTTTCGAAAATAACATAATCAATTAATGTTTTGATTCAAAAATTTGAAGTTTGTTACTTGCTTGTTAAGAAAGATTCAAACTTTAAGTTCTAGGATCATATCTTGTAATTTTTTGTGAATCAAGTCATTAATTGTGATTTTAAAAATAAAATCTTTTTCAAAATTAATTCCTATCATATCTTTCTAAAATATCTTCTTATCTTATCTTTTTCAAAAATTTGATTTCAAAATATCTTCTCTAACTTCCTAACTTCTTATCTTTTCAAAATTGATTTTCAAATTTGTTTCAACTAACTAACTAACTTTTTGTTTGTTTCTTAACTTTTTCAAAACTACCTAACTAACTCTCTCTCTCTCTCATTTTTGAAAATATCTTCCCCCTTTTTTCAAAATTTCTTTTTAATTTATTAATTATTTTAATTTTTAAATCTTAATTTTCGAAAATTACTAGCATTTTTCAAAAACTATTTTCAAAAAAATCACTAACTCTTTTTCAAAAATTATTTTCAAAAATTCCTTCTCTCTCATCTTATTCTATTTATTTATTCATCTACTAACATCTCATCTCACATCTCAACCCTCCTCACAGTTGTGTTTCTTCCATTATATTACATTCTTTGTCTCTTCCTCTTCTTCTACTCACACAGGGATCCCTATATTGTAGTATAAAGGATCCATATTATTATTATTTTTTTTTTCTGTGCCCTCTTCTTTGTCATATGAGCAGGAGCAAGGACAAGAATATTCTTGTTGAAGCAGATCCAGAACCTGAAAAGACTCTGAAGAGAAAATTAAGAGAAGCTAAATTACAACAATCCAGAGATAACCTTTCAGAATTCGAACAGGAAGAGGAGATGGCAGCCGAAAATAATAATAATGTATGGAAGATGCTTGGTGACTTTACTGCACCTAATTCCAATTTACATGGAAGAAGCATCTCCATTCCTTCCATTGGAGCAAACAACTTTGAGCTGAAACCTCAATTAGTTTCTCTGATGCAGCAGAACTGCAAGTTTCATGGACATCCATCTGAAGATCCCTTTCAGTTCTTAACTAAATTCTTGCAGATCTGTGATACTGTTAAGACTAATGGAGTAGATCCTGAAGTCTACAGGCTCATGCTTTTCCCTTTTGCTGTAAGAGACAGAGCTAGA
>NC_029793.2:48284541-48285681 GCF_000816755.2 Arachis ipaensis | reverse complement strand
CCCCCCCTCCCTTCCCTATATAAAGCCCTCCATTCTTCATCAAATTCACACAACACAACCCTCTACATCCTTCTTGGCCGAACCTCATCACACTCTCCCTCTCTTCCATTTCTTCTTCTTCTTCATCTATTCTTTCTTTTATTGCTCGAACTTTCTTTCACACAACCCCATAAACCTACCTCATAAACTCCACCTACCTTCAAAAATTCAAAACCAATTTCCCACCCAAACCCACCCATATGGCCGAAACCTTTCCCCCCCTCCCTTCCCTATATAAAGCCCTCCATTCTTCATCAAATTCACACAACACAACCCTCTACATCCTTCTTGGCCGAACCTCATCACACTCTCCCTCTCTTCCATTTCTTCTTCTTCTTCATCTATTCTTTCTTTTATTGCTCGAGGGCGAGCAATATTCTAAGTTTGGTGTGGTAAAAGCATAAGCTTTTTGTTTTCCATTACCATTGATGGCACCTAAGACCGGATAATCCTCTAAAAAGGGGAAAGGGAAGACAAAAGCTTCCACATCCGAGTCATGGGAGATGGAAAGGTTCATCTCCAAAGACCATCAAGACCACTTCTATGATGTTGTGGCCAAGAAGAAGATGATCCCCGAGGTCCCTTTCAAACTCAAAGAAATGAGTATCCGGAGATCCGACATGAAATTCAAAGAAGAGGTTGGGAAGTTCTAACAAATCCCATCCAACAAGTCGGCATCCTAATGGTTCAAGAGTTCTATGCTAATGCATGGATCACCAAGAACCATGATCAAAGTAAGAACCCGGATCCAAAGAACTATGTTACAATGGTTCGGAGGAAATACTTAGATTTTAGTCCGGAAAATGTGAGGTTGGCGTTCAACTTGCCAAACATGGAAAAGAACGCACGCCCCTACACAAGGAGAGTCAACTTTGATCAAAGGTTAGACCAAGTCCTTATGGACATATGTGTAGAAGGAGCTCAATGGAAGATTGACTCCAAAGGCAAGCCGGTTCAACTAAGAAGATTGGACCTCAAGCCTACAGCTAGAGGATGGTTGGAGCTCATTCAATGCTCAATCATTCCCACTAACAACCGGTCTGAAGTTACTATAGACAGGGCCATCATGATCCATAGCATCATGATTGGAGAAGAAGTAGA
>NC_029793.2:48269277-48284196 GCF_000816755.2 Arachis ipaensis | reverse complement strand
AGCTATGTTTCATTGATAGTTTGGAATTTATAGTATATTCTCTTCTTTTTATCCTATTTGATTTTTAGTTGCTTGGGGACAAGCAACAATTCAAGTTTGGTGTTGTGATGAGCGGATAATTTATACGCTTTTTGACATAATTTTTAGTATGTTTTTAGTAGGATCTAGTTACTTTTAGGGATGTTTTCATTAGTTTTTATGTTAAATTCACATTTCTGGACTTTACTATGAGTTTGTGTGTTTTTCTGTGATTTCAGGTATTTTCTGACTGAAATTGAGGGACTTGAGCAGAAATCAGATTCAGAGGTTGAAGAAGGACTGCTGATGCTATTGGATTCTGACCTCCCTACACTCAAAGTGGATTTTCTGGAGCTACAAAACTCGAAATGGCGCGCTTCCAATTGCGTTGGAAAGTAGACATCCAGGGCTTTCCAGCAATATATAATAGTCCATACTTTGGGTAAGAATAGACGACGTAAACTGGCGTTCAACACCAGCTTTCTACCCAAATCTGGCGTCCAGCGCCAGAAAAGGAGCCAAAACCAGAGTTGAACGCCCAAACTGGCATAAAAGCTGGCGTTCAACTCCAAGAAGGACCTCTACACGTGCAACACTCAAGCTCAGCCCAAGCACACACCAAGTGGGCCCCGGAAGTGGATTTATGCATCAATTACTTACTTCTGTAAACCCGAGTAGCTAGTTTATTATAAATAGGACCTCTTACTATTGTATTAGAGATCTTTGGTCTCAGTTTTAATCCATTGTTCATCTTAGGAGACTATTGATCATTCTTTAGGGGGCTGGCCATCTCGGCCATGCCTGGACCTTCACTTATGTATTTTTAACAGTAGAGTTTCTACACTCCATAGATTAAGGTGTGGAGCTCTGCTGTTCCTCAAAGATTAATGCAAAGTACTACTGTTTTCTATTCAATTCATCTTATTTCACTTCGCACCACCCCTCTGTGTCCTCTGCCAAGGTGTCGACCTCCTCTGCTCTTCCAGTTGTGTCTGATCTGGATTGCCAGATTCTGAACCGGGAGGATGGAACTGTAGATGCTGTGCCTATTCAAACTCGCCCTCCTTCTCCTTGTCCTGATGCTGCCAAGAAGGCTCCTGATGTTTGCTGATCTCTCTCTGGATATTTATGCAGCTGGCCCGGCTTGTGGGCTCTTAAACTTTGTTTTGTTAATTGTTGACATTTTCTAGTTGCTTGCCTAGCAACTTTTACTTTGAAAAACAAAACTAGCTTGCTAGCCTTTTTAGGTAAATTTTGGTGGCCTCTGAAGCTTTATAACTTTGTAGATTATATCATGCTTTTTTGCGCTTGACTTAGTATCTCTTCTATTTTCTGAGAGTGTGGGAATCTTGCGGCTTGACCTCTTTGGATTGCTTTGTATTTTATTGTTTGTAGCTTGGATCCTTTGAGGTTGTGGGTCCAACTTGCTTTTTCGGTTTTCTCGCTCTTGCTTGTATTTTTAGAACTTCATAACCGATTTCTTTGCATTGGTCCTCTTTCCAGTTATTTATGTAATCCTCTTTCTTGGACCTTTGTCTGGTCTCTTTCAGGGATTACTTTTATAACTTAGTTTTTGTAGGAGGCTGACTTCGTTAGGTCGATCTTTTCTAAGTTATTTTTTGTAATCCTCTTTCTTGGACCTTTGTCAGGTCTCTTTGAGGGAGTACTACTATAACTTTTGTTGTAGGAGACCGACTTCGTTAGGTCGATCTCTTCTAAGTTATTTTTGTAATCCTCTTTCTTGGATCTTTGTTAGATCTCTTTTAGGGATTACTTTTATAACTTGTTTGTAGGAGGTCGACTTCTTTGCGTCGTCCTCTTTCTAAGTTATTTTTGTAGTCCTCTTTTTTGGACCTTTGTCAGGTCTCTTTCAGGGATTACTTCTATAACTTTTTGCTGTAGGAGACTGACTTCGTTATATCGATCTCTTCTAAGTTAATTTTGTAATCCTCTTTCTTGGATCTTTGTTAGATCTCTTTCAGGGATTACTTTTATAACTTGTTTGTAGGAGGTCGACTTCTTTGCGTCGTCCTCTTTCTAAGTTATTTTTGTAGTCCTCTTTTTTGGACCTTTGTCAGGTCTCTTTCAGGGACTACTTTTATAACTTTTCATTTTGAGCTGACTTTGTCATGTCGGACCCTTCTAAGTTAAAGTAATCCTCTTTAATAAGGTTGGCCAGACCTCTTTCCAGGGTTTACTTATAACTTGGGTTGACTTGGTCCGACTTCTTAACGTCGGCCAGTCTTTAAGTTATTATTTAGCAATCCATAAGACCTCGTCAGGTTCTTTTTCGGATCACTTTCGATAACTTCTTACATTATTCTGTGTTCATCTTTGCCGATTTGTAGAAGGTGGTTGCTATCTTTAGATCGTCTTTTGGGTGAATCGCGTTTTCACCTTTATCGGACGATTGTCTTTATCATGATCGTGCAGTGAAATTGTTATTCACTTTCTGCCGATCTGTTGCTTTATAATCGGACGATGAATGCTTCAGATTAATACGTCTTGAAAACTTGTAGAATATCTAAAATATATATTTTATTCAAAGGAAAGTGCAAATATATACATGTGGGAATTTTTCATCCCTTTATGTCAATAGTGTTTGAGTCTCAACTTGGTGCCTCATTAAAAAACCTTTTCAGGAAAAAGAGTGCATCTAATAGTGAGATCTTTTACTTTTTCTAGCTGTAGTACCTTCTTAGGTTGCAGGCGTGCCATGATCTGGGAAGCTCTCGTCCATCGAGTTCGGACAGTCTGTAGTAGCCTTTCCCAAGTACTTTTACAACTCGGTAGGGTCCTTTCCAATTTGCTGCCAACTTTCCTTCTCCTGGTTGAGTTGTTCAAATATCATTTCGGATTAGGATGAGATCGTTCTCTGCAAAACTTCTCGGCACTACCCTTTGATTATATCTGGAAGCCATTCGACGTTTTAGTGCTTCTTCCCTGATCCGATCTCTTTCCTGGATTTCAGGTAGTAGGTCGAGTTCTTCCCTCTGAAGTTGAGAGTTGGCCTCTTCATTGTAGTGGACTACTCTGGATGATCCTTTCTCGATCTCTATTGGGATCATTGCCTCCACTCCATATGCTAGTCGAAAGGGTGATTCATTTGTCGTGGAGTGTGGCGTTGTTCGATATGCCCATAGGACTTGTGGAAGTTCTTCGGCCCAAGCTCCCTTTGCATCTTGTAGTCTCCATTTCAACCCAGCCAATATGACTTTGTTGGCAGCTTCGGCATGTCCATTGGCTTGAGGGTGTTCAACGGAGGTGAACTGGTGCTTTATATTCAAGTCGGCTACTCGTCTCCTGAAGCCTGCGTCTGTGAATTGAGTGCCATTGTCTGTGGTGATGGAGTATGGAACCCTGAACCTCGTGACAATGTTCCTGTATAGGAATTTTCGGCTTCTTTGAGCGGTGGCGTTGGCTAGGGGCTCTGCCTCAATCCATTTTGTAAAATAGTCTACTCCGACTATGAGGAATTTTACTTGTCCTGATCCCTGGGAAAAGGGTCCGAGAAGATCAAGTCCCCATTTTACAAATGGCCAGGGCGAGGTTACACTGATGAGCTCTTCTGGCGGGGCGATGTGGAAGTTGGCATGTTTCTGACATGGTTGACATGTCTTTACAAATTCTATAGCTTCTTTCTGTAGGGTTGGCCAATAAAATCCCGCTCGGAGTACTTTTTTGGCAAGAGCTCGTGCTCCGAGATAGTTGCCGCACATGCCGCCGTGTACTTCTTTTAGCACTTCCTTTGTGTTGTTGGTCGGCACACATTTTAGCAGTGGTATTGAGATCCCTCTTTTGTACAGGATGTTGTTTATAATAGTGTAGTATTGTGCCTCCCTTTTTAATCTCTTTGCCTCCTTTTCTTCTGTGGGGAGTGTTTCTGCTTTGAGGTAGTTAATTTTGGAGGTCATCCATCCTTGGTCCTGACTTGTTATGGCTAGGACTTTTTCCTCTTCCGAGATTGACGGGTTTTGTAGCATTTCTTGGATGAGGCTTCTATTGTTGCCCCCTGGTTTGGTGCTGGCTAGTTTTGAGAGTGCGTCAGCTCGGGCGTTTTGTTCGCGGGGTATGTGGCAGATCTTATATTCCCCAAGGAGTCCGAGCTATTCTTTGGTTTTATCCAAATACTTTTTCATGGTGGGATCTTTGGCTTGGTAGCTCCTCGTTATCTGTGAGGTGACTACTTGTGAATCACTGTAGATGTTGAGTTTTTAAGCTCCAACCTCTTTAGCCAGCTTCAAACCAGCTAATAACGCTTCATATTTTGCCTGGTTGTTTGAAGCCGGGAACCCGAACTTGAGGGAGAGCTCAACTTGGGTTCCTTGGTTGCTTTCTATTATCACACCTGCGCCGCTTCCAGTCTTATTTGAAGAACCGTCCACATAGAGATTCCATTCTGTGGGAATTTCCAGGGCATCTGTGAATTCTGCGATAAAGTCGGCCAGATACTGTGATTTAATGGCCGTCTGAGCTTCATATTGGAGGTCGAATTCTGATAACTCGGCTGCCCATTGTAAAATTCTGCCTGCTAAATCTGTTTTCTGCAATATTCCTTTTATGGGCTGGTTGGTTCGAACCTTAATGGTGTGAGCCTGGAAGTACGGGCGAAGTCGTCGAGATGTTAAAATGAGAGTATAGGCAAACTTTTCTATTTTCTGGTAGTTCAGCTCGGAACCTTGTAGCGCTTTGCTAATGAAGTAGACGGGTTGTTGCCCACTTTCGTCTTCTCTGACTAGTGCTGAGGCTATTGCCCGGCTTCCTACTGCGAGATATAATATGAGCGGTTCTCCTTCTCGTGGTCGAGATAAGATAGGCGGCCGTCCTAAGAACTCCTTGAAATCTTGGAAGGCTTGTTCACATTCTGTCGTCCATTCGAACTGCTTTCCCTTCCTTAAAGTAGCATAGAAGGGGAGAGATCTTATCGCTGCCCCTGCTAAGAATCTGGATAGGGAGGCCAATCTCCCGTTGAGTTGCTGCACTTCATTGACACAGATGGGGCTCTTCATGTTGAGTATGGCTTGGAATTTATCCGGATTTGCTTCAATTCCTCTTTGTGTGAGCATGAAACCTAGGAATTTGCCTGCTTCTACCGTAAAGGTGCATTTTACAGGATTGAGTCACATGTTGTGCTTCCTTATAGTGTCGAACACTTGAGCCAGGTGGGACAATAATGTATCTTCGCTTTATGTCTTTATCAACATGTTATCCACATAGACTTCCATGATTTTTCCGATGTGGTCTGAGAAGACTTTATTCATCAGCCTTTGATAAGTAGCTCCCGCGTTCTTGAGAATGAAGGGCATCACGATGTAGCAGTAATTTGCTTTCGGCGTTAAAAATGAGGTCTTTTCTTGATCTGGTGGATACATGGGGATTTGGTTGTATCCCGAGTATGCGTCCATAAACGAGAGGTATCTATATCCGGAGGAAGCATCTACTAGAGCGTCGATACTTGGGAGTGGGTAAGGATCTTTTGGGCAGGATTTATTGAGATCGGTGTAATCGGTACACATTCGCCACTTCCCATTTGATTTTTTCACCAAGACGACGTTGGCTAGCCATAGTGGATACTTGACTTCTCTTATGAATCCTGCCTCCAGTAGTGCCTGTACCTGCTCTTCCACAGCTTGGGATCGTTCTGGCCCAAGTTTTCTTTGTCTCTGCTGCACCGGCCGAGATCCTGGATAGACCGCCAACTTGTGGCACATTAGCTTGGGGTCTATGCCTGGCATGTCTGCGGCTTTCCATGCGAAGAGATCGACATTATCGCGTAAGAATTGTATCAGTAATTCTTTTGAGTCTCATCTTAGGATCGTTCCGATATTAGTTATTTTTTCCGAGGTGTCTCCGATCTGAACCTTCTCTATCTCGCCTTCTGGTTGCGGACGGAGTTCTTCTCGTCGTTGAACTCTGCCAAGCTCAATTGTATGAAACTCTTCTCCTCTGCCTCTGACGTTTAGACTTTTGTTATAACAGCGGCGCGCCATCTTTTGATCTACTTTTATTGTAGCTATCCCTTCTGTAGTTGGGAACTTCATGCATAGATGCGGGGTCGAGACTATTGCGCCAAGTTGATTTAGTGTGGTCCGGCCTATTAGGGCATTGTAGGCTGGTGCACGAAATTGTGATCCCTGGTAATGGCTCCAAAAACTTGGTGCTCTAATCTTAATTCATAATTTGTCACAACTTCGATACAACTAACCAGCAAGTGCATTGGGTCGTCCAAGTAATAAAACCTTACGTGAGTAAGGGTCGATCCCACGGAGATTGTCGGCTTGAAGCAAGCTATGGTCACCTTGTAAATCTCAGTCAGGTGGATATCAAATGGTTATGGAGTTTTCGAATAAAAGTAATAAATAAACAGAAAATAAAGATAGAGATACTTATGTAAATCATTGGTGAGAATTTCAGATAAGCGTATAGAGATGCTTTCGTTCCTCTGAACCTCTGCTTTCCTGCTGTCTTCATCCAATCATTCCTACTCCTTTCCATGGCAAGCTTTATATAGGGAATCACTGTTGTTAATGGCTACATCCCATCCTCTCTGTGAAAAAGGTCCAAATGCTCTGTCACGGCACGACTAATCATCTAGAGGTACTCGATCATACTGGAATAGGGTTCACCCTCCTTTTGCGTCTGTCACTACGCCCAGCACTCGCGAGTTTGAAGTTCGTCACAGCCATCCCTTCCCAGATCCTACTCGGAATGCCACAGACAAGGTTTATACTTTTCAGATCTTAGGAATGGCCATCCATGGGTTCTAACTTATACCACGAAGATTCTAATATCTCGGACTCGGTCCTCTGTATTAGATATCTAAGAGATACTCATTCTAGCTTGTTGCATGTAGAACGGAAGTGTTTGTCAGGCACGCATTCATAAGTGAGAATGATGATGAGCATCACATAATCATCACATTCATCATGTTCTTGGGTGCGAATGGATATCTTAGAAGCGGAATAAGTTGAATTGAATATAAAACAGTAGTACTTTGCATTAAATCATGAGGAACAGCAGAGCTCCACACCTTAATCTATGGAGTGTAGAAACTCTACCGTTGAAAATACATAAGTGATGAAGGTCTAGGCATGGCTGAATGGCCAGCCCCCATGATCTAAGAACTAGACGTCCCAAGATGATCCAAAAGATCATAAGATGTAAATACAATAGTAAAAAGTCCTATTTATACTAAACTAGCTACTAGGGTTTACAGAAGTAAGTAATTGATGCATAAATCTACTTCCGGGGCCCACTTGGTGTGTGCATGGGCTGAGCTTGAATGTTACACGTGCAGAGGCTTCTTCTGGAGTTGAACGCCAAGTTGTAACGTGTTTTTGGCGTTCAACTCTGGTTCGTGACGTGTTTCTGGCGTTTAACTCCAGACTACAGCGTAGAACTGGCGTTCAACGCCCTTTTGCGTTGTCTAAACTCGGCTAAAGTATAGACTATTATATATTTCTGGAAAGCCCTGGATGTCTACTTTCCAACGCAATTGGAAGTACGCCATTTTGAGTTCTGTAGCTCCAGAAAATCCACTTTGAGTGCAGGGAGGTCAGAATCCAACAGCATCAGCAGTCCTTCTTCAACCTCTGAATCTGATTTTTGCTCAAGTCCCTCAATTTCAGCCAAAAATTACCTGAAATCATAGAAAAACACACAAACTCATAGTAAAGTCCAGAAATGTGAATTTAACATAAAAACTAATAAAAACATCCCTAAAAGTAACTAGATCCTACTAAAAACATACTAAAAATAATGCCAAAAAGTGTATAAATTATCCGCTCATCACAACACCAAACTTAAATTGTTGCTTGTCCCCAAGCAACTGAAAATCAAATAGGATAAAAAGAAGAGAATATACTATAAATTCCAAAATATCAATGAAACATAGCTCCAATCAGACGAGCAGGACTTGTAGCTTTTTGCCTCTTGAATAGTTTAGGCATCTCACTTTATCCATTGAAGTTCAGAATGATTGGCATCTATAGGAACTTAGAGTTCAGATAGTGTTATTGATTCTCCTAGTTCAGTATGAAAGACACAAACATAGATAATCATTTAAAATAAGAAAACGAAAAGCAGAAAATTTAAGAACAAGGAATGAGTCCACCTTAGTGATGCTGGCGTTTTCTTCTTGAGGAACCAATGATGTCCTTGAGCTCTTCTATGTCTCTTCATTGTCTTTGTTGCTCCTCCCTCAAAGCTCTTTGATCTTCTCTAATTTCATGGAGGATGATTGAGTGCTCTTGATGTTCCACCCTTAGTTATCCCATGTTGGAACTCAGTTCTCCTAGGGAGGTGTTGATTTGCTCCCAAAAGTTCTGTGGAGGAAAGTGCATCCCTTGAGGCATCTCAGGGATTTCTTGGTAATGAGCTTCTTCATGCGTCTCTTGAGATCCATGAATAGGCTCTCTTGTTTGTTCCACTCTTTTCTTAGTGATGGGCTTGTCCTCATCAATGAGGATATCTCCCTCTATGTCAATCCCAGCCGAGTTGCATAGATGGAAAATGAGGTGAGGAAAAGCTCACCTTGCCATAGTGGAGGACTTGTCAGCCACCTTGTAGAGTTCTTGAGGTATAATCTCATGAACCTCCACCTCTTCTCCAATCATGATGCTATAGATCATGATGGCCCGGTCTATAATAACTTCAGACCGGTTGCTAGTGGGAATGATTGAGCGTTGAATGAACTCCAACCATCCTCTAGCTACAGGCTTAAGGTCCAGTCTTCTCAGTTGAACCGGTTTGCCTTTTGAGTCAATCTTTCATTGAGCTCCTTCCACACATATGTCCATGAGGACTTGGTCCAACCTTTAATCATCTGGAGGTTCTTAATCATACTGGAATAGGGTTCACTCTCCTTTTGCGTCTGTCACTACGCCCAGCACTCGCGAGTTTGAAGTTCGTCACAGCCATCCCTTCCCAGATCCTACTCGGAATACCACAGACAAGGTTTAGAATTTCCGGATCTCAAGAATTGCCATCCATGGGTTCTAACTTATACCACGAAGATTCTAATATCTCGGGCTCGGTCCTCTGTATTAGATATCTAAGAGATACTCATTCTAGCTTGTTGCATGTAGAACGGAAGTGTTTGTCAGGCACGCATTCATAAGTGAGAATGATGATGAGCGTCACATAATCATCACATTCATCATGTTCTTGGGTGCGAATGGATATCTTAGAAGCAGAATAAGTTGAATTGAATATAAAACAGTAGTACTTTGCATTAAATCATGAGGAACAGCAGAGCTCCACACCTTAATCTATGGAGTGTAGAAACTCTACCGTTGAAAATACATAAGTGATGAAGGTCTAGGCATGGCCGAATGGCCAGCCCCATGATCTAAGAACAAGATGTCCCAAGATGATCCAAAAGATCATAAGATGTAAATACAATAGTAAAAAGTCCTATTCATACTAAACTAGCTACTAAGGTTTACAGAAGTAAGTAATTGATGCATAAATCCACTTCCGGGGCCCACTTGGTGTGTGCTTGGGCTGAGCTTGAATGTTACACGTGCAGAGGCTTCTTCTGGAGTTGAACGCCAAGTTGTAACGTGTTTTTGGCGTTCAGCTCTGGTTCGTGACGTGTTTCTGGCGTTTAACTCCAGACTACAGCGTAGAACTAGCGTTCAACGCTCTTTTGCATCGTCTAAACTTGGCTAAAGTATGGACTATTATATATTGCTGGAAAGCCCTGGATGTCTACTTTCCAACGCAATTGGAAGCACGCCATTTTGAGTTCTGTAGCTCCAGAAAATCCACTTTGGGTGCAGGGAGGTCAGAATCCAACAGCATCAGCAGTCCTTCTTCAACCTCTGAATCTGATTTTTGCTCAAGTCCCTCAATTTCAGCCAGAAATTATCTGAAATCACAGAAAAACACACAAACTCATAGTAAAGTCCAGAAATGTGAATTTAACATAAAAACTAATAAAAACATCCCTAGAAGTAACTAGATCCTACTAAAAACATACTAAAAATAATGCCAAAAAGCGTATAAATTATCCGCTCATCATAGGCTGAACGCACGTCGACCACAATGTAGTCTATCTTGAGCATCTTGGATTGGTTCCCTTTTCCGAAGGTTGTGTGCAATGATACGTATCCCAGTGGTTGTATTGGGGTATCTCCCAGTCCGAACAAGCTGTTTGGGTATGCCTTAAGCTCCCTTTCTTCCAAGCCGAGCTTGTCGAAGGCAGTTTTGAATAAGATGTCAGCGGAGCTCCCTTGGTCTATTAATGTGCAATGTAGATTAGCGTTTGCCAGTATGATAGTGATGACCATGGGATCATCATGTCTCGGGATGATGCCGGATGCGTCCTCTTTAGTGAATGTTATCGCAGGGATGTCGGGTGCTTCCTCCTTTCCCTCGACATGATATACTTCTTTGAGATATCTTTTGCGAGATGATTTGGAGATCCCACCTCCTGCGAATCCGCCGTGTATCATGTGGATGTGTATCTCTGGTGTCTGAGGTGATCGTTCAGTTCGTCCGGCAACTTCGTCCCTTCGTCTCTTTCTTTGGTCATCATCTCGGGTGGCCAGAAATCGATCTAATTTTCCTTCTCTCACCAACTTTTCTATGATATTTTTTAAGTCGAAGCACTCGTTGGTGGAGTGCCCTCGGACTTGATGGTATTCACAGTATTCCTTCCGGTTTCCTCCTCCCCTTTTGCCTTTGAGTGGCCGCGCTGGGGGGATTTTCTCTGTATGGCAGACTTCTTTATATACATCGACCAGGGATGCCCTGAGAGGAGTGTAATTATGGTATTTTTTTATTTTCTCCCCTTGTCGATCTTCTTTCCTTTTGGATTCCTTGTCTTTATCTCGGTAGGGGGTCCCAGATTTTGAGATTTCTCCCAACCGAGCGTTTTCTTCCATGTTGATATATTTTTCTGCTCGCTCTTGTACTTCGTCTAAGGAGGTAGGCTACTTCTTTGATATAGATTGGCTAAAAAATCCCTCTCGTAGGCCATTGATGAGTCCCATGATGGCGGCCTCTGTTGGTAAGCTTTGTATGTCCATGCATATTTTGTTGAATCTTTCCATGTAGTTGCGGAGGCTCTCCCGATCTCTTTGCTTGATCCCTAGTAAACTGGGAGCGTGCTTGGCCTTATCTTTCTAGATGGAGAATCTGGCTAGGAAATTTTTGGCCAGGTCGTCAAAGTTTGAGATGGACTTGGGAGGTAGGTTGTCGAACCATCTAATTGCTGTCTTCGTGAGAGTTGTTGGAAAGGCTTTACAGCGAACGGCATCTGAGGCGTCGGTGAGGTACATTCTGCTTCTAAAATTACTGAGATGGTGGTTGGGATCTTTGGTACCATCATACAGAGTCATGTCCGGGAGTTTGAGGTCTTTTGGAATTTTGGTTTTCATGATTTCCCTGGTGAATGGGTCTTGTTCTTTGCATGAATTTTCCTCATGAGTGGCCCGAGGAGCTTTTGCTTTGAGATCAGCTTTTAATTGTAGTAGTTTGTCTTCCAGTTCTCGACGTCGTCGTACCTCTCTTTGAAGATCCTTCCCAACCTCTCGTTGTTGTTGGGTTTCTTCAAGTTGCTTTAAGCGATCTTGAAGTGCTTCTATTACCCCGGGATTTGATGAGTTTTTGTCCCCGTTGGATTCCGGAGTATCCTTCAATGTAGTGTTCGCGTTCTTGTGCGGCGTTCTATTTTCTAGATCTGAATCGTGGTCATTGTCATGGCCGTCCGCCATGGTGTTGGGATGACTTCCAGGTTCCCCGGCAATGGCGCCAATGTTCTGAGGGTTACCTGAAACTGTAGGTCGATCTCGGATGAGATCTTCAGTACTGGTCGGAGATGATATGTCCGGCTGGCTGGTGGCAGCCGGAGCTGTTGTGTCCGACTTGTTGGACTGGCTACACTTCTGATCCTTGGTCACCAGAGGGTGGGGGGTACCTGCAACAGACTCTGATGCTTAAGTTAGCAAGGGTATTAAGCAGGTTTTTAGTAGAATCAGAGTATGAGTTATACCTGGGTGCTCCAGTGTATTTATAGTAGATGGAGCTGACCTTTCTGATAGGATAAGTTAGTTATCTTATCTTATCTTTATCTTATTTTGGGTGAAGTCAGCTTATCTTCAAGGGAACCGCCTTTATCTCTATAGGCTTGGATTACCTTTGGATTTGGTCGTGTTCCTCTATTTGGCCCCTCTATTGGGCTCTCCTATCGGTTTGGCCGATCTCTTTGAGAAGAGGTCGGCTAGTCAGACCTGAAGAGGTCGGTCGCCATGTCGCTAAACATCCCGGGTCGGACAGCTTGACCCAGGGTATGAACAAGAAGGCTGACCAGCTCCTCCCTGCCAATGATCCCATTAAATTTGCAAACCGATACTGTGAGCTAAAGTATCTAGTGTTTGCCACCTCCAGAAACCTGTACCTGGAGCAAACTCTAAAAATTCCAGAAGAGCTACAGCAGTACACTTCCGATCAGATCAAACAAAGAGGCTGGTTCTTCTTGGAGAGAAACTTTACAGAGGTCAATGCTTCCTGGGTAAGAGAGTTTTACTGCAACTATTTCAAGACTTCCCTGGATGCAGTGCACCTCAGAGGGAAACAGATACTGGTCACTGAAGAGGCCATTGAGGATATTCTGCAGCTTCAGGCTAAGTTCGATCAGCCTGACGGTTACCAAAAGGCTGAAGAGGGCATGCGCTTTCTGAGATTTGACTAGGATGCTGTCAAGCAAAGGATAGCCCTTAACCCTACTGTCCCCTGGGTCATGGGAAAGAACACAACAATACCTAAGGGAATCAAGCTGATGTATCTGAATGATGAGGCTCGGCTCTGGCACCAGATCCTGAACAACTTTGTTATGCCGAGCACTCATGAGACGGAGTTGCCTGCTGCTATGATCACCCTCCTCTGGTGTGTGACAGAGGGTAAGGACCTGTACCTCCCACGATTCATCCGATACTTTATGGCCAGGGTCCATGTCAGAGGCACTCTCCCCTTCCCATATCTGATTACCCAGCTCGGCCGTCAAGCTGACGTGCCTTGGAAGCTGGCTGATGCAAAGCCGACTGCTGCAAACTGCTGCAGACTGCAAGAAGATCATTCCTCACATCAGGAAGTTTCTGGCTTTAGGCTACAGACCTCCATTCCTTACTGCTTCTGATGAGACAGCCACGCTTTCAGCTGCCCCCTCTTCTTCCACTGTTGCACCAGCCCCACCCACTGCACCTCCACCTGCCTCAGAGCCCGTTTACCACCTCGTGCACCGCTTATTCCAGCAGCTGGACCAGATGGAGCACCGCAACAAGCGGCGATTTGAGAGATCTGAGCGTCGCAAAAAGCGACGCTATGAGCACCTCAAGATGATGATCCGATCTGGCAGCAACTTCCCCTCCGAGCCTGACACACCATCAGAGCCATCTGAGGAGGAGGCAGATGAGCATGAGGAGGAGACCCATCCATAGAGAGAGGCCGAGCAGGCAGGCTAAGAGCAGGCTGCGCCACAGCAGGAAGAGCCACACCAGATACAGGCCGCAGATCCAGAGATTCCTATCCAGTCAGAGCCTCCACTACAGCAGACAGATCCTCCTACCCTCATCCAGTCCACAGACCCTTAAGCCACCACAGAGACTCCAGTAGCCCATCCTTCCGGTGATGACACCCCTTCACACCCAGCTTGAGTGAGCATCGAGGACGATGCTTTATTTTAAGTGTGGGGAGGTAGCCATCCCTGGCATATCTTTTTGGTGAACCACTACAGACTCTTTTTATCTTATTTTTGTTTATTTTCTGTATTTTTATCTTTATTTTTATTTTTATCTTTCAGTACTTATACATTGTTCTTTTCATGTATTTTTACTCTATTTCTGCATTTTGCACTTTAGTTTATATTTTAGCCATTTAGTTTAGTTTGCAATTCTAAACTTATTAGTTATAGAAAATGTGGATTAATTAGTATAGTTTACCCTTTTAGCATATGATAGTTTGGTTTAAATTGAAAATAAAAAGGAAGTAAACTAGAGACTTTAACATAATCAAAATAATCCACACACCTTGTATATATAGCATTACATGTTAGTTAGTTAACAACATTTCTTCAAGGAGAAACACTAAAACTTTAAAGCCACCCAAAAAAATTTTACATTGAGAATAATGGGAACTCTTAATTTTTACTTGCATGACATGTATAACTGATATATGATTTTTGAGCTAGAGAACACATAGCCTGTGAATTTTGAGCTTAACTGTATGGTTACATTCAAACCATAATTTTTATTTCTGTGTGTTTTGCCCTTCTTTTTCATTCTGGTGTTCTTTACTTTGTTTTAATCTATATGTCCAATTATAGAGTATAGATACATACTAAGAGATGATTGAGGCCATCATTTGAATTTTTCCTCACTTATCCCAAATTAGCCTACCTTTTACATCACCTTTGTTAGCCCCTTGAGCTTTTTAATCCCCCTTTGTTCTATAAACCACATTACTAGCCTTAAGCATAAAAATAAAATAAAAATCCCAAGTTGAATCTTTGGTTAGCTTAAGATAGAAATTGTGTATTGTTTAAGTGTGGGGAACTTTATGGGAACATGGATGATAGAAACAAAGGTGGAAAGTTAAAAAGAATAAAGATATTGTGGGAAGCATGCTCATGTGAAATCAAAACAATTGAATTACCATGTGCATAAAAAAAATTTTATTTTCGGTATTTAATTAAGGGGATACAAAAATTCCCCAATTGCAAAATAAAAAGAATCTATGCACATGGGATAAAATTAAAGTTAATACACGAGCTTGCAATACAAAGTGAGAAAAGTTGGGCAAATAGGTTAAGAAACTTTGAATTACAAAATATGTATGTTAGGTGAGATCTTAGACTAATCAAGGATTCACTTATTAGCTCACTTAGCCTTATACATATAC
>NC_029793.2:48256088-48268014 GCF_000816755.2 Arachis ipaensis | reverse complement strand
CTTTAACATTATCTAGGGTTTGGCTATGCATATATGATTCCTTGAGAATGTGAATTAATTTAACTACATGTAAGTTTTATATACAAGTGAATAACAATTAGAATTGCATGATTCATATAGGTAGTTGCATTTAGGATAAATTACATTGCATGAGATTCCACCACTTTAACCTTACCTTACTCTTTATCTTGGACTTAGCATGAGGACATGCTATTGTTCAAGTGTAGGGAGGTTGATAAACCCATATTTTATGATATATATTGTGCTCAATTTAAGTGATTTATTCAACCCTTCACCCACTTATTCATGTAAATTGCATGGTTTCACTTTCCCTTCCTTATTATGTGATATATGTGAAATACATGTTTCCCATGCTTTGAAATTATTTATTTTAATTACCCTTTATTACCATTCGATGCCGTGATTTGTGTGTTGAGAAGTTTCAGATCTTCTAAGGCAGGAATGACTTAAAGGATGGAAAGGAAACATACAAAAATGGAAGGAAAGCACAAAATGGAGTTTTTGAAGAAACTGACAGCGACGCGAACACATGGACGACGCGGTCGCATGCCCAGCGCGAAAAGGCAGCGACACGAACGCGTTACTGACGCGGACGCCCGCCATGAGCAGAACACAGATGATGCGTACGCGTGACCGAAGTGAACACGTGACAAGGAAAACTCCATACGACGCGATCGCGTGACCCACGCGGACGCGTGATAGACGCCACGCACCAGAAATTACAGAAAATGCTCCCAGCGATTTTTGAAACCCTTTTTGGCCCAGATCCAAGTCCAGAAGGCACAGATTAGAGGTTATAAAGTGGGGGAATGTATCCATTCATTATTATGTCTTCAATTATTTACTTTTCATAGTTTAGATGTAGTTTTTAGAGAGAGAGGTTCTCTCCTCTCTCTTAGGTTTTTAGGATTAGGATTCCTCTTAAAGGATTTAGAATTTCAACTCTTCATCAGGTTCAATATTCCTTTTACTTTATATTTCTCTTTTACTTTCAGATATTTTAATGCTCTCATTCAATTACTTATGTTGCCAGATTGATTTATGAACTCTTTATGTTTAGATTGATTTTCTCTTATTAATGCAATTGAGGTATTTCAAATCTAAGATTCTTATTTAGCTTTTTATATTATTGGCTTTAATTGATTAATTGGAAGCTCTTGAGTTATCAACTATCCGTGATTGGTTGTTATGTCGGCTAAATTGACTGGTATTCCACTAACTCTGGCCTTTCCTTAGGAGTTGGCTAGGACTTGGGAATCTAACTAATTAGTTCACTTGACTTTCCCTTGCTTTCATAAGGGTTAACTAAGTGGGATTAACTTCCATTCTCATAGGAGTAACTAGGATAGGACTTCTAAATTTTCATACCTTGCCAAGAATTTATTTTATAGTCATTTATTTATTTTACTTGCATTTAAATTACTTGTTTCTTACTTTCAAAACCCCCAATTTACAAAACTTATAACCAATAATAAGAACATACCTCCCTGCAGTTCCTTGAGAAGACGACCCGAGGTTTAAATACTTTGGTTATCAATTTTAAAGGGGTTTGTTACTTGTGACAACCAAAACGTTTCTACGAAAGGATTTTCTGTTGGTTTAGGAGCTATACTTACAACACGATCATATTTTTGCATTTCTTTACCGATAGAAAAACCGATCGTTAGACTACTATGGTGTAATTTTTCGAATCTCAGGGACATAATTGGTACAATTGGAATCTCATGGACAATTTTGGTGCATGGCGTCAATCTCAGGGACCACTATGGGATTTACTCGTTACTTACCTTTAACCCTTTTTATCTTATACTATCTTTATTTAATATTGAGCCTTCGCGAATACGAGATGGAATTTTAATCAAGAAAATGAAAAGTCTTTACTTGAAACCTCTTAATAAAAAAATATGTTTATTCACATAGCAGTATATATATAATCTCATTCCAAGACTCTCAAACACAAGCCCTACCCCTTTGAAATTCAAGGACAATAAATAG
Source organism: Arachis ipaensis (assembly GCF_000816755.2). Lineage (NCBI taxonomy): Eukaryota > Viridiplantae > Streptophyta > Magnoliopsida > Fabales > Fabaceae > Arachis > Arachis ipaensis. The sequence continues at coordinate 48,265,998 of NC_029793.2, read as the reverse complement.
GTCGGGAAAACTAAAGACTACATCAAATACAGGAGATATGGATACATATGTACATAAAGCTCTGATGTTCAGTCGCGGCTAGACGCTAAGGATTCCTGAAGCTGTTGCTAAAAGGAAAAATCTGTAGGGGGTGAGAATGTCGTCCTCGCAGGTTCTCATTAGGATAAATGAATGCCGCAAGGATATAGAATAAAATACAAATAGTTAATTCACGTCCCAAAAACAGTTTTCTCTATTAAATCCTTAAAACTTTTCTTAGGTCTTACTTAAAATCGTTTAAAGTCCTTTCTTTAAATAACACTACTTAAACTAAGTCTCTGTCACGTTAACAGTTCATCACTCACAAGCAGCATTCATCAATACATTATTAACCTTGCAACATCAATAAAATATCTAATTAAGCACACAAGCAAGTCCCCAAGGCAAATAATACAATCACAACAAAATTGAATAAACAACCAGAATCAAATGCAAGTGTGCAAATAATATGATGCATGTCTGTCCTAAGCAGGCCATGAGCTCACGGGTCAGTTGTCTACCCGCAACCCGACGTTACCCAGGGCGAACCCCGAATATGGTTTCTTTACCGTATTAGTCAGGCACAATTATCATCATGGGTATGTTAGTTAGGATATATTGGCATCTCAGTAGAAATAGGCTATCAGTTAGGCGAACATTCCCGCATTAGCAATCTCAGGCTATCAATTAGGCGGACCCTTTCGTATTAACAATTTAGCACAAGGTGTAACACCCTAACTACCAAAGCTCATGCTTCTGACTGCGCGACTCTAATAGCTCGGACATTACGACGACACTTATATTATTTAATACTAAAATATGAGCCTGTTTAAAACTCTAAACCGCAATACCGTTCCCAAAAATACTTTCGCTATACAACGTACATCTATACATACCATACAACTTACAGAAACTCATAAAGAGTACATCCATATAAATACATAAATATATATGAATAACATTACAAGCATTAACCAAAACAATTCCTATCCCTCTTACAGAATATATCAAGATAAAGGCAAAGGTACAATAAATAAACTCTTCGTGACTTCTGCATCCATATCCTGAAAGGGGAAAAATGTAAGGGGGTGAGAACATCATCCTCGAAAGGGTTCTCAGTAGAGGGTTTTTGGGAATTACTGTAATAGGATACGTGAAGATAAACCGTACCAGTGATTAATAACTGACTTATGCCTCTTTTCAAAGATAACGGTTTACAGTAAAAGAGAAAATCTGAAATCCTTTTCTGAAAGAGGAAACTGTTCATTTAAAACAATATTTCGAAAGCCTTTCAAAAGATTTATCTATGCTAAACCAAAAATAGCCTTCCATACTATTCCAAATCAGAAACACAAAACCGAAACCAACCATCGGTCTATCTCATTTCAACCACGGCCCTAGGCCCAAACAATCCAACAACAACCAATCACCACAATCCAACAGAGTCTCAGTTGCAAACACAGATAGGAGGTTCAAGTACAAACAAACAGTTACAGCAAGTAGAGCAAGTAGCAGATAATCTCAAATAGTCACAAAGGCAAACCAAGTACAATATGCACACCCAAACAATGTCACATAAATGCATATGATGCATGCCTGTTCCTAGTGGCTGATGATATCATCTGTCGGCTATAGAGCCAACCCGACAAGTCCTGGTAGCTAATCATTGGACTGTCCCTCTGTCGTGTCTCCCTAACTCGAGTTATACTCAATATAAACTTGATCATAATCATGATCCATATCCATCACCCTCACTGGTGAATATTTATGGGGGTGAGCTCATCCGGGGCTTTCACAGTGCCCGGCCACCCTCCCAGGGAAACTCTTATCTCCGATAGTGGAACTGCAACATTCACATTTATCAATGATTTAGTATATACATGCATTCAATCTCATCCATGGATCAACATCCATCTCAGCCATCCGGCTCACGGTTTAGTCCAGAACCAGCCAATATTCATATCATACACAGCCATTCCGGCTCACGGTTCAACCCAGAACCAACCAATATTTATGATCATACACAGCCATTCTGGCTCACAACAAAACATCACTTCCACATTCAACATCATCAATTCATAAAATCGGCATTTAAGCCATAAATCACTTTTTCCTAAATCATTTCACTTTGAAATCAAGTTTCAACTCTTTTCAGCCTTGGCTTGAAAGATCTCATTTCTCAAATCATCTCAGGCTCATAAGCCACTTTTACTCAAGGTCAATTCCCCTTTTAAAACCATGCCACTCTCGGCATCCTCTTTTCAAAACTTCTATAACCATGGAAAGTTAAAGATTCATTTTGAAACATTCAAAATCATCCATCCAATAATGGGATTTTATAACAAAGTTTCTCGGCAAGGTCCCAAGCCCTTAGGGGAGAATAGCTTTACTCATTTTGCCAAATTCATTTAAAATCATTAAAACCTTGGCTTTTCGATTTGAGTAATAAAATAGGATCTAAGCCAAACCGAGTCACGTAATCATTTACTTCTTTCAAGCCGTTTCCTTTACTTAGGCAAAAGCAACTTCAACCCCCATGATAAATTCTAGAACATTTCAACTGTTCAAAATTGTTTTAGTCTTGCAAGAATTCAGAGTTCAAAGAGTACTTAAAACCTTTCCCAAAACATTTCAAAATGAAACTTGTCAATAGACATTTAGGTTCTTTCAACATCATTGAAAATCTTCTAATTGAAACTCTCAAGTCAAATTCAAAGGCATTGCCCTTGTCACATTTAAAACAACTTTAAAACATAAGTTTCATCTAAATAACTTTCTCCTGAAAAAGATACAATGCCTTTCTTAAGAAACAAGACTAAATCACAATTCCCTCTTTAATAATTCATTTCAAAAGCATGAATCATCCTTTTCTTGATATTTCAACTAAAATAGTAGAAGCCTTCAGCTCATCATTTTTTCCCAGACAACATTTCAATAAAGACTCGGATTTTATAGAAATTTTGGCAGCATCTTCCCTAAAACTTGGACTTTGCCACCCGGTCCGGGTCCCAACAAAACCATTCCACATCTTTTTCCAACAGCCCAGAATCTAAAATCAATTCAAAGGCAAGCCAAAATCCAACAGTTAATCTCAATACCATATTTTAAGAAAACCGTTTCAAAAATCAAATCATTATCAGCCGAATAAACTTATTTCTAAAGTTTCAAAGAAACGATTCAGTAACAATCATTCATCAAAAACCAGATCATTTAAAGCAAGCCAGGCTGAATTCAAGAGTGGATTCTATTTTTCACATTCTTAATAAAATTAACTCAATTTAATTCTCAACGGATTAAACTCGATCTCAAAGCTTTAAAAGAATCAACTTGAAAAGCATTTCGTTTCACAAAACTACACAACAATTCAACCAACAGACGTTCATAATCAACCAAGGTAAATCCAGCCATACATAAGGCCGATACAATCACCAAATACACATTCTCTCACATCAGTATCCTTATGTAATAATTCCAATATATAAGAATATAGTTTTTGGAAAGCGCCCTACCTCAAAACATAAATTCCATAACCCAAACGTCTCACAGAGTCCTTTCCGCCTCAACCCAAACTGACGGCAACCAAGACCTCAGCTCCCAGCCACTTTCGCAATAACCATAGCAACACTAATCGCAACATACAATAATCAGAACTCAACCCCATGTTATCAAAACTCATAGTCATTAACCGAACAAAACAGAATACTAACACGTGGCTTTCTGAAACATAAATACTTACTGAACTAGCGAAACGAAGCAGTTGTGATTTCGAACAGGCCCGGCAACAGCTTCGGCGGTGGCCAGAAGCTCCGGTGGATCAACTATAAAAACCATGCAGCATTAAACCTTCTCGAAATCCAAAAAGGCAGAAACCTCAATTAAAACCCTTACTGGCAAACTTTTCTGGCGACGGCAGCAGGGTCTCAAGTGGCAGAAGCTCAGCCCGGAGCTCCGGCGGTGATCCCGGAAGTCGCAGAACCACTCCCGGCGGTCAGGACACAAGGATGTGATGCGTGAGCATCTTGTCTATCTTTTCCTAGTGAATTTGCATCTAAATTGTTGAATTTAATTAAGAATTAATTATATTTTAGCCACTATGGATGCTATTTTGAGTTTTGTACAATACCGTTTATTTTAGGTAGCATTTGGCAGAATTTGATGGAGTTTCTGCAGAGAAAGAGAAGAAGTCAAAGAGATAACCAGTGAATACCGACGCGGACGCATGGCTAACGCGACCGCGCGAAATGGAGGAAATCGCAATGACGCGATCGCGTGCCTGACGCAAACGCGTCACATGCGCCACGTGCAGAAAATGTAGAAAAATGCTAAAGGCGATTTCTGGGCCGTTTTGAGCCAGTTCTTAGCCCAGAAATCACAGATTAGAAGCTGCAGAATGGACAAATCAAGTGGTCCCACCAATCAGCTGAAGACTTGTTAATTATTCGAATTTAAATTCAAATCTTATTTTAGGAAAAGATATTATTTTAATTTTAATTTTAGAAATTTGATTTTTAAATTATTAGGATTAGTTATAAAAGGAATCCCAATAGGGTGGTTCCAGAACAACATATTCCACAACATTATTCCATACAAATTTACATTTTCATATTCCATAAGCAACTAATCCTCCATTGTTAAGGTTAGGAGCTCTGTCTATTGTATGGATTGATAATATTATTTTTCTATTTTAATACATGTTTTGATTTATATTTCAATAATTGTTTTCGTTCTTTATTTTATGAATTCGGGTGGAACGGAAGTATGACCATGTTCTATTTGAGTTCTTGTAAAACTTGGAAAAGCTCTTTACTTGAACAATAATTTGAAAACATATTATCCTGAATTTTTAATTTTTTGGACTTAACGGGATACGTGACATATAATCCCCTTATTTTTGGATAATTAGGATTCTTGTGGCATATAAACTGAAATTTGATCATCACCCCCTAATTAGAATCAATTGACCAAGGAATTGGCAGTTGACGAATTTTAGAGGAGACTAGGAAGGTCTAAGGAATTAGGGTCTAGTCACAATTAGTTTGCCATGAATTAAATCTTGCATGATTAAAATAGTTAATAAGAAAAGTCAATCCAGAAAATAAGATAACTCTAAAACCTTAACTGTCTTCTCCATATATTATTCCCATCTTAATTACTTGCCCTTCTTTAATATTTTTGCTATTGTTTAATGTCTTTGAACGCCCAACACTATTTTCTGTTTGTCTAACTAAGCTTATCAAGTACCATTGTTGCTTAATCCATCAATCCTTGTGGGATCGACCCTTACTCACGTAAGGTATTACTTGGTACGACCCGGTGCACTTGCCGGTTAGTAAGTGTTGTTAAAAATACCGCACCAAGTTTTTGGCCCAAGCTGCAAGTTTCTTGGCCATCTTTTAAAAACGACGCGGACGCGTGGGGCACGCGTTCGTATGGTGAGGCTTGGGCTTCCAGCATGAGTCCAGCCCAACTCCAGCTCAACTTTCTGCCATACACCCATTTACGTCGATTCCACAGAGCCACGCGTTCGCGTGGGTGACGCAGACGCGTGGGGAAGCTATTTTTCAAATGATGCGGCCGCATCGGCGACGCGGTCGCGTGGATCAGTTTGTGCCATTAGCGCGCCTCCAGCCACGCTTTCGCGTGACTTTCTGTTTACTTTCTTTTCTTCACAACGCACATACGATGCGGACGCGTCGGCGACGCTGTCGCGTCGTGTGCAAAAATTTTGATGTGGAATTATGGGAAGCAGGTATTATTTACCCTATTTCTGATAGTCCTTGGGTAAGTCCTGTACAGGTAGTTCCCAAGAAAGGAGGGATGACAGTGATCAAGAATGAAAAGAATGAGCTTATTCCTACAAGAACAGTCACAGGATGGAGAATGTGCATAGATTACAGGAGGCTAAACACTGCTACAAGGAAGGATCATTTCCCTCTCCCTTTCATTGATCAGATGCTTGAGAGGTTAGCTGGTCATGCTTTTTATTGTTTTCTAGATGGATATTCTGGATATAATCAAATTGCAGTGGACCCTCAAGATCAAGAGAAGACAGCATTCACATGCCCCTTTGGAGTATTTGCCTACAGGAGAATGCCATTTGGACTTTTCAATGCTCCAGCAACTTTTTAAAGGTGTATGCTTTCAATTTTTTCTGATATGGTTGAAAAGTTTATTGAGATATTTATGGATGATTTTTCTGTTTTTGGTAATTCTTTTGAATCCTGCCTTAAACATTTATCTCTTATCTTGAAACGGTGTCAAGAATCAAACCTTGTTTTAAATTGGGAAAAATGCCATTTTATAGTTACAGAAGGCATTGTTCTTGGACACTGGATTTCAAGTAAGGGAATTGAGGTTGACAGAGAAAAGGTGGAGGTAATTGAAAAATTACCACCACCAACTAATGTTAAGGCAATTAGGAGTTGCTTGGGTCATGCAGGATTTTATAGAAGATTTATAAAGGATTTTTCTAAAATTGCTAAACCATTGAGCAACCTATTGGTTGTTGATGTTCCTTTTGTCTTTGATTCTGATTGTCTGCATGCTTTTGAAACTCTGAAGGTAAATCTCACCTCTGCTCCCATTATAGCTTCCCCTGACTGGGATTTACCATTTGAATTAATGTGTGATGCTAGTGATTTTGCTATAGGAGCTGTTTTAGGACAGAGGCATGGTAAGCTTGTACATGTCATTTACTATGCCAGTCGTGTGTTAAATGATGCTCAAAAGAATTACACAACTACAGAAAAGGAATTATTAGCTGTTGTGTATGGTGTTGATAAGTTTAGGTCCTATTTACTTGGTTCTAAGGTTATTGTTTATACTGACCATGCTGCTTTGAAGTACCTTCTAACCAAACAGGATTCTAAACCAAGATTAATCAGATGGGTGTTGCTCCTTCAAGAGTTTGATATTGAGATAAAAGACAGGAAAGGGTCAGAAAATCAAGTAGTTGACCATCTCTCTAGAATTGAGCCTGAAGCAGGAGTACAACCACCCGTAACTGTGACTGAGATGTTTCCAGATGAACAATTGTTCCTCATTCAGCAGGCTCTATGGTTTGCAGACATTGCAAATTATAAGGCCATGAATTTTATCCCAAGGGAGTACAGTAGGCAATAAGTGAAGAAGCTATTGACTGATGCAAAGTACTACATTTGGGAGGAACCATACCTTTTTAAAAGGTGTTCAGATGGAATTATCCGGAGGTGTGTCCCAGATGAAGAAAAACAGCAGATTCTTTGGCACTGTCATGGTTCTGAGTATGGAGGCCACTTTGGTGGTGAAAGAACAACTACAAAGGTCCTTCAGAGCGAGTTTTACTGGCCGACTCTCTTCAGAGACTCAAGAGCATTTGTAAAGCACTGTGACAGATGTGAAAAAGCCACAAACCTCCCTGCCAACCATGAAATGCCACTGCAAGGAATTTTTGAGGTTGAGTTGTTTGATGTGTGGAGTATTGATTTCATGGGACCTTTCCCACCCTCACATTCAAACAACTATATTCTAGTGGTAGTCGACTATGTGTCCAAGTGGGTGGAAGCTGTGGCTTTGCCCACCAATGATGTCAAGGTGGTAATGAGCTTTCTTCAGAGATATATCTTCAGCCGGTTTGGTGTCCCAAGGACACTCATTAGTGATGGAGGAAGTCACTTCTGTATCAGACAGCTGGACTCTCTTCTGCATAGATATGGAGTCCGTCATAAAGTGGCAACCCCCTATCACCCTCAGACAAGTGGACAGGTTGAAGTTTCCAACAGGGAACTCAAAAGGATTCTAGAGAAGACCGTCAGTGTTTCAAGAAAGGACTGGTCTAGGAAGCTTGATGATGCTCTCTGGGCATACCGGACAGCATACAAGACCCCAATTGGTATGTCCCCATATCAGTTGGTCTATGGCAAAGCCTGTCACTTGCCAGTTGAGCTGGAGCACAAGGCTTATTGGGCAATTAGGTATCTGAATCTTGATTCAGAAGCTGCAGGAATTAAGCAGATGCTTCAGTTGAATGAGCTTGATGAATTCAGATATTCAGCCTATGAGAATGCCAAGCTCTATAAGGAGAAAACCAAGCTACTACATGATAAGAAGATTGCCATCAGAATATTTGAGCCAGGACAGAGAGTGCTTCTATATAATTCAAGGCTCAAATTCTTTCCGGGGAAGCTGAAATCCCGGTGGTCAGGACCATTTGTGGTTACCAGTGCTTCACCATATGGTCATGTGGAGATACAGGAAGAGAATTATGACAGAAAATTCACAGTGAATGGCCAGAGGTTGAAACACTATCTTGGAGGCGAGATTGAACGCCAGAGGTACGCTCATCTACTGAACAAGCAGAACTGACCGTCAAGCTAGTGACGTTAAAGAAGCGCTTGTCGGGAGGCAACCCGATAATTTCGTATCCTTAGTTATTTTTCGTAGTAGTAGTTTTCTTACTTGTTTGGTTTTTATTAAATTCTTACTAATTTTCTGATCATGCATCTATTCTATCACAAGAACCGAACACCTCAAGCTATTTCAAAAAAAAAAAGAGAGAGAGCGCACACGACGCGAACGCATCGCTGACGCGTCTGCGTCAGATGGGTGTGTGTGAAAAAATAAATTTGACAGAGAGTTGCAAGGGAGTGGCACTGGAATAGTGCCTTTGGCATAAATTGTTCCACGCAACCGCGTCGATGACGCGTCTGTGTCGGGTGGGAACATTGGCCTCCCACGCGATCGCGTCACTCACGCGGCCACGTGCCCTGGAATTCGACGTGAAAAGGGTGCACGACCGAAAGTTGTGCTAGAGTGGTGCTGGATTGGCGCTGAACGCCCAATTCTACTCACGCGGACGCATGGCTCATGCGTCCGCATCATATCCTTCTAATGGCCATTCACGCGATCGCATGCCCCACGCGGTCGCGTCACCCAAGATTTGGCAAAAAAATAAAATTTCAAACAGAGAGTTGTGGGAGTGCGAGGCGGCCCTCGCGCCAGTAGCATAAAACGGGTCACGCGACCGCGTGACCGACACGACCGCATCAATCAGTATAAGTGCAATTCGCGCGACTGCGTGCCCCACGCGGCCGCGTCGCTTGTGCCGCACAGCTTCCCTGATTTGCCAATTATCTTATCTTTCTTTTCTCCCAATCCTAATTCTCTCTTGTTCTTTTACCTGTATATTCTTCTTTTCTCTCACTATTTATTTTTATTTTCAGTTCTTCTTTGCTTGAGGACAAGCAAACCTTTAAGTTTGGTGTTGACGCTTCGCTTAGAAGTTTTCTGTTTATTCCTATGGCACCAAAAGGGAGGCGAATTGATGCGCATAAACTTGTTATGCTACGATTTAGGAAATTGCACGATCGGCAAAATTCCTTCCGGCAAGTGCACCGGTTATCGTCAAGTAAAAACTCACAATAGAGTGAGGTCGAATCCCACAAGGATTGGTTGATCTTGCCAATTTGATGCCAAATATAGAATATTATACCTCGTTGGAAAGCTATGGATGTCAGCTTTCTAACGCAACTGGAAGCACCTCATTTGGAGTTCTACAACTCGAGTTATACTCCATGGAAGGTGAAGAGGTCAGCTGGCCTGATTGCATGTTGGTACTATGCTCTTCTATGCACATTACGGGGCTGTTTTCTCCCTCAATTTTTAGTATCCACCATGCATGCCATATATGCTTGGAAAGCTCTAGATGTCTTCTTTCCAATGCATTTTGAATCACCTCATTTGGAGTTTTGTAGCTCAAGTTATTTATGTTTGAAGAAGGCATGGTCAAGCTGTTCCATATAACACGTTTAAGCTCCAGTTTAAGCTTAAACTGGAGCTTAAACGCTGGCACTCCCTGGAGGCACAAGCTCGAGCACGTTTAAGCTTCAGTTTAAGGTTAAACTGAAGCTTAAAC
>NC_029793.2:48253335-48255337 GCF_000816755.2 Arachis ipaensis | reverse complement strand
ACTCTAGCAAAGTTGAGTCACAATCTGAAAAGGTTAACCCAGTTATGTGTCTGTGGCTTTTATGTATCCGGTGGTAATACTGGAAAACAAAATGCTTAGGGTCATGGCCAAGACTCATAAAGTATCTGTGTTCAAGAATCAACATACTGAACTAGGAGAATCAATAACACTATCTGAATTCTGAGTTCTTATGGATGCCAATCATTCTGAACTTCAAAGGATAAAGTGAGATGCCAAAACTGTTTAGGTTTGCAGTTGTAGACCCCACTATAAGAAGAGACATGGGCTTAATCAAACTCTCATTCTCATGCAAATTCACATCCTAAGCTTATATTAGTTTTGGTTGCTTGAGGACAAGCAACAGTTTAAGTTTGGTGTTGTGATGCGTGAGCATCTTTCCTATCTTTTCCTAGTGAATTTGCATCTAAATTGTTGAGTTTAATTAAGAATTAATTATATTTTAGCCACTATGAATGCTATTTTGAGTTTTGTATAATACTGTTTATTTTAGGTAGCATTCGGATGGATTTGATGGAGTTTCTGCAAAGAAAGAAAAGAAGTCAAAGAGATAACCAGCGAATACCGACGCGGACGCATGGCTAACACGACTGCGTGGAATGGAATCTGCACAAATGACGCGAACGCGTGGACGACGCGGATGCGTCACATGCGCCACGTGCAGAAAATGTAGAAAAACGCTGGGGGCGATTTCTGGGCCGTTTTGACCCAGTTCTTAGCCCAGAAATCACAGATTAGAAGCTGCAGAATGGACAAATCAAGTGGTCCCACCCATCAGCTGAAGACTTGTTAATTAATTCGAATTTAAATTCAAATCTTATTTTAGGAAAAGATATTATTTTTATTTTAATTTTAGAAATTTGATTTTTAAATTATTAGGATTAGTTATAAAAGGAGGAAGCTTTCCTTCCTTTGTAGAGGTCCTGGGGAGGATCCCATTCGTTTTATTCTCACCTATTCACCTGCCTGTCTTCAAACTCTTCTTTATTTTTTAATGCTTTTGAACTTCCAAACACTAATTTCTGTCTGTCTAACTAATCTTATCAAACGCTATTGTTGCTTAATCCATCAATCCTCGTGGGATCGACCCTTACTCACGTAAGGTATTACTTGGTACGACCCGGTGCACTTGCCGGTAAGTTTGTGGGTTGTAAAATACCGCATCAAGTTTTTGGCGCCGTTGCCGGGGATTGACTGTGATTAACAACTATTAGTTGCTTGATTGTTTAGATTAGGCGTTTTAATTTTAATTTTATTTAAATATTATTTTATTATATTTTGAAAAAAAATTTAAAATAAAAAAAATTTTCCCTTGTTTTCCTTTTTTTTCGTTCGTCCCCCCTGTCCCCCGTTTTAATTTTTCTATTTCATTTAACTTTTGAATTTTGTCTTCAAAACCTACGTCCATTTTTTTTATTTTATTTTCCTATTTTTATTTTTATTTTCTTTTTATTTTCATTCCGTTTCTTCCCATTATTTTTCTTATCTTTTAATATTTTATTAATTTTATTTTATTTCTATTTTTAACCTCCAAAAAAAATAAAAAAATAAAAATAATAATAATAATAATAAAAATATTTATTTCTAAAATTAATTTTGTTGTTTCATAGTTAGTTTTATTTTAATTTTTAGAATTATGTTCTTTCCTCTTTACTTTCCTGTTTATCACATGGTGCGTTTAATTTTTTTTGATATTTTGTGCTAAGGAAAAATAATGTAAAGAGATCATATGGGTTACTACTCACACCCAAGTAGTAATTCATATGATTGTGGATGGAGGAACTACCCGAATTTTGGTTGGCAAGGTCAAAACCAAAGAAACTTCAATGTTCCATGTTCCAACTATCAAGAACCACCATCTCCATATACATATCAAGAACCACCATCTCCATATCCATACCAAGAACCACCACCTCTCTATCCATATCAAGAACTATCCTCTTTTTACACTTATCAAGAACCATCTCCTCCTTCTTATTCATTT
>NC_029793.2:48249475-48252270 GCF_000816755.2 Arachis ipaensis | reverse complement strand
TATTTTAATTTTTCTTATTTTAATTTTTAGAATTCTGTTCTGTCTTCTTTGCTTTCCTATTTACCACATGGTGCGTTTAATCCTTTTTGGTGTTTTGTGCTAAGAAAAAAATAATAGAGAGAGATCACATGGGTTACTACTCACACCTGAGTAGTAATTCATATCATTATGAATGGGGGAACTACCCGAATTTTGGTTGGCAAGGTCAAAACCAAAGAAACTTCAATGTTCCATGTTCCAACTATCAAGAACCACCATCTCCATATACATATCAAGAACCACCATCTCCATATCCATACCAAGAACCACCACCTCTCTATCCATATCAAGAACTATCCTCTTTTTACACTTATCAAGAACCATCACCTCCTCCTTATTCATTTCAAATACCATCAGATCTTGAGATTCTCATGAAAGAATTCTTACAGGATATAAAGACAAGTGTCAAAAATATAGAGAAGCATGTGCAGTCGATTATCAAGTCACAGGAAGAGGTGCAAGCAAATTCCTTCCCAAGAAATATAATACAAGATCCTATAGAAGAAAGTGAGGAAATCAATCAAAAGAGTTCATACTCCAATGAACTAGAGAACTTTCCATCCTCACACATGGAAGAAGAGGAAGATGCAAAAACAAAGGAGGAAGATACAACCACAAAGGAGGAAGATGCACAACCTCCCATGCCCTTGGTAAGCAATGAATAAGAGATTGAATTAGAAGACAGCTACCAAGAGGAAGAGGTTGAAATTGAGGAAGCCTGCAAAGAAGTGGAAGAATTCAAAGAAGAATACAAGGGAGTAGAGCTTGCAAGACCCCTCCCAAAGCCATCACTATCCAATACAACATTCAAGTGGGTAAAATTTTTATCTTTAACCTTTACATTCCCACTTGAATATGGGCTACTGGAGACAGATGGTCAACTTAGAGCTCTTTGTGGCATTAAGAGTAAGAGGAAGATGGTTAGTGGTAAGAGTTATCAAGCAAGGTTCAACATGGTTGCATGCTCCGAATTGAAGTGCAAGAATTGGTGTAGAGCTCAATTGAATGGGTCTAGAAAGTTGTTTGGATGTCTCTGTGAGAATTCATATCAATTGCCACCCGGTGGAAACAATGGTGATACACAAGAAGACGGGTGTAAAATCAAGGTTTGGGACCCTGGAATTCATTCCCACAATCAACATTCTTGGGGCCTTGTCACTTGCTTCAAAGGCTTTATGCACCTAGTTTGGGATCCCGTAGCCATTGGAATTACAAACATTGGTGGAGATTCCTGGATCAGTACAAGCACAAGCCACCATGACAAGAAGCTCACAACATGTCCAACTTAAGGACTTTAACTAAAAGTGCTTGGTGGGAGACAACCCACCGTGGTATGATCGTTCTTTTTCATTCTTAGTTATTTTTCGTAGTAGTAGTTTTTACTTAGTTGATTTTTATTAAGTTCTTACTAATTTTCTGATCATGCAGCTATTTTATAATAGGAACCGAACACCTCAAGCTATATTCCAAAAAAAAAAGAGCACACGACGCGCACGCGTCGCTAACGCGTACGCGTCAGTCAGGTGGGTGCGTGTGAAAAAATAAATTTGACAGAGAGTTGTGAGGGAGTGGCGCTGGAATAGTGCCTTTGGCACAAATTGTTCCACGTGACCGCGTCGATGACGCGCCCACGTCATGTGAGAAAACTGCCCCCCACGCGTCCGCGTCACTCACGCGAACACGTGACCTGCAAAATCGACGTAAAAGAGTGTTTGGGCAGAGAGTTGTGCTGGCTTGGGGCAAGAAGTGTTCTAAAAGCACAAATTTGGTCACGCGAACGCGTACCCCATGCGTCCGCGTTGTTTTTTTCAATATCAGCCATCCACGCGATCGCATCCCCCACGCGTTCGTGTCACTTCAACAGCGCGCTAATCGCGCGATCGCGTGACTCACATGTCCGCGCCGCTTGCGCCGCACACCTCAACCAGTTCGCCGCCAGTTTTTAATTTTTTTTCTCTCTCCCAAATCCTAAATCTCTCTTGTTCTTTTATCCTTTTATTCTTATTTCAGTATAATATTTGTTTCTTTATATTTTCAGTTCTTCTTTGCTTGAGGAAAAGCAAACCTTTAAGTTTGGTGTTGACGCTTCGCTTAGAAGTTTTCTGTTTATTCCTATGGCACCAAAAGGGATGTGAATCATCTTCACTGAGGAGCACAACCTGAAGAATAAATGACTGCTAGGATAACTAAGGTGGTTGAGTTCCTTTCATTTTTTATTCCTCCCCTCTTTGTCTATGTTATGTTCCGGTTTTCTGCTATTTTTCTTTGTTTGTTGCATGATCCTTTATTAGTTAGAATCCTAGGACTAGTTTAGTTCTTCCTATTGCTTTAATTCTGAAAAGATGTCTCATGTATTACTCACTGAGCTTAAATTCAAATAAAAAATACAGCAGTGATATATTGCATGAGAAAGTGGGTCTATATTGAAGAATAGTCTTATTTACTTAAATGTGGTGGTATTTTCTGTGATTCTGAATGAATGACATGAATAGTGCATATTTTTTATAGTGAAGTTTATGAATGTTAAAATTGTTGGTTCTTGAAAGAATGATGAAAAAAGAGAAATGTTATTGATAATATGAGAAAATCATAAAATTGGTTCTTGAAGCAAGAAAAAGAAGTGAAAACTACGAAGCTTGCGAATATATATATATATAAAATAAAGAAAAAAAAGAAAAAAAGCAAGCAAAAAAAGCCAATAATCCTTTAAACTAAGAGGCAAAGGATAAAAAGGATCCAAGGCTTTGAGCATTAAT
>NC_029793.2:48218293-48249459 GCF_000816755.2 Arachis ipaensis | reverse complement strand
CCCAGTTATATGTCTGTGGCATTTATGTATCCGGTGGTAATACTGGAAAACAAAATGCTTAGGGTCACGGCCAAGACTCATAAAGTAGCTGTGTTCAAGAATCAACATACTGAACTAGGAGAATCAATAACACTATATGAATTCTGAGTTCTTATGGATGCCAATCATTCTAAACTTCAAAGGATAAAGTGAGATGCCAAAACTGTTCAGGTTTGCAGTTGTAGACCCCACTATAAGAAGAGACATGGGCTTAATCAAACTCTCATTCTCATGCAAATTCACATCCTAAGCTTATATTAGTTTTGGTTGCTTGAGGACAAGCAACAGTTTAAGTTTGGTGTTGTGATGCGTGAGCATCTTTCCTATCTTTTCCTAGTGAATTTGCATCCAATTTGTTGAGTTTAATTAAGAATTAATTATATTTTAGCCACTATGGATGCTATTTTGAGTTTTGTGCAATTTTATTAATTTTAGGTAGCATTCGAATGGATTTGATGAAGTTTCTGCAGAGAAAGAGAAGAAACCAAGGAGATGACCAGCGAATACCAACGCGGACGCATGGCTCACGCGACCGCGCGGAATGGAGGAGATCGCAATGACGCGATCGCGTGCCTGACGCGAACGCGTGGACTGGAATCTGCACAAATGACGCGAACGCGTGGACGACGCGGACGCGTCACATGCACCACGTGCAGAAAACGCAGAAAAACGCAGGGGGCGATTTCTAGGATGTTTTAACTCAATTTTCAGCCCAGAAAACACAGATTAGAAGCTGCAAAATGGACAGAACAAGTGGTCCCCACCCATCAACTGAAGATCTGTTAATTAATTCAAATTTAAATTCAAATCTTAAATTAGGAAAGGATATTATTTTAATTTTTAGTTTTAGATATTAGATTTTTAAATTTATTAGGATTAGTTATAAAAGGAGGAAGCTTTCCTTCCTTTGTAGAGGTCTTGGGGAGGATCCCATTCCATCCCAATTTACAATCCTAGTTTTCTACTCTGAACTATGAGCAACTAATCCTCCACTATTAAGGTTAGGAGCTCTGTCTATTTCTATGGATTAATTTTATTGCTTTTTCTATTTTAATTTATGTATGGATTTATAATTTAAGGGTTGTTTTCACTCTTTATTTTATGAATTTGGGTGGAACAGAAGTATGACCCTTTTTCTATGAGTTCTTGTAAAACTTGGAAAAGCTCTTTACTTGAACAATAGCTTGAAAATATATTCTCCTAAATTTTAATTATCTGAATTTAACGGGATACGTGACATATAATCCTTTTATTTTTGGGTAATTAGAGTTTTTGTGGCATATAAACTGGAAATTGATTATCACCCTCTAATTGGAATTAATTGACCAAGGAATTGGCTGTTGATGAATTTTAGAGGAGACTAGGAAGGTCTAAGGAATTAGGGTCTAGTCACATATAGTTGCCATAAATTAAATCATACATGTTTAAAATAGTTAGTAAGAAAAGTTAATCCGGAAAAATAGATAACTCTGAAGCCTTAACTATTTTCTCCATATTTTATTCTCACCTATTCACCTGCCTGTCTTCAAACTCTTCCTTATTTTTTAATTCTTTTGAACTTCCAAACACTAATTTTTGTCTGTCTAACTAATCCTATCAAATGCTATTGTTGCTTAATCCATCAATCCTCGTGGGATCGACCCTTACTCACATAAGGTATTACTTGGTACGACCCGGTGCACTTGCCGGTAAGTTTGTGGGTTGTAAAATACTGCATCAAGTTTTTGGCGCCGTTGCCGGGGATTGACTGTGATTAACAACTATTAGTTGCTTGATTGTTTAGATTAGGCATTTTAATTTTAATTTTTTCAAACACCAAGATAAGCATATTTGAGGTGTGGAGGAAGAGGTTTTAATTCCAACTTCTGATCATGGGCAGGCTCTGGATTGTCTGGAACTTTGGAAAATGCCGAAGTGCCCTCATTGTCAATCAAGAGGATCCCCACACTTGGACCTTGTCCAGTGTGCCTCTCTTCTAATTCTTCCTTGTGAACTGCAGCTACAGTTTCATCTATGACATCACACTGGAAGATAGAATGATTTTCTGGAGGGTTGTTTATGACTCCATTCAGATTGAAGATTACTATTCGGCCATCTATTTCAAAAGAGTATATTCCTGAAAAAGCATCCAATTTGAATTTTGATGTCTTCAGGAATGGTCTTCCAAGTAGGATTGATGATGGCTTATCTGAGTCATTATGGGACATCTCCAAGATATAAAAATCAGTGGGAAATGTAAGCCCTTTAATGTTCACTAAAACATCTTCAGCAACTCCAGCCACTGTAATAATGCTTTTATCTGCTAACACAAAACAAGCTGCCGACCTTTTTAAGGGAGGGAGCCTCAAAATATCATATATAGGCAAAGGCATTATACTAACACAGGCTCCTAAATCACACATGCAATCATAAATTACTACATCACTAATAGTACAACTAACTATACAAGGGCCTGGGTCACTACACTTCTCAGGTAATCCTCCCATTAAAGCAGATATGGAACTACCTAAAGGAATAGTTTCTAATCCATTAATTTTGTCTTTATGTATACATAAATCTTTTAGAAACTTTGCATATTTAGGTACCTGTTGAATAACATCAAAAAAAGGAACAGTTACCTCAACCTTTTTGAATATTTCTACCATTTTGGGATCGGGTTCCAGCTGCTTCTTGGGCTTCCTTGCAAGTTGTGGAAATGGAATGGGAGTGGTGTTTTCTGCAATGTCTGCGCCTCTTGGTGCTTCCTTCTGTGGTTGGGCTTCTTCTTTTTTAGTTATGTCCTGTATGTCCTCTTCCTCTTCAACATCTTCTATTTCTACGACCTCTTCAGCTGAGGCGTGCTCTAGTGGGCTTGGCTCCTCCTGATTCCTCTTCTGCAGTGTGGTTCCGGACCTTAGGGTGATGGCATTAATGCCCCCCTTCGGATTGGATAATGGTTGAGAGGGAATTCCAGTGGAACTTGAAGGTTGGTTATTGGAATTTTGCATTGATCCAATCTGTGAGACAAGAGCTTGTAAAGTAGCGGTCAGACCATTCAGACTGGCATTAATGTTATTTTCCATGGTCTGTTGACTTCGCTCAAAAAATTTTAGTAACTCTTCATTAGGAGACGAAGAAGGGTGGGTAAATTGAGAGGTCTGCTGTTGGGTATTCTGTGGTCCTTGGGACTGCCTCAGGTGAGGTGCTCTGTAAGGTTAGTTCTGCTGCCTGTTGTTGTTATTATTCCATCTCTGATTTCCCTGATTATCTCTGCCTCCTCTGTTATTGTTGTCCCTCCAATTCTGGTTAGAATTGTCCTGCCATCCATGGTTATTATTTCCACCTTGATTGTACCCTTGGTTGGGGCGGTCATAGAAGTTATGAGTGGATGCCACCATGTTGTCTTCCTGTTGGAGTTGCGGGCATTCATCAGTATAATGGCTATAATCAGCACAAATTCCGCAAACTCTCTGTGGGACTAACTGTTGGCCTTACTGTGGTGAAGGAGATTGAGCTTACTGAACTTGTTGTTGATTCAATTGCATTTGCTTCAGTAAGTTGGTCATTTCACAGATACTCTGAGTTAGAGCAGCAGTCTCTTTGCTAGAGGATACTTCTGCAACGGCTTTTGAACGGCCTTGCTTCTGCCTGTGGTTCCTAGTAGATTCAGCTAAATCGCTGATCAATTGCCATGCCTCATCAGTGGTCTTGTACTTCTTCATAGACCCATTGCTAGCACTTTCCAATGTGGTCTTATCTTGGGGCCTCATACCCTGTGTGATATAGCTGAGTAACACTATCTTGTCGATCATGTGGTGGGGGCATGCTTCCAGAAGATTATTGAAGCACTCTCAGTATTCAAAGAGAGTCTCGTTGTCATCTTGAAAAATCATGGAAATGTCTTTCCTTAGTTTATCAGTAACTTTAGATGGAAAGAATTTCTCCAAAAACTCTTTTCTGAGCGTATCCCAGTTGGATACATTTGCTAGGGGTTAAGTGTAGTACCACTCTCTTGCTTTTCCCTCAAGAGAAAACGGGAAAGCTTTCAGCAAAATTGAAGTTTCATCTGTACCGTCACGCCTGACAGTGGAACAGGCTGCCTGGAAATCTCTCAGGTGCTTGATAGGCTCTTGAGCAGGTAAGCCATGAAACTTGGGCATCAAATTGAGTAGTGCGGTCTTTATTTCAAAATCTGTAGCCACCGCTGGGTGATGCGCTTGAAACGGTTGCATTGTAAAATCAGGGGCTCCTTCCTCCTGGATGGTAACTCTCCTAGGTTCTGCCATGTCGTCTGCACGTGAATCAACCGAATCAGTAAAACGGGAGCTGATTTCTTCCTCAAGTGACGTTTCAGATCCGCCCTCAGAGCGGACTAACCGACGCCGAGCTCGCCTTATTTGTGAAATAGTCCTTTCAATTTCAGGATCGAATATTAGCAAGCGCGGATCAGGAAGTGAACGCGTCATTTGACGAAAGAAACAGGCAGCTCATAGTAGCAAAATAAAATAAAATGCAAATAAATAAATTCTAATTAATAACTTTAGCACTCTATTGCAACTCCCCGGCAACGGCGCCAAAAACTTGATGCGGTATTTTACAACCCACAAACTTACCGGCAAGTGCACCAGGTCGTACCAAGTAATACCTTACGTGAGTAAGGGTTGAATCCACGAGGATTGATGGATTAAGCAACAACAGCGTTTGATAGGATTAGTTAGACAGACAGAAATTAGTGTTTAGAAGTTCAAAAGCATTAAAAAATAAAGAAGAGTTTGAAGACAGACAGGTGAATAGGTGAGAATAAAATATGGAGAAAATAGTTAAGGCTTCAGAGTTATCTATTTTTCCGAATTAACTTTTCTTACTAACTATTTTAAACATGTAGGATTTAATTTATGGCAACTATATGTGACTAGACCCTAATTCCTTAGACCTTTCTAGTCTCTTCTAAAATTCATCAACAGCCAATTCCTTGGTCAATTAATTCCAATTAGAGGGTGATGATCAATTTCCAGTTTATATGCCACAAAAACTCTAATTACCCAAAAATAAAAGGATTATATGTCACGTATCCCGTTAAATTCAGATAATTAAAATTTAGGAGAATATATTTTCAAGCTATTGTTCAAGTAAAGAGCTTTTCCAAGTTTTACAAGAACTCAAATAGAAAAAGGGTCATACTTCCGTTCCACCCAAATTCATAAAATAAAGAGCGAAAACAATTCTTAAATTATAAATCCATACATAAATTAAAATAGAAAAAGCAATAAAATTAATCCATAGAAATAGACAGAGCTCCTAACCTTAACAGTGGAGGATTAGTTGCTCATAGTTCAGAGTAGAAAACTAGGATTGTAAATTGGGATGGAATGGGATCCTCCCCAGGACCTCTACAAAGGAAGGAAAGCTTCCTCCTTTTATAACTAATCCTAATAATTTAAAAATCAAATTTCTAAAATTAAAATTAAAATAATATCTTTTCCTAAAATAAGATTTGAATTTAAATTCGAATTAATTAACAAGTCTTCAGCTGATGGGTGGGACTACTTGATTTGTCCATTCTGCAGCTTCTAATCTGTGATTTCTGGACTAAGAACTGGGTCAAAACGGCCCAGAAATCACTCCCAGCATTTTTCTACATTTTCTGCACGTGGCGCATGTGACGCATCTGCGTCATCCACGCGTTCGCGTCATTTGTGCAGATTCCAGTCCACGCATTCGCGTCAGGCACGCGATCGCGTCATTGCGATTTTCTCCATTCTGCGCGGTCGCGTTAGCCATGCGTCTGCGTCGGTATTCGCTGGTTATCTCTTTGACTTCTTCTCTTTCTCTGCAGAAACTCCATCAAATCCATCCAAATGCTACCTAAAATAAACAGTATTGTACAAAACTCAAAATAGCATCCATAGTGGCTAAAATATAATTAATTCTTAATTAAACTCAACAATTTAGATGCAAATTCACTAGGAAAAGATAGGAAAGATGCTCACGCATCACAACACCAAACTTAAACTGTTGCTTGTCCTCAAGCAACCAAAACTAATATAAGCTTAGGATGTGAATTTGCATGAGAATAAGAGTTCGATTAAGCTCATGTCTCTTCTTATAGTGGGGTTTACAACTACAATCCTGAATAGTTTTGGCATCTCACTTTATCCTTTGAAGTTCAGAATGATTGGCATCCATAGGAACTCAGAATTCAGATAGTGTTATTGACTCTCCTAGTTCAGTATGTTGATTCTTGAACACAGCTACTTTATGAGTCTTGGCTGTGACCCTAAGTATTTTGTTTTCCAGTATTACCACCAGATACATAAATGCCACAGACACATAACTGGGTGAACCTTTTTAGATTGTGACTCAGCTTTGCTAGAGTCCCCAGTTAGAGGTGCCCAGAGTTCTTAAGCACACTCTTTTTGCTTTGGACCACGACTTTAACCACTCAGTCTCAAGCTTTTCACTTGACACCTTCACGCCACAAGCACATGGTTAGGGACACCTTGATTTAGCCGCTTAGGCCAGGATTTTATTCCTTTGGGCCCTCCTATCCATTAATGCTCAAAGCCTTGGATCCTTTTTATCCTTTGTCTTTTAGTTTAAAGGGTTATTGGCTTTTTCTGCTTGCTTTTTCTTTTTCTCTTTTTGAATTTTTTTATTTTATTTTATATATATATATATATTTTTTTTTTCGCAAGCTTCGTAGTTTTCACTGCTCTTTCTTGCTTCAAGAATCAATTTTATGATTTTTTCAGATTATCAATGACATTTCTCTTTTTTCATCATTCTTTCAAGAACCAACAATTTTAACATTCATAAACTTCACTATAAAAGATATGCACTATTCATGTCATACATTCAAAATCACAGAAAATACCACCACATTTAAGTAAATAAGACTATTCTTCAATATAGACCCACTTTCTCATGCAATATATCACTCTTGTATTTTTTATTTGAATTTAAGCTCAGTGAGTAATACATGAGACATCTTTTCAGTATTAAAGCAATAAGGAGAACTAAACTAGCCCTAGGATTCTAACTAATAAAGGATCATGCAACAAACGAAGAAAAATAGCAGAAAACCGGAACATAACATAGACAAAGAGGAGAGGAATAAAAAATGAAAGGAACTCAACCACCTTAGTTATCCTAGCAGTCGTTTATTCTTCAGGTTGTGCTCCTCAGTGAAGATGATTCGCCTCCCTTTTGGTGCCATAAGAATAAACAGAAAACTTCTAAGCGAAGCGTCAACACCAAACTTAAAGGTTTGCTTGTCCTCAAGCAAAGAAGAACTGAAAATAGAAAGAAACAAATATTATACTGAAATAAGAACAAAAGGATAAAAGAACAAGAGAGATTTAGGATTTGGGAGAGAGAATAAAAAAAAATTAAAAACTGGCGGTGAACTAGTAGAGGTATGAGGCGCAACCGGCGCGGACGCGTGAGTCACGCAATCGCGCGATTGGCGCGCTGTTGAAGTGACACGAACGCGTGGGGATGCGATCGCGTGGTTGGCCGATATTGAAAAAAATGACGCGGACGCGTGGGGTACGCGTTCGCGTGACCAAATTTGTGCTTTTAGCACACTTCATGCCCCAAGTCAGCACAACTCTCTGCCCAAACACTCTTTTACGTCGATTCTGC
This sequence comes from Arachis ipaensis, assembly GCF_000816755.2. Lineage (NCBI taxonomy): Eukaryota > Viridiplantae > Streptophyta > Magnoliopsida > Fabales > Fabaceae > Arachis > Arachis ipaensis. The sequence goes on along the minus strand of NC_029793.2, from coordinate 48,241,797 downwards.
AGGTCACGCGTTCGAGTGAGTGACGCGGACGCGTGGGGGCAGTTTTCTCACATGACGCGGGCGCGTCATCGACGCGGTCGCGTGGAACAATTTGTGCCAAAGGCACTATTCCAGCGCCACTCCCTCGCAACTCTCTGTCAAATTTATTTTTTCACACGCACCCACCTGACTGACGCGTACGCGTCAGCGACGCGTGCACGTCGTGTGCTCTTTTTTTTTTTTGGAATATAGCTTGAGGTGTTCGGTTCCTGTTATAAAATAGCTGCATTATCAGAAAATTAGTAAGAACTTAATAAAAATCAACTAAGTAAAAACTACTATTACGAAAAACAACTAAGAATGAAAAAGAACGATCATAGCACGGTGGGTTGTCTCCCACCAAGCTTAAAATAGCACTAATATTTTTTTTTACTTTCTGAAATTAAGTTTGGTGTCACTCAGTTAATTTTATTTCAATTTTTCTGTTTATTTTTTCTTTTAAATTTTCGAATTTTTTTAGTTATTTATTTAGTATTCTTATTTTATTATTTTACACAGGTTACCTCACAGGGACTTCTCTGCACTCTGACGTAGAGAGTCCCAGTTTTTCTTGTTTTCTGCTTGTGTATGCGCAGGAATAGAGACAAGAAACATCTCTTAGACTTTGATCCTGAACCTGAAAGAACTTTCAGGCGACGTTTACAACAAGCAAGACTTTGCAAGGCTGTAAAATCCACTATGGCAAATAATAATGCTAATGCCAATGTGGTAAATCCGAATGGGGATGATCAGCAGAGAAGAGTGCTTGGCTCTTATTCTGCCCCTACTGTGGATCTCTATGGAAAAAGCATTGTGGTGCCTCCTATAACTGCAAACAACTTTGATTTGAAGCCACAATTGGTCACCCTGGTGCAACAAAACTGCCAGTATCATGGACTTCCTCATGAAGATCCAAATCAATTTATTTCTGATTTTCTGCAGATATGTGATACTGTGAAGACAAATGGAGTAAACCCAGAGGTGTACAAACTCATGCTTTTCCCATTTTCTCTGAGGGATAAAGCAAAGCTATGGCTAGATTCCCAACCAAAAGAGAGTTTGAATACTTGGGAAAAGGTTGTTACAGAGTTTCTCACTAAATTTTTCCCACCAAAGAAGCTGACTAAGCTTAGGTTGGAGGTTCAGACCTTCAAGCAAAAGGATGGTGAAACTCTTTATGAAGCTTGGGAGAGATACAAGCTACTGACTAGGCAATGCCCTCCTGACATGTTCTCCAAATGGACCCAACTGGATATCTTTTATGAAGGCTTAGGAGAGATGTCAAAGATGAGCCTAGACACTTCTGCAGGCGGTTCATTGCACAAGAAGAAGACACCAGAGGAGACTATTGAGCTGATTGAACTGGTTGCAAGCAACCAATATTTATACACATCTAACAGGAATCCTGTGAACTCTGAGGCCGCTCAAAAGAGAGGTGTGTTGGAAGTAGAAGCTGTTAATGCTCTTCTTGCTCAGAACAAGCTTATGTCTCAGCAGATAAATCTACTTACTCAATAGATGGGTGGCATGCAAGTCTCAGCTATCAACATTCAAAATCCACCCCAAGATACCTCCTATGACATGACAAGTAACTTTATGCAAAATGATAATTATGATTATGCTCAACCCTCTTCTGAACAGGTGAATTACATGGGGAGTGGTCCTAGAAATCCCAACAATGATCCATATTCTAAGACATACAATCAGGGGTGGAGGAATCACCTAAATTTTGGGTGGAGAGATCAACCTCAGAGACCTCAGAACTTCAACAATAGTTCTCAGGGTAGTTTTCAACAGAACAACCATAATAACCGCCAATTTCAGTCTCAGCAACAACAACCACCTCAGCAGGCACATTCTAAATCCCAAGAAGATTCTAAATGGGAGATGATGATGAGTTTCATACAAGAAACCAGAGCCTCCATTAGAAACTTGGAGGTGCAAATGGGTCAAATGAGCAAGCAATTACCTGAAAGGTCTTCAAATACATTCCCTGGTGATACAGTGGTGAACCCAAGAGAAGATTGCAAGGCTATTCAATTGAGAAGTGGTAAGGTGGCTGGTTTTGAGACCAAGGTCAATAAAGATCCAGTTGAAAAGGAAGCTCCAGAGGAGAAGAAGGAAGAAGTAGAGCACGCCCCTCCTAAGCAGGCAGACAACCCGTTCCCTGACTCTCTTGACACGTATCCCACCTTACCAAAGGCCCCTGAATACAAGCCAAAAATGCCATATCCTCAGAGGCTTCAGAAGGCGTCCAAAGAAAAGTAATTCTCTAAATTTTTAGATGTCTTCAAGAAGCTGCAGATCAACATCCCTTTTGCAGAGGCTCTAGAGCAAATGCCTCTCTATGCTAAATTTATGAAAGAATTGTTGACCCACAAGAGGAATTAAAAGGAACAAGAAACAGTGGTGCTAACCAAGGAATGCAGTGCTATTATTCAACACACCCTTCCTGAGAAGATGCCAGACCCAGGGAGCTTTGTCATTCCTTGCACCATTGGAGAAGTCGGCATTCAGAGAGATTTCTGTGATCTTGGAGCTAGCATTAACCTCATGCCACTTTCAGTGATGAAAAAGCTTCAAATTGAGGAGGTAAAACCCACTCGTATTTCTCTTCAACTTGCTGATCTTTCTATCAAATTACCTGTAGGTGTTGTTGAAGATTTACTTGTGAAAGTAGGACCATTTATCTTCCCTGTTGATTTTTTTATATTAGACATGGAAGAGGAGGTAAAACCCTCTATTATACTTGGTAGACCCTTTTTAGCTACAGGTAGAGCTCTGATTGATGTGAAAAAGGGTGAATTAACCCTGAGGCTCAATGAAGAACAGGTGGTCCTAAATGTTTTTGAAGCCCTCAAACACCCCAATTATTCTGAGGGGTGTATGAAAATAGATGTTATTGAACCACTTGTTCAAGAAGTACTGGAAACTGAGGTACTTGATGATGTTCTAGATCCTATTTCTGAGTGTGAATTAGTTGAAGTTGATGATTCACCACCCCAAAAGGAGCTGATGAACACGCCAATTAAGGAGGAGGAAGCCCCCAAGCTTGAGCTCAAACCCTTACCCCCTTCTCTGAAATATGTGTTCTTGGGTGGAAATGATTCATATCTGATGCGTGTGGAAACTGTCTCTCAACAAATTTCCTTCGGCAAGTGTACCGAATTTGTCGTCAAGTAAAAACTCACAATAGAGTGAGGTCGAATCCCACAGGGATTGATTGATCAAGCAACTTTAATTAGAAGAATTTTCTAGTTGAGCGAATCCAGAATTTGGGTTGAGAGTTGCAGAAATAAAATGGCGGGAATGTAAATAGCAGAAAAGTAAATACTAGAATTAAAGGACTGGAAGTAAATGACTGAAAATAAATTGCAGAATTGTAAATGGGAATGGGGTATTTGCTCATAAAAGTAAATGGAAGAAATTAAAGAGAATGGGTAAGATCAGAGATGGGAAGTTCATTGGGCTTAGGAGATGTTGCAATTCTCCGGATCAAGTTTATTTTCATCTCTTCCTCAATCAATGCACTCATTGATCTCCTTGGCAATCTTAATTGATTGAATTACAATTTCTTGCAATTCAATCTCTCAAATCTTGATCAATATCCAATTCCTTGGCAATTGCTCATGAGAAGAGATGAAGTATGGTCACTGATTATACCACATGCATTTCCCAAATCAAGTATTGAGAGGGTTATAGTCACATACCCATCAAAACCCAATTTGGTCCAGCATGAGAAAGCATTTCTAGCTTGATCTCTTCATTCCTCTTTCAAGGTTCAGAAGAGATCCAAGTTTGAATAGCTTCTTTTCCAAGATAACTACTCAATTGGATGAAGATCGAAAGCTTTCAAGTAAAATCAAGAGAAAAGATAGAAGAAGAATAATGAAAATTAGTATTGATCCATCAAATTACAACAGAGCTCCCTAACCCAATGAAAGGGGTTTAGTTGTTCATAGCTCTAGAAAATGAAAACAAAGATGGAGAATACATCATAAAACTAGAAATTGCAGAGAAGGTAAAATACAGAGAGTAGTTCTCTTTTTCCAACTTCCAGAACTCTTCAACAATTCAAAGCTACTCCTATATATACTACTTCTCTCAGCTTCTAGTTGGCTCTTCAAGTCTTGGGCCTTTGGATCTTGAGTTTGAAGCAGTTCTCTTCTTCATTTGAGCTTGGCTTTACTTGTAGAGAGAAAGTGTGAAGTGGGCAGAGACTTTAGCTCAGGACGTTAGGGGTGTTAACGTTTAGTGAAAATATGAGCTCGAGAACATTAGTGACAATCAACTTTCTTACTAACGTTCTGAAGTAAAAGCTACGTTAACTTCAACGTTAGTGGCACAAACATTGCCACTAACGTTGCCTCTAAGTCCTTCACACACGTTATTGAGACTTAACATTCCCAATAACTTTGAAAAGCCCCCTTTGTTCCCACGTTAGAGCTCACGTTAACTTAGTTAACGTGGCTCTTTAACGTGGGCTTGCCATCCTTCGAGAATGTTAGTGACACTCAACATTGTCACTAACGTTCCAAGGTGCCCCTATGTCTCACGTTAGAGTCCACATTAACTAGGTTAACGTGGCTTCTAACGTGGCCATGCTTAGCCATCCCCAACGTTAGTGACAATGTTGAGTGTCACTAACGTTGGCCATTCTTTCACTCATCAACGTTAGCTTCCACGTTAACTAAGTTAACGTGGCTCCTTGGGGGGTTGTGTGGTTGCTTCCAACATTAGTGACAATGTTGGGTGTCACTAACGTTGGCGTTTCTTCCCCTTTTTAACGTTAGAGGCCACGTTAACTAGGTTAATGTTGGACTCTAACGTGGCCACTTATGAGCATTTGCCAGCGTTAGTGACAATGTTAAGTGTCACTAACGTTGGCTCAACTTCCCTTCTCCACGTTAGAGTTCACGTTAACTTAGTTAACGTGACTCTTAACGTGGTCAATGATGGCTTCGAGAGCGTTATTGGCAATCACTTTTCTCATTAACTTTGCAAGTTACCTCCCATTCCTTGCTTCCTTTGGTCCTGAAATCAAGCAATAGAGTGCATCAAAGTTCTAGTCTAAGTCATGGGTAATGCAACATACAATTTGTCACTAAACTCATGCAAAATCCTCATGAAATAATGTAAAATGCACAATGTATGTTTGAATCAAGGTGTAAGTGAATATCTACCCAAAACTAGCTTATTTCCTAAGGAAATGCATGAAACTAACCTAAAAACAGTAAAGAAAAGGTCAGTAAAACTGGCCAAGATGCCCTGGCATCAATATCCAGTGATTATTAGCTCTTCTCTGAAGCCTGAAGAAGAGGAGGCGCTTATTTCAGTGCTCAGGAGCCATAAAATAGCTCTTGGGTGGACCATTAGTGACTTGAAGGGGATTAGTCCAACCAAGTGTATGCACAAGATCCTTCTTGAAGATGATGCTAAACCAGTTGTGCAACCACAAAGGAGACTCAATCCAACTATGAAAGAGGTGGTCCAAAAAGAGGTAATGAAATTATGGGAAGCAGGTATTATTTACCCTATTTCTGACAGTCCTTGGGTATGTCCTGTACAGGTAGTTCCCAAGAAAGGAGGGATGACAGTGATCAAGAATGAAAAGAATGAGCTTATTCCTACAAGAACAGTCACAGGATGGAGAATGTGCATAGATTATAGGAGGCTAAACACTACTACAAGGAAGGATCATTTCCCCCTCCCTTTCATTGATCAGATGCTTGAGAGGTTAGCTGGTCATGCTTTTTATTATTTTCTAGATGGATATTCTGGATATAATCAAATTGCAGTGGACCCTCAAGATCAAGAGAAGACAGCATTCACATGCCCCTTTGAAGTATTTGCCTACAGGAGAATGCCATTTGGACTTTGCAATGCTCCAGCAACTTTTCAGAGGTGTATGCTTTCAATTTTTTCTGATATGGTTGAAAAGTTTATTGAGATATTTATGGATGATTTTTCTATTTTTGGTAATTCTTTTGAATCCTGCCTTAAACATTTATCTCTTGTCTTGAAACGGTGTCAAGAATCAAACCTTGTTTTAAATTGGGAAAAATGCCGTTTTATGGTTAAAGAAGGCATTGTTCTTGGACACCGGATTTCAAGTAAGGGAATTGAGGTTGACAGAGCAAATGTGGAGGTAATTGAAAAATTACCACCACCAACTAATGTTAAGGCAATTAGGAGTTTCTTGGGTCATGCAGGATTTTATAGAAGATTTATAAAGGATTTTTCTAAAATTGCTAAACCATTGAGCAACCTATTGGTTGTTGATGTTCCTTTTGTCTTTGATTCTAACTGTCTGCATGCTTTTGAAACTCTGAAGGCAAATCTCACCTCTGCTCCCATTATAGCTTCCCCTGACTGGGATTTACCATTTGAATTAATGTGTGATGCTAGTGATTTTGCTATAGGAGCTGTTTTAGGACAGAGGCATGGTAAGCTTGTACATGTCATTTACTATGCCAGTCGTGTGTTAAATGATGCTCAAAAGAATTACACAACTACAGAAAAGGAATTATTAGCTGTTGTGTATGGTGTTGATAAGTTTAGGTCCTATTTACTTGGTTCTAAGGTTATTGTTTATACTGACCATGCTGCTTTGAAGTACCTTCTAACCAAACAGGATTCTAAACCAAGATTAATCAGATGGGTGTTGCTCCTTCAAGAGTTTCATATTGAGATAAAAGACAAGAAAGGGTCAGAAAATCAAGTAGCTGACCATCTCTCCAGAATTGAGCCTGAAGCAGGAGTACAACCACCCATAACTGTGACTGAGATGTTTCCAGATGAACAATTGTTCCTCATTCAGCAGGCTCTATGGTTTGCAGACATTGCAAATTATAAGGCCATGAATTTTATCCCAAGGGAGTACAGTAGGCAATAAGTGAAGAAGCTATTGACTGATGCAAAGTACTACATTTGGGAGGAACCATACCTTTTTAAAAGGTGTTCAGATGGAATTATCCGGAGGTGTGTCCCAGATGAAGAAAAACAGCAGATTCTTTGGCACTGTCATGGTTCTGAGTATGGAGGCCACTTTGGTGGTGAAAGGACAGCTACAAAGGTCCTTCAGAGCGGGTTTTATTGGCCGACTCTCTTCAGAGACTCAAGAGCATTTGTAAAGCACTGTGATAGATGTGAAAAAGCCACAAACCTCCCTGCCAACCATGAAATGCCACAGCAGGGAATTCTTGAGGTTGAGTTGTTTGATGTGTGGGGTATTGATTTCATGGGACCTTTCCCACCCTCACATTCAAACAACTATATTCTAGTGGCAGTCGACTATGTGTCCAAGTGGGTGGAAGCTGTGGCTTTGCCCACCAATGATGCCAAGGTGGTAATGAGCTTTTTTCAGAGATATATCTTCAGCCGGTTTGGTGTCCCAATGACACTCATTAGTGATGGAGGAAGTCACTTCTGTAACAGACAGTTGGACTCTCTTCTGCATAGATATGGAGTCCGTCATAAAGTGGCAACCCGCTATCACCCTCAGACAAGTGGACAGGTTGAAGTTTCCAACAGGGAACTCAAAAGGATTCTAGAGAAGACCGTCAGTGTTTCAAGAAAGGACTGGTCTAGGAAGCTTGATGATGCTCTCTGGGCATACCGGACAGCATACAAGACCCCAATTGGCATGTCCCCATATCAGTTGGTCTATGGCAAAGCCTGTCACTTTCCAGTTGAGCTGGAGCACAAGGCTTATTGGGCAATTAGGTATCTGAATCTTGATTCAGAAGCTGCAAGAATTAAGCGGATGCTTCAGTTGAATGAGCTTGATGAATTCAGATATTCAGCCTATGAGAATGCCAAGCTCTATAAGGAGAGAACCAAGCTACTGCATGATAAGAAGATTGCCATCAGAATATTTGAGCCAAGACAGAGAGTGCTTCTATATAATTCAAGGCTCAAATTCTTTCCCGGGAAGCTGAAATCCCGGTGGTCAGGACCATTTGTGGTTACCAGCGCTTCACCATATGGTCATGTGGAGATACAGGAAGAGAATTCTGACAGAAAATTCACAGTGAATGGCCAGAGGTTGAAGCACTATCTTAGAGGCGAGATTGATCACCAGAGGTCCACTCATCTGCTGAACTAGCAGAACTGACCGTCAAGCTAGTGCGTTAAAGAAGCGCTTGTCGGGAGGCAACCCGATAATTTCGTATCCTTAGTTATTTTTCGTAGTAGTAGTTTTCTTACTTGTTTGATTTTTATTAAATTCTTACTAATTTTCTGATCATGCAGCTATTCTATCACAGGAACCGAACACCTCAAGCTATTTCAAAAAAAAAAAAAGAGAGAGCGTAAACGACGCGAACGCATCGCTGACGCGTCCGAGTCAGATGGGTGTGTGTGAAAAAATAAATTTGACAGAGAGTTGCGAGGGAGTGGCGCTGGAATAGTGCCTTTGGCACAAATTGTTCTACGCGACCGCGTCGATGACGGGTCCGCGTCGGGTGGGAACATTGGCCTCCCACGCGACCGCATCACTCACGCGGCCGCGTGCCCTGGAATTCGACGTGAAAAGGGTGCACGACCGAAAGTTGTGCTAGAGTGGTGCTGGATTGACGCTGAACGCCCAATTCTACTCACGCGGATGCATGGCTCACGCGTCCGCGTCATATCCTTCTAATGGCCATTCACGCGATCGCATGCCCCACACGATCGCATCACATAAGATTTGGCAAAAGAATAAAATTTCAAACAGAGAGTTGTGCGAGTGCGAGGCTACCCTCGCGCCAGTAGCATAAAATGGGTCACGTGACCGCGTGACCGACGCAACCGCGTCAATCAGTATAAGCGCAATTCGCGCGACTGCGTGCCCCACGCGGCCGCGTCGCTTGCGCCGCACAGCTTCCCTGATTTGCCAATTATCTTATCTTTCTTTTCTCCTAATCCTAATTCTCTCTTGTTCTTTTACCTGTATATTCTTCTTTTCTCTCATTATTTATTTTTATTTTCAGTTCTTCTTTGCTTGAGGACAAGCAAACCTTTAAGTTTGGTGTTGACGCTTTGCTTATAGGTTTTCTGTTTATTCCTATGGCACCAAAATGGAGGCAAATCATCTTCATTGAGGAGCACAACCTGAAGAATAAACGACTGCTAGGATAACTAAGGTGGTTGAGTTCCTTTCATTTTTTATTCCTCCCCTCTTTGTCTATGTTATGTTTCAGTTTTCTGCTATTTTTCTTTGTTTGTTGCATGATCCTTTATTAGTTAGAATCCTATGACTAGTTTAGTTCTCCCTATTGCTTTAATTCTGAAAAAAATGTCTCATGTATTACTCACTAAGCTTAATTTAAAAAAAATACAGGAGTGATATATTGCATGAGAAAGTGGGTCTATATTGAATAATAGTCTTAAATGTGGTGGTATTTTCTGTGATTCTGAATGCATGACATGAACAGTGCATAATTTTTGATAATGAAGTTTATGAATGTTAAAATGGTTGGCTCTTGAAAGAATGATGAAAAAGAAAAATATTATTAATAATCTGAAAAATCATAAAATTGATTCTTGAAGCAAGAAAAAGCAGTGAAAAACACGAGGCTTGCGAAAAAAATTTAATAAAATAATGAAACAAACAAGAAAAAGAAAAGCAAGCAGAAAAAGCCAATAACCCTTTAAACTAAAAGGCAAAGGGTAAAAAGGATCCAAGACTTTAAGCATTAATGGATAGGAGGGTCCTAAGGAATAAAATCCTGGCCTAAGCGGCTAAATCAAGCTGTTCCTAACCATGTGCTTGTGGCGTGAAGGTGTCAAGTGAAAAGCTTGAGACTGAGCAGTTAAAGTCGTTGTCCAAAGCAAAAAGAGTGTGCTTAAGAACTCTGGGCACCTCTAACTGGGGACTCTAGCAAAGCTGAGTCACAATCTGAAAAGGTTCACCCGGTTATGTGTCTGTGGCATTTATGTATCCAGTGGTAATACTTGAAAACAAAATGCTTAGGGTCACAGCCAAGACTCATAAAGTAGCTGTGTTCAAGAATCAACATACTGAACAAGGAGAGTCAATAACACTATCTGAATTCTGAGTTCCTATGGATGCCAATCATTCTGAACTTCAAAGGATAAAGTGAGATGCCAAAACTATTCAGGATTGTAGTTGTAAACCCCACTATAAGAAGAGACATGAGCTTAATCGAACTCTCATTCTCATGCAAATTCACATCCTAAGCTTATATTAGTTTTGGTTGCTTGAGGACAAGCAACAGTTTAAGTTTAGTGTTGTGATGCGTGAGCATCTTGTCTATTTTTTCCTAGTGAATTTGCATCTAAATTGTTGAATTTAATTAAGAATTAATTATATTTTAGCCACTATGGATGCTATTTTGAGTTTTGTACAATACTATTTATTTTAGGTAGCATTTAGCGGAATTTGATGGAGTTTCTACAGAGAAAGAGAAGAAGTCAAAGAGATAACCAGCGAATATCGACACGGACGCATGGCTAACGCGACCGCGCGGAATGGAGGAAATCGCAATGACGCGATCGCGTGCCTGACGCGAACGCGTGGACTGGAATCTGAACAAATGACGCGAACGCGTGGACGACGCGAACGCGTCACATGCGCCACGTGTAGAAAATGTAGAAAAATGCTGGGGGCGATCTCTGGGCCGTTTTGACCAAGTTCTTAGCCCAGAAATCACAGATTAGAAGCTGCAGAATGGACAAATCAAGTGGTGCCACCCATCAGCTGAAGACTTGTTAATTAATTCGAATTTAAATTCAAATCTTATTTTAGGAAAAGATATTATTTTAATTTTAATTTTAGAAATTTGATTTTTAAATTCTTAGGATTAGTTATAAAAGGAATCCCAATAGGGTGGTTCCAGAACAACATATTCCACAACATTATTCCATACAAATTTACATTTTCATATTCCATGAGCAACTAATCCTCCATTGTTAAGGTTAGGAGCTCTGTCTATTGTATGGATTGATAATATTATTTTTCTATTTTAATTCATGATTTGATTTATATTTCAATAATTGTTTTCGTTCTTTATTTTATGAATTCGGGTGGAACGGAAGTATGACCCATGTTCTATTTGAGTTCTTGTAAAACTTGGAAAAGCTCTTTACTTGAACAATAGCTTGAAAACATATTATCCTAAATTTTTAATTATTTGGACTTAACGGGATACGTGACATATAATCCCCCTATTTTTTGATAATAGGATTCTTGTGGCATATAAACTGGAATTTGATCATCACCCTCTAATTTGAATCAATTGACCAAGGAATTGGCAGTTGACGAATTTTAGAGGAGACTAGGAAGGTCTAAGGAATTAGGGTCTAGTCACAATTAGTTTGCCATGAATTAAATCTTGCATGATTAAAATAGTTAATATGAAAAGTCAATCCAGAAAATAAGATAACTCTAAAACCTTCACTGCCTTCTCCATATATTATTCCCATCTTAATTACTTGCCCTTCTTTAATATTTTTGCTATTGTTTAATGTCTTTGAACTCCCAACACTATTTTCTGTCTGTCTAACTAAGCCTATCAAGTACCATTGTTGCTTAATCCATCAATCCTCGTGGGATCGACCCTTACTCAAGTAAGGTATTACTTGGTACGACCCGGTGCACTTGCCGGTTAGTAAGTGTGGTTGAAAATACCGCACCAGGATGCAGCTCCCTTCTCCGGCAGCGACACCTGCGGTGGTGGCTAGTGTAGAAGCTCACAACACAAGTAGCAACGGCGGCCTGAACCTCTTCCTCTCCTTCAGACCAGATCGGGGGATCTCCAGCAGTGGCGGCACAGGGACGGCGGCGGCAGTCCGAGGCGACGGCGACAGCACACGGCGGCGTAACTCCGCGCGGTGGGTCGTGCTCCTCCTCGCACGATTCCGACAGCAGCTCGTGGCTGGGCCGAATGGCGGCGATCGACGCAGCTCATGGCTCCACAGCGACTCCCTCTCTCTCCCAATGTCGCTCACTCACGGCGGACCAGGGAAGCAGAAACGGAGATCCATTGTGCTTCTCGTTCGGAGCTGGCAGGGACGATGGTGCGGTGACCCAGACAGCAACTGGGCGCAGCTCCGTGGGTGACGGCGACGCGGTGAGTTCCTCTTCTCTCCTCTGCACGACACGACTCTTGACTGCGGACTCCAAGGCGGCGTGACGATGATGGTGAAGCCCGACGCACCGGTGACGCTCCTCCCTCCCCTTTTCCTTCCTTCTTTCTCCGTGTATCCCTCACTCCACTTCCCTTTCTGTCTCGTTCTTTCTCTCTTCAGGTGGCTGGGTGTGTGTTTAGAGTAGAGAGGGGCAGCAGCTGCGGCTGCTTGGGTTTGAGGGAGCTAGGGTTTTATTTTTGAAACTTAGGGTTAGGGGTACTTTTGTAATTTCAAATAAAAGTAGGGGTAACATAGTAATTAGGAACAAATTTTTATCCAACAAAATTAATGTATAGAAATACTATTTGCTCCTCAATTTTACAAATTATTTTCAATAAAATATCCCAACCAAATAATTAGAAGTAATATATTTAATTTCTTCATTTTCCAAAATATCAATACTAATATTTAAAAATATCAATCATTCAATCCAAATCATATAAAATTCTTCTTATTTCATAACTAACAACTTTATAATTCAAATATAGAAAATAATCCAATAATTGAAAGATTGGATAATAATCATAACTTATCTCAAATCCAATAAATCAAAACTTGCCTTAATTATATTAAGATAATTTCTGAATATAAGACTTTTCAAAAGTTCTGGGTCTTACATTCTACCCACCTTATAAAAATTTTCGTCCTCGAAAATTGATACAAAACAAAAGAAATTTCATAACAGTTCATCCTGGAACACATTTAAGGAAGAAGCAAAAATATCTCAACATATAAACACATATATACGGTTTTCAAATACTTGGATTGTCATATGCATAAAGATGTAAGGGTAGGAGTGTGATTGCCAAGCAAACGTTACAAGATAGGCTCAATGCAAAAGATGACATGATTCAAACATGTAATAGTAAGGCAATGCATCGAAGGCTATAAGACATGATGGGTTTAAAACGACGTGCTTAACATCCGCACACTAATCTCATATCAACCTCAAAGCTTCAACTTTCCAACTCCATCAAGCACTTTACAATCCTCATATCCGATCATAGGCCTAACGACCGCAAACCCTTTCGCAAAGAACAAAACACCCACAACTCATAACGTTGTACACCTACCGCTTCAGCCTTCGTATACACATATCAGGTCTAAAAAAAAATAACGCATCGCGTTACTACGTCTACAAGTCGCACGTGATATCAAACAATTCTCGAGTCTACTCAGAAGGATACAAGATTCTAGAAAAGAGAGTCAAGGATAGTACTCATAGATTTGAGAGAATGTATCCAATTTCAGATAAACAAAGATGCCCAAGCAAAGAAGTTTGCTAGAAATAAATCGATTGACAACTCCAAAGTTAACCCTTGGATCCAAGAAATTCAATAGGACCAATAAGAAGAAGGACCAGCACATTAGTTTGAACAAATCCAAGCTGAGTCAAGGAAGTATGAGGTTCATAGATAAGAATTTCTCAAACCAAAGACAAAGTTCACATATCTCAAGAGCAAGATTAAAAATACTTTCGAATACATTGTTCATGAAAGAGTCGAAAACTTGCCAAAATCACTTCGCAGTCTGAAAGAGAAGGTAACCAACAAATATCCTTCAAGAGAGTAACAAAACATAAACGTGGCCTTGCTCTAATTCAATTTCATGTTGAAGTAGATTTTGTAGAGTTCCAAAAACAAATGCACACAACTTTGGCTAAGAGCTAAAATATTTCCTCAAATATTTTAGAAAGATAATTAGATGCACAACTTAACCAAAAGCAGTTCATAAAAACTTGGAAGTAATCAAATGCTTGTTCAAAAATCCTCAAAGTTCATATTCAAACAAGCGTGTATAACATTCATAGCAAGGGCAAAAAGGAAAGTTAAACTCTTTTTAGAAAGGAAATTCTGACGTAAAAATTTGCTTATATTTTGGTAAAGGAAATAAGTGGTGCGTTACAAGCGAACCGGTTTCCACTAAACAAGGAAACTTCCCAAAACCTCATTTAAAATGGCGCAGGCCAACTTTAAATTAACTTCGTCAAAATTGAACAATGGTTTCAATCTCAATCAAGCAACAGAAAATAAATTCTGTTTAAAACTTCTTACAAGAGAATTCAAAACTTCTTTAAAAAGTTCAAAACAAGACTCCAAAAGTGTTCTTGAAATCACCATCTAAGAAGAACATTCAAGAAGTTTAAGATGTACTAAAAAGGAGTCAAGCCATGCAAGAAAGGATCTTAAACCAAGATAGTTCAAACAAGATCCACTAGGCATGAAACATCAAACAAGCTTTTAATTGATTCAAAAGAATACAAAAGTCATAGGAAAATACAACCCAATCATTAGTAATTTTTCCCAAGGATAAATCTTTGACTAAAAACTCTTGTAAAGACAATGAGAGGATAAATGATGCACTATTTTTGAAACGAATCAAACTGACTCATATAAGAATGAGATTCACTAGAGAAAGGAAAGTTGAGATTGATTGTAGTGTTCCCAAAAGGTAGATGTATAATTAAAAACAAAATCACGTATGACATTCATAGAGGTGAAAAACTTAAGAAGGAACGAGTTTGCTCATAAGAAAGCCATGAGTCCAACATTTTCAAAAGAACAATAATGGCATAAACCATGTAGTATGCTAAACCAGACTCAATTCAAAATAAGTTAAGTGAAGCTTATCAAACGAAACTCAACCAGAATAAAAGAGAAAAATCCATTTCTTTCCGAAATTTTGAAAAATACCCAAATACATAATCAAATGAAGATGTGCACTGGAGCTATAGTAGAATTACTAGAAAGTCAATTTACTTTTAAAGTAACTGCAGTTCCGTAAATCAGTAAAAGTACAGGCGAGGTATTAAAATAAGTAGTTGTTAAACTGTGTAAGAAATCTTCAAAGTTTCACGTATAGATAAGTATACATCTATTCAACAGCAATTTTCATAAAAATCTCAAAATTGGCTATAATCACTATCAACTAAGAGAAAAACTGAATCAACAATTTCTCAAAGAGTGGACTCGAAATCCAGAGTAAAATGCACAGTGCATTAGAACAAGTTCAAAGCCATATCAAAGGATACATTAATCAAGAGGAACTCAAACAGAGAAAGATAGATACAACAAGGATTTCAAACAAGCATATGCACTTAAGATCAAACAAGAATGCATATGAATAGAGGAATAGAGATGGAAAATTAAACCACCTTTCTAAAGGATTAGCAAACAAGAACCTCAAGTTAGGCTATGAAAGAACAGGTCGACTCGAACTAAATTTAAGACACACAACTTAATAGCCTCGAGAAATAGTCTCCAACGCTCCCAAAACCCGCGATTCGCTTTACTCAAAACTAGTACGTCATCTATGATAACCCATTAGTGCTCTCATATACATAATTCACTAGTATTAAGCCGGCCAAACTTAATATCAGGAATTATGCAATGCAAGACTAACAGCGTTAATCAATAGACCGTCATGTGCATAAAGCTCTAATCCTCGTCATTCGACAATACTTAGTACGTGACAGACGCTCAGAGTATGCAATTGAAGCATAGTCGGTCCATTCCTCAGGCTCTACAGGAAGGACTGCTCTGATACCATAATGTAACACCCTAACTACCAAAGCTCACGCTTCCAGCTGCGCGACTCTAATAGCTCGGACATTACGACGACACTTATATTATTTAATACTAAAATATGAGTCTGTTTAAAACTTTAAACCACAATACCATTCCCAAAAATACTTTCACTATACAACGTACATCCATACATACCATACAACTTACAAAAACTCATAAAGAGTATATCCATATATATACATAAATATATATAAATAACATTACAAGCATTAACCAATACAATTCCTATCCCTCTTACAGAATATATCAAGATAAAGGCGAGGGTACAATAAATAATCTAAAGCAACAGAGAGCATTTCAACAACAATTAAATAAACTCTTCGTGACTTTTGCATCCATATCCTGAAAGGGGAAAAATGTAGGGGGGTG
This sequence comes from Arachis ipaensis, assembly GCF_000816755.2. Lineage (NCBI taxonomy): Eukaryota > Viridiplantae > Streptophyta > Magnoliopsida > Fabales > Fabaceae > Arachis > Arachis ipaensis. The sequence goes on along the minus strand of NC_029793.2, from coordinate 48,225,691 downwards.
AGAACATCATCCTCGAAAGGGTTCTCAGTAGAGGGTTTTTGGGAATTACTGTAATAGGATACGTGAAGATAAACCGTACGAGTGATTAATAACTGACTTATGCATCTTTTTAAAGATAACGGTTTACAGTAAAAGAGAAAATCTGAAATCCTTTTCTGAAAGAGGAAACTGTTCATTTAAAACAATATTTCGAAAGCCTTTCAAAAGATTTATCTATGCTAAACCAAAAATAGCCTTCCATACTATTCCAAATCAGAAACACAAAACCGAAACCAACCATCGGTCCATCTCATTTCAACCACGGCCCTAGGCCCAAAAAATCCAACAACAACCAATCACCACAATCCAACAGAGTCCCAGTTGCAAACACAGATAGGAGGTTCAAGTACAAACAAACAGTTACAGCAAGTAGAGCAAGTAGCAGATAATCTCAAATAGTCACAAAGACAAACCAAGTACAATATGCACACCCAAATAATGTCACATAAATGCATATGATGCATGCCTGTTCCTAGGGGATGATGATATCATCTGTCGGTTATAGAGCCAACCCGACAAGTCCTGGTAGCTAACCATTGGACTGTCCCTCTGTCGTGTCTCCCCAACTCGAGTTATACTCAATATAAACTTGATCATAATCATGATCCATATCCATCACCCTTACTAGTGAATATTTTTGGGGGTGAGCTCATCCGGAGATTTCACAGTGCCCGGCCACCCTGACGACATAGGGTCAAAAGAGCTTCGAGTCTCAACCTGGAACACGTGGTGGCTAGCCACTGCTTTCTCCCAGTGAAACTCTTATCTCCGATAGTGGAAGTGCAACATTCACATTTATCAATGATTCAGCATATACATGCATTCAATCTCATCTATGGATCAACATCCATCTCAGCCATTTGGCTCACGGTTCAGTCCAGAACCAGCCAATATTCATATCATACACAGCCATTCCGGCTCACGGTTCAATCCAGAACCAACCAATATTTATAATCATACACAGCCATTCCGGCTCACAACAAAACAGCACTTCCACATTCAACATCATCAATTCATAAAATCGGCATTTAAGCCATAAATCACTTTTTCCCAAATCATTTCACTTTGAAATCAAGTTTCAACTCTTTTAAGCCTTGGCTTTAAAGATCTCATTTCTCAAATCATCTCAGGCTCATAAGCCACTTTTACTCAAGGTAAATTCCCCTTTTAAAATCATGCCACTCTCGGCATCCTCTTTTCAAAACTTCTATAACCATGGAAAGTTAAAGATTCATTTTGAAACATTCAAAATCATCCATCCAACAATGGAATTTTAAAACAAAGTTTCTCGGCAAGGTCCCAAGCCCTTAGGGGAGAATAGCATAACTCATTTCGCCAAATTCATTTAAAATCATTAAAACCTTGGATTTTCGATTTGAGTAATAAAATAGGATCTAAGCCAAACCAAGTCACGTAATCATTTACTTCTTTCAAGCCGTTTCCTTTACTTAGGCAAAACCAATTTCAACCCCCATGATAAATTCTAGAACGTTTCAACTGTTCAAAATTGTGTTAGTCTTGTAAGAATTCAGAGTTCAAAGAGTACTTAAAACCTTTCCTGAAACATTTCAAAATGAAACTTGTCAATACACATTTAGGTTCTTTCAACATCATCGAAACTCCTCTAATTGAAACCCTCAAGTCAAATTCAAAGGCATTGCCCTTGTCACATTTAAAACAGCTTTAAAACATAAGTTTCATCTAAATAACTTTCTCCTGAAAAAGATACAATGCCTTTCTTAAGAAGCAAGACTAAATCACAATTCCCTCTTTAATAATTCATTTTAAAAGCATGAATCATCCTTTTCTTAATATTTCAACTAAAATAGTAGAAGCCTTCAGCTCATCATTTTTCCCAGACAACATTTCAATAAAGACTCGGATTTTATAGAAATTTTGGCAGCATCTCCCCTAAAACTTGGACTTTGCCACCCGGTCCGGGTCCCAACAAAACCATTCCCCAATCTTTTTCCAACAGCCCAGAATCCAAAATCAATTCAAAGGCAAGCCAAAATCCAACAGTTAATCTCAATACCATATTTCAAGAAAACCGTTTCAAAAATCAAATCATTATCAGCCGAATAAACTCATTTCTAAAGTTTCAAAGAAACGGTTCAGTAACAATCATTCATCAAAAACCAGATCATATAAAGCAAGCCAGGCTGAATTCAAGAGTGGATTCTATTTTTCACATTCTCAATAAAATTAACTCAATTCAATTCTCAACAGATTAAACATGATCTCAAAGTTTTAAAAGAATCAACTTAAAAAGCATTTCGTTTCACAAAACCACACAACAATTCAACCAACAAACGTTAATAATCAACCAAGGCAAATCCAGCCATACATAAGGCCGATACAATCACCAAATACACATTCTCTCACATCAGTATCCGTATGTAATAATTCTAATATATAAGAATATAGTTTTTGGAAAGCGCCCCTACCTCAAAACGCAAAATTCCATAACCCAAACGTCTCACAGAGTCTTTTCCGCCTCAACCCGAACTGACGGCAACCAAGACCTCAGCTCCCAGCCACTTTCGCAATAACCATAGCAACACTAATCATAACATACAATAATTAGGACTCAACCCCATGTTATCAAAACTCATATTCATTAACCAAACACAACAGAATACTAACACGTGGTTTTTCGAAACATAAATACTTACTGAACTAGCGAAACGAAGCAGCTGCGATTTCGAACAGGCTCGGCAACAGCTCCGACGGCAGCCAAAAGCTCCGGTGGATCAACTATAAAAACCACGCAGCATTAAACCTTCTCGAAATCCAAAAAGGCAGAAACCTCAATTAAAACCCTTACCGGAAAACTTTTCCGGCGACGGCAGCAGGGTCTCAAGTGGCAGAAGCTCAGCCCGGAGCTCCGGCGGTGATCCTGGAAGTCGCAGAACCACTCCCGGCGGTCAGGACATAGGGATGCAGCTCCCTTCTCCGGTAGCGACACCTGCGGTGGTGGCTGGTGCAGAAGCTCACAACGCAAGTAGCAACGGCGGCCTGAACCTCTTCCTCTCCTTCAGACCAGATCGGGGGGGATCTCCAGCAGTGGCGGCACAGGGACGGTGGTGGCAGTCCGAGGCGACGACGACAGCACACGGCGGCGCAACTCTGCGCGGTGGGTCGTGCTCCTCCTCGCACGATTCCGACAACAGCTCGTGGCTGGGCCGAATGGCGGCAACTGACGCAGCTCATGGCTTCACAGCAACTCCCTCTCTTTCCCAACGTCGCTCACTCATGGCGGATCAGGGAAGCAGAAACGGAGCTCCATCGTGCTTCCCGTTTGGAGCTGGCAAGGACGATGGCGCGGTGACCCAGACAGCAACTGGGCGCAGCTCGCAACTTCGTGGGTGACGGCGACGCGGTGAGTTCCTCTTCTCTCCTCTGCACGACACGACTCTTGACTGTGGACTCCAAGGCGGCGCGACGGCGATGGTGAAGCCCGACGCACCGGCGACGCTCCTCCCTCCCCTCTTCCTTCCTTCCTTCTCCGTGTATCCCTCACTCCACTTCCCTTTCTGTCTCGTTCTTTCTCTCTTCAGGTGGCTGGGTGTGTGTTTAGAGTAGAGAGGGGCAGCAGCTGTGGCTGTTTGGGTTTGAGGGAGCTAGTGTTTCATTTTTGAAACTTAGGGTTAGGGGTACTTTTGTAATTTCAAATAAAAGTAGGGGTAACATAGTAATTAGGAACAAATTTTTATCCAACAAAATTAATGTATAGAAATACTATTTGCTCCTCAATTTTACAAATTATTTTCAATAAAATATCCCAACCAAATAATTAGAAGTAATATATTTAATTTCTTCATTTTCCAAAATAGCAATACTAATATTTAAAAATATCAATCATTCAATCCAAATCATATAAAATTCTTCTTATTTCATAACTAACAACTTTATAATTCAAATATAGAAAATAATCCAATAATTGTAAGATTGGATAATAATCATAACTTATCTCAAATCCAATAAATCAAAACTTGCCTTAATTATATTTAATAAGATAATTTCTGAAAAAAAGACTGTAAATAACTACATGATTTGAGACTTGATCATAATAAGACTTTTCAAAAGTTCTGGGTCTTACACAAAGCCCATTCACATTTCATATGCTATCAGTAAGGCGGGCACTTTCGCATTAGCACTTTAGCACAAGACCTATTTAACATACACTTTTCAAGTATCTATCTTATTCATTGTTTCTCATTTTTTCCTCTTAAGTATCTATTTCCTTCATTAGTTCTCATTTCCTTTATTTTTATTATGCATCCACATCACCAATTACATACCCACACCTCCGCATCACCTACACTAATAAATGTACTTCCGCATCACCGCTTATTTACACATACTTCCGCATCACCAAATAATCAATTACACCTCTGCATCACCACCTATTCGCTCATCTATTATAACCTTAAATCGATTAGTTTCTAAATAATCAAACTTCGTAACGTTTAATGAAAACTCACTACAAGAAAAAAGGCCTGTCGGCACCCTTTTTTCTTGCCACGCTTTTAAAGCGTGCCCAAAAGTGGTCTATGGGCACGCTTTTACGAGGGTGGCCACTGATTTGGAATTTGGCCACGCTTTTTTTGCCATGCTTAAAAAGCGTGGCCATAAAGAGAAATCGGCACGCTTTTATGAGGGTGGCTACTGATTTGTGATTTGGCCACGCTTTTTTTTGGCACGCTTCAAAAGCGTGACTATAAAGAGAAACCGGCACGCTTAAAAAGCGTGGCTAGTTAGTTTTTCAATGGTCACCTTTTTAAAGCGTGCCCATATCTTATGTTTATTTGGACACCTTACAAAAGCGTACTGATAGAGTTCCCTCCTTCCAAAATTTAGTTTCCCACCCCTTTTTTTCACACTTCACTTTTTTTTTCTAAGTTTTATGTTTTAACCCTAGACTAGAAGTGTTGGTTTCGAAAATAACTTCTAACCCTATGTGGCCGTCACTCACCCTTCTCATATCTGCAACCCTAACTCCCTCTCCCAACAACGCCGCTGTCTCCCTCTCTCAACCCGTCACAACCCCTCCCTCCAACTCGTCGCAGCACCACCAACCATCAGCACCACTAGTCGCTCATGCCCCACGCCGCCGTCTCCCTCTCTCACGCGTGGCGCCAACCATCAGCACCACTCGTCAGCGCCACTCGTCAGCGGCAACCCGTCAGCGCCAACCGTCATTCTGCTAGTGCCGACGTTTCTGGTGTTTATAGGAAATGACCGGTGGCGTCTCCATCGAGCTTGGCGTCGGATGCATCGCTGGCGTCAGCGGTAAAGATTTGATTCATGGTTTAGGGTTTCTCTGAAATCGCTGCTTGAAAGGTTCGATTCCTTGCCCCTCGTCTTGCTTGAAACCATCGTGAAGAATTGAGAGAAGGCTTTCTCTGAAGTCGCTGCTGAGAGGGTTCTTGATGATATGGTTAGGTTAATTGACGATCCTCAAACAGTTTTAATAACCGCAACAAGGCTTTGATCATGATTGAGGCTTGAGGCGAATCCACCATCGAGCTTCACTATCTCCCTGTTTATGAAGAAACTTACAAGGTACTACTACCTTTTTTCCCTATTTCATGCATATCTACTTCATTGTTAAGTTGATTTCAAGGGACAATTTCTGATAATCATATCATGCCTAGAAACTAGAAACTCAAAATCCTATGCTAAATTGATTGGGTTAGTTACTAGCTCTAGCTGTTGAATTTGCTAGTGTGGGTTATTGTTAGTGTTATTATTGATTGCTTGTTTCCATTTTGTGGTTCAGAGTCTGAAATCAAGGGGTATTCAGTTCCCTGGCCGTCACAACGAGAGCTTGGCGCCTATTTTCAGTGTCTGAGGTTGAACTTGATCTTTCATGCCAGACTCAGCATGACGATATTCCTGTGCAGAGTTTTACTCCTGAACAAACTAAGGAAGCTTTTGATGTTGCTAGAAACAATATTGAGCTTCTTTCTACTGTGTTGTCTTCTCCACAACAAGATGTCTTGCAGGTAGATTTTAATATTTTATATATTTAGTTTGGTGTAATATTTGTTAGTATATATAGAAATATGCGTGATAGTGGAAGCATATGTGCACACAACAGGGTCCAAATTAATTAAAGGTTCCACTATGGAATTAGGTGTCTCTTGTACCTGGGTGAGTGAACAAACTCAGCTTTCATTCACGTGCCTTGTTCAAAATGTGATTTTTTTTATGCTATGGAAGCGTTATAATGTGCCTACATGATTGCATAGTTTTTGTTTTGTGAGGCTGTGTCTGTGTTCGTCTTTGGTAAGTGTCTGTGTCTGTGTTCTTCTTTTTGTCGGTGGCTTTTTCTTACTATTGATTGGAACTGGTTTTTTCTCTTTTTTTTTTGGTGTGTCTTTCTCTGTTTGTTCTTGATTCATGCGTAGTAATTGAATTGTTCATTAGAGACTATTAATACCAAATTGTAATTGTCTCAATATGTGACTCACACTACTGTTTTGTGATTAAATTTAATCTTAGTAATTCTTATCTGATTGAGAAACAATTGTCATTGGTTTGTTTGTAGTATATATAACTATATAGCTCTTAATTCTATGGATTAATTTGGTTGTTGGAGAAATACTAGGTGTTAATTCTAGACGTTTCATATTAGATTATTTTGGGAGTGAAGTGTTTATGGGTTGACTTTAGCTCTGTAGAGTGCATGGCTGTAAAAGATTGCTCTTTTTTCCCTATACAGTGAAGAAGAGATTGCTCTTTTTTCCTATCAACAAGGATGTCTGGGTGTGTTCCATTTGATTTTACTCATGTCTTATTTATTCAATTTTCTCATAGATTCATAAAAAAATGTCACTTCTCATGGATTTCATATCTGAAAACTGTCCCTGCTAATGCTTCAGGTATGGATCTCTCCTATTTCAATCTGGGTACATTCCTATCTTTCTCAAATCCATTGTTTTCAACTTCTCTTTTCTTTTTTCGTCATCGGGTTCACTTCAAAACTAGACTTTTTTTTTGCCCCGTTATATGGATTCGTGTTCATTATGCTAAGAAAAACTCGTGAGTTTTCAGCTTCTCAAATCTGTGTTTAAAACTTTTTTGGGAAGGGAAATGGGTGGTAATGTGGTGATTTAGCTTCATGTGTTTATAAGAGGCAAAATTTTAAGGATATTGTGGGATTTCAAATTCAGAGGGCTTTTAGTTAATCATGTTTAACATTTTCTTCTGGTTTTCAGGTAAAGAGTGTTGGTGTTCTGATCTAGCTTGGTACCAAATCCAACGCTTATGAGGTACTATTTCAGTATTTCTTGCTCCCTTCCTTTTCTTTTGATTCATCATCTTTGTATTAGCAAAAATAGCCAGAAGAAA
>NC_029793.2:48190793-48208293 GCF_000816755.2 Arachis ipaensis | reverse complement strand
CACAGAAGCAATAACCGTAAACGGACCAGAACAGTTGGGAACTCTGATGCCACTGGATCAACTCCTGAAGGAATTCCTTACCAAGAAAAAAGAGGGAAAAGATACGTATAGTCGTTTCACTACGTATCTAAGTTCGAGAGGAGCGATGGCTAGCCGCCTTTCCAGTTTCCTTCTTCCTTTATCCCCATCTCGTCTGATTGCGCCTTTTCTCTGGAATAGTCTAATACAGGTTAGTAAGGAAGTGTCGTCAAGCTCCCCAGAACTAGAGTGAAAGCTTTCTTCCGAAGTCATCAAGAGGATCTTAGCCAACCATTGACCGGCTTACGAAAAGCACTTTAGAGACACTGATCCCAGGGAAGACATAGGGCCCTCCTCGGTAAGGCAGCGAGTGGATTCGGCGAACGCTGCCGGAGCAGGGGAGAATGTAGGCCCATCACAACAGGCTCCCAATCCCCCTTAAGGTACAGGGGGGTCATAGTGCCGGTAAATTGGTGTATAGGCCATCTCGGTCCAGTTTAGAATTGACCTCTATTTTAAATCCCGCTTCCTTGTTAGCTGGGAACCCCCTCCTCTATGAAGCAGAGAATGATCGATCGAAGACTGAGAAGATATAAGAAGATCTTTTAAGCATCGGTTGCGACATCGGATGAGACTTATCCAGGGAGCAAAGACTCTGGTTGTCTTTCATCTTTGAAGAAGTCAAACGCAACCTAGAAAAAGGCTACGAAGTGGTCGAGGGTTGAGTGAGGGCCAGTGGTTGCGTTGCGAATATTGAATTCCATGTACTAGATATCCCTGTTTCTTTGAATCTGTTACTGGGTAGGCCATGTAACCATGCCTTTGGGTGCTGTTCCTTCTTCGTTACAACAAAAGATCAAGATGCCAAGAGATGGGGGAATTCTTACTATCCATGGAGATGCTGACAGGGAGATAGCTTTCTTCGAGGTGAAGGATGACAATGCAGGATTTAATCTAACCGGGTTCCAGTTTGTTAATGCTATAGAAAGGGTGCCCCTTTCTTTTTATCTTATGCAAATCATTACGTGGCTCATATAGAGATGGGACATTTCCCTGGACTTGGCTTGGGGAAGAAAGAGCAAGGGGTCACCAAACTTTGTGAATCACAAGGCAACTTATAGGCTGGGTTATGTTCCAACTGAAGAAGACAAGGCAGCCGAGGTAGATGGGCGAAAGAGAGAAGAGGATTTGGCCACATATCCCAAATCTCTCATTCAAAGGCGTAAATGGGTTTCTCAAAATCAGCTCGAGGTGGGTTAGTTATCAGGATATCCTGAGTAGTTTATCCCTATTCTCTGAGACTTTCGGATATCCTCCCTTTCTTCCCCTGTTCCGGAGATCGATAGAGCCCTCTCGAAACCTAGCTGTGTGAGTTGGGGGGAAATGTGCAAGCAACTTCATACCCGAATGGCTACTTTTTCCTTTCTCCTGCAAGGTATAGAACAACTAAGGGTACTGGTCCTGCTTGCTCGCTTTGGTTCTGCTTCTTGGTCAGCACAGAAGCAGGTTCTGAAAGACAACCAGCCATTGAGAATCACTATTGTGGTTCCTAATCGGGATGGAGATTCCGGTCCGGTGTAAGGGACACCTTCTTCTTGATCTGGGGCTCAAAAGTAGCCTGCGCTAAGCAGGGACCTCTTTGGTTCCATCTGTCCACATTCTTCTTCCATCTAGGGGAATTCGGGCTTGATTGTTCCGTATAGTCGATTTGCTCAGTGCCCCCCATGAACAAAGTCCATGAGCTCGAGAAGAGAAGTCAGGCCTTCGGTCAAGAGAGGTCCGGCCCTTCCTAATCATTCTGAATTCGTTGCGGGCTTCTTTCACTTGACTTTTTTCTTTGCCTTTAACGAGGCCTTCTCTCCTTGCCTTCTTACTTTTATGAGTGTTGATGGAAGCTAACAACAAGAAAAGCTACTACTACTAATAGGCAAAAGGTTCCTTTCCTTACTATAGATAGCTTAGACCAGTTCATGAAGACTGGATGACGGCCTTGAACTAGCGATAGGAAGAAGAAAACTACATCACTTCAGACATCAACCCCTATTCTAAGATGACTTTCACATCAGAGTGAGCCGGAAAATCACACACATGGGCCTAAAACCTGTCTCTTTTCTCTCTTTCTTTGCCGTGCTGGGCTATGTGAAATGTGCGGAGGGATCTTGAACTCTATTATTAGCTCGAGTGATCGGCCTTCCATTAAGCACATAGCGATAGTTTGATTCAGGCCAATTGGGGGCGCATCTTCCTGATCTCTCATAATATCACTTGCCCCTCTCTCGCTCTTCTCGGATAGGTTTGGATCTTATTGTTGCCCGATCTCCGCAGGTAAATATCACATTTTCGATCTCTGAGGTTAGCTATGGAGTTGGACTTTTGGCTCTTTTCCATTAATTAGATATGGACTGTGGACGACACGCTTTCCTATAATTTGACAGCACACGATCATACCACATTAACCAGTGGTGTGGGCCCACGTAAAAGCGATAGACATTGCGTGCTCCTAGATCGATTGGAAGTTCTTACACAGTTTCATCTTACGATGCAGTTGCTTTCTTTGTTTTAATCGGATACCAATTGCTTGGATGCATTTGAACTCGAGATGACTTGCAGAAAAAATGCTTTCTAGGGCAATTCCATAGCACCTTTCTATTAGTAAGGTTCTCAAAGGGCTTTCCTTTATGACTATAAACTAAAAAAAATAGGGGCAGGGGGCGCTAACGTTCAAATGACTATATCTATCTTAAATTAAAGCAAGCCCCTTTTCTTCCTTTACTAAGAAACTTATAGAAATAGAAGGCCCTTATTGTTTACTAAAGCAAGAAGTTCGCTAAGGAGAATCCTTCGATGGATACTATCACCAACGGCGACACCAAGGACTCCTTTATTAGGAAGCATCCTTTATATCACATACTAAAAGCATAGGCTTAGAACTAGAAGAAGAATACCGCTTTCAGGGAAAGCATCAGACTCGGACAATCCACTTCCACTTGGAAAGTCATCAATAAGGGGTGAGGTTTACGGAGGGTTTTATTCCGTCTGGGCATGGTTAGACAACTTCTTATCGAGTCTTGTGAACGGTGTTCTGGTCTCTAAAAAAAGAGCTCATATCGAACGTTAGGAAGCCCTGTGGTAGGGTAGTCTGATACCTAGGTTTTCTTAAAACGCATTTTTAGAAGCTCTTTAGCTCATAGGTCTATAGGAAGAACTACTTGTTTTTCAAGTTCGTCATTAAGCATTCATGTGCTATTATATCGCTCCCTCTCTACGTTCAGACAACTACTTTCAACTACTCTCGATAAAAGAATTTAGGATATGAATTGCTTTCTTTCTTTTATAGGATAGAAACTTGTCTTCCACATCCTGTAGCTCCTTCCTGCTTAAAACTTCCAATTAATAACTAGCAAATATCAACACAACACAAGCTCTCTTATCTTACGAGGACAGGGGTTGCTCTTCTTCCTTCGCAGCTGACTTGCTCTCTTCTATCCTTGTTCATCTACTGTACTACTAGGTCAGTCAAGTCCTTAGAGGGAGAGGCTTTAGCGTGATTGTTGTTCTTTCCTGCGTTATTTCTTTCTCTGTCTCAAGGTTCTATCTCTGTTCTTTGTTGTTGCTTGTAGTCTGATTTGAGCTAATGTACCTGTCAATTTGTATCTTTCTTTAGCTTCTCTTGGGATTGAGCTTACATTCAATAGTTGATTTTCTTCCTCGTCAAATGAGCGCTTCCTTAGTAGAGGACTACAAGGCATTGTTCATAATAGGTCAAAGGCAAGGAAAGGTCATGGACAATCCACTAGGGTGCTAATCTCCTCACTTATCCTATCGAGGAAGAAGAAGGATAGAAATAGGATTTGTTGGAGGCTCTTCAGTGCAGTTCTTTCAAGTGATTGACAAGAGTAGGATCGGTCAATTCCTCAGAGGAATAGCATCTATTTTCTATCAATACCTGGGTTCTTCCCTTGTTGTGTTATTGAATTTCAGACCTCTTCTCCACTAGTAGCTTGCTAGCTTAAAGACAGACACACAGGTCTGCCGGCGACAGAGCATAGGGCAAGGAGAGAATAGGCAAGAACTTCGGAAATAGAAAGAAGAGTTTTATGTCCGGCCTTTGAAGAGCTTCTATCGCTTGGGATTGGTTATCCTATTCTAAGTTGCTTCGTCAATAGAAGGAGAGGAGAGAGTTCCTAGTCTAAATGTAGCCCTTGCACTTACTCTTTTCTAGCTTGCTTAGCTCTGATCTAGCTTCTCTAGGCACCTTTCTTTGGCTGCTATGAATGGATTTCTCCCATCATCACCTCTTATTATATGATGACTCTAATCGAATCTACAGCGACAGGTTTTCTACCTGCATAGGAGTTGGCTTTCTTCTTCCTCTTCAATTGCACCTAAGGAAGCTCACTTTTGATCTCTTTATGCCGGTCAAAGTCCAATCAGTGAATTAGCAAGGCTCGGAGACCTAAGTGAATACGTATCCCCCCTTTCATCCAATGGCAGCTAAAGGGCTAGCACAAGACAAAGACATGAAGCAACTATCATAGACTTTTCAACCTAAGATGGATAAAGAGTGGGCAAGGACTTTCGGAAGAATCCTATTAGTACGCGGTTTCAGTAGCAACATCGGATTTCTAGCTAACAGCCAATCAGGAAGGAAGAAAGATCGACTTCAATAGATCGGAGGCTAGGGCAAGGGCAAGGAAGGGGAAGGGAGTAGCTATGGCTAATCAGCCCGTCCATCAAGCCTAGAGAAAGGAAGTATGCCAGTCAGCAAAAATATTAAGAGGGAATGGTGCTTCCAACGTTTAGATGTCGGAAGACCTTGACGTGAGTAGACCTTCTAAGAACCACCGCGTGACCTGTATGAACACAGCAAATTGACTCGCATCTCCGAAAACAGGAAAGCGGAAACAAAGCAACAAGGAACTCATTAGCAGCCCACGGGATATGCTTCATTAGCTGCCCTTTGGTAGTTCATTCAAGAACAAGGAAGCTACAAAAGTAGAACTCTTTTAACTACCTATACGGGTACTTTAGCTCAACTCCAGACTATTGAACTACGGGATTAGTCACAACTACCTATTCAATTAGCCCTTTCAAGCTGCCTTAGTCCTAGGTACCTTTCACTAAAGAGAAGAGGAAAACATCCTAAACAACAGGTTTCATTCCGGCCGAAGTAGCTCAGTAGCTCATTTCCGTTGCTTGGTTGACGACAGCTACAATTACCTCCTGTTGTTTGGTCGGCTGATTCGCCTTCCCGGGCTCATTTCAATTAGCTCTAAACACTCCTGACTGGGGTTATGTTGAGCGTTTGGCGACTGACCACGAGGCTAAGCTCGATGAGAAAGGAAATAGACTTCACAGAGAAGTGGCAACTCAGTTTACGAGTTCGCGCTTGCTGTGAGTACGTTTGGTGGTATGCTGATAAATCTGTTGATCTCACGGTTCCCTTTCCCCTTAAAGCTTATTGGCTCCTTTAAGGCTGATGCGTAGGAGTTAGGTTTCAAACCGAAAAAGATCCCACTGCTTGCAGTTGATTCTATTGCTATAAGGTTGTTGGCTCTAAAGCTTATGTTATCTGAAAAGGGGAAAAGCTGCCATACATTAATAATTAATATAAAATAGAATGTGTGATAGTTGGTGGGAATCTCCCTTTACGGAACGTACTTTCCTCTTTCGAATTAGCTTCTCCTACGAGACTTTCCTGTCAAAGAAGAAGGGGCAACTAGGTAAAAGATGGGACTCTGCGAAGAAACTCTACACCGGGAAAGAAGAATAGGCAAGCTAGGCACTAATGAGAAAGCCTTGGTTGAAGGGAAGACTTAGGAATATAGATAAATGCCTCTTAGATAGCCACACATCTCTACCGCTTCCGCTCTTTCTTTTCCCTATAGATTTTTTACTATTTCTTTCTATACTTTCTATACCTTAAAAGGCAAGAAGATTGAAAGAAATGGAAGACAAGGACAAGGCAAGAGACTAAACGTAAAGAAAGAGACTCCTTCTTTTTATAGCACAAATCCATTGGCCCATGGGCGGGTACCTATTGATTAGCACAGATAGAAAGGCGACGAGCTAGGAGTGACTTTTCCTCAACTATGGTAATGGTAGTAGAAGGCAGCGCCCCTTACTGCTCTCTTGGGCTTCCTTCGCAAAGGGGTTCTGTCGAGAACAAAAAAAGGAATATCTTAGCGTGATACTCGGGGAGTACTTGAAAGCAATGAATAGCTCTCTAAGGCTGCAAGCAAGATGGATACAGAAACCTTGCAAATGAGTCAAGAAGGCCTGTCAATTCAGCAAGAGCATCGGTCCTATCGTTTTCCCTTTGACTTTACTAGTGGGGCTTGCTGCGGATAGACCCCTTCCTAACCTAAAGAGCAACTTTCTTTCCCGATCTCAATGAAAAAAGGTACTGATCTAATCGGGAAAGCCGGATCAGACAAGGAAGAAGGAAGAGTTTGCAAAAGAGTTGCAGATTCAATTCTGTCAAATCCTATACAAGAGGCTTGCTCCATGGAATACGGGAAAGTCAAGATGCAACTATCCCTAAAATAAATGGCTGTATACAGTGCGATATGGCTTAGCTTCTCTTAGCTCTAGGAAAGAAATAGTAGTTGTCTGGTCGGAAAGAATGGAAGAAAAGTATACCTTAAAAGTGAAATGACGAAATTTAATTTGTCGATTCAAAAGCTGTAAATGAAAAACTATCAATATAGGCTCAGCTGTGTCACTATTGAAAGTTAAGCCGAAGGAAAGAATCCGAGGGAAAGATCCTTTCAGTCTAAGGGAATGGCCTACTGTCCTTTATCTCTACACCGAACTGGGTTACAAAACAACCTTTCCATCTTCATTGACCGAGTAGCTGGACAAAGAACAAAGGAAGGGTACCATCCCCGTTTGGAGAAACCTTTCTTTTGTTCAAGGTTTTTCTATGTAGGTAGTTTGTTTTTTACTATCATGGAATAGGGAGAGAAAGAGAAGATCAAGAGTTTCGAAAAGCACGCAAGTATGAAAGCAATTGAAGTTCTAACTTTTCCCGTGGAAGGACAGGAAAGAGGAAAGCCTCAGAGGAGAGAGTGATTCAGCTGCTAACAAGCGCTGGTTTTTCCTGGAATGAAGGGTTATTCGGGAAACGTCTGTTGATGAGGAGGTGTTACATAGTAAAAAAGGAAACCAGGGCTCCGTTCGAAGAGACGAAGTTTTGTCCTTCTCCCTCACATGCTCCTTCCCATGAGCTACTCGGTTGGCTTCGTGAACGAAAACGCCGATCACCCTCACGCGGGAAGATGAACATTTAAAGGGCTGAAAGGGTAGCGACGGGATGTAGATGTTGATTTTGGTGGTCGTGTACTGTAGTTATAATGCCTTCGACACACACGGTTGAGGCTTCTACTTTTCTTTGGTCCCAGCATGACCGACCGAGTGTAACGACCGCAGAAGGTACGGCCGAAGAATTCATCTCCAAGTCAACAGCATGTCGGGCAGGTCAAAGGCTCAAATCCGGGGAGAATCGAGAGGAACCTAAGCGAGGCCGAAAAATTGATATTACGCAATCCTTACTGTCCATCTTTCTTTATCCGCCAACCCCCGGCCCCCAATAGAATATGGGATATTTTATGCCTCGTGAAAGTAATGACTGGCAAAGCCATACTCCGTAATATCCAAAAAAATATCATTTAACGTAGACCCACCAGATCCCCAATGAATGACCTGCTCAACTCTTTTTGAATATGTCTAGTTTTCCGGCAGGGAAAATCATGTGTTACCGTAAGTTTTTTGACACCTTCGGTGACAGCATTCGTGTATCCACAGCGTTCGTTTTGCTCCAGGGGATCGTAGTTCAAATTCGTATGGGGAGTGGGGGAGGTTTAGATAAGAGGGAGGGGGACTGCGAACGCATTAAGAAAGCAAGCCCATGAAGCGCCAGGGAACCATGCATTCCTCCCGGGCTGGGCTCAGGGACAGCAATCAGCCGCTTCCCCTGTTGTCGTCAGCTCGTTCTTGACAGATCCGATCGGGTGTTCATAATCTGGAGTAAAAGGATTCGAACCTTTGCATGCCGGTACCAAAAACCGATGCCTTACCACTTGGCTATACTCCATACGGCCTTTTTTTGGACGGTAGAACGAACGGGGAGCCCTTGAACCTTGAAGTAGGGCTCGAAGAACGAGCCGTGCAAGAACGTGGGGATATAGCAAGTAAGCAACAAGTTCTCCCTTCACGGACCGACTACAACAAGCTTGCGACTCTAATCTAATAGAAACAGATGGTAAGCTCTCTGCTCTATTTGCTTGCAATGCGTTTACCTATCAAAGTTGGCGAACGCTTCTGTAACCTTAGACTCGTTACGCTGTTCGCCCACTTACTTAAAGACTCGTTGGCTCCGCGTCCACCGAAAGTCGGTAACCTTCGTCAGCATTTGGTACTCTTTCGACAGCTTCAATAGTTCACTTAAAGCCTTTGGTGTAATGAACCGCAAGCCCTTCAGAAAGAAATAAAAAAAAGGCTTGGTTGCGGGAACCGACGGTGACGAAGGTTACCGGGCCGATGCGGCCGGTTACCGGGAACCGCAAGGTTGCAAGGTTCCCGGGAAACGACCTTCCCTTTATTTGTAAAGTAGGCCTTTTTTTTGATAAAGAGAGTTGACATAAAATGGATCACGGAAGAAGACGTATCTGATGAATGATTCAATCCCCTCTCACCCACACTCTTCTATGGTTATATATGTTATTTCTATGGTATGATAATTTGAAATTGCAGTCAAAATATTGAGTCTCATTTTCTATGTAAAAGAATTAAGTGAAAAAAAAATAGAAACAGACGAGTCTTATTACCCCAGGATTGGATAATTAGTAATCTTGTTTTGAAGCGGGCTCAAAAGACCAACCTTATTGAGATTGACTTTTTGCTACTGTTTGGATGATTTATTATTCATGTATTAACAGAAACAGAAAATAAGGGCAGCTCAAAAAAAAGAAGTGGATGGTTAGAAGCACCAAGATACACAAGGGATTAGTAACACGGATTATGTAAATTGTCAAAAGGAAGAGGGAAAAATACGGGGTACTTTATTGCTTAGTCTAGCGTTTATGGAAGCGTTAACAATTTATGGGCTGGTTGTAGCATTAGCACTTTTATTTGCGAATCCCTTTGTTTAACTCTAAAAAAATAGAAAAATACAAACACATATCTCTTTTTACGTGTACTTAATTTGCTGCTCTTACTTTTTAGAATTATATTATTTTGATTTCACCTCAAAAATTCTTTTTTCGTTTGTCCAAGAACGCAGCGCAGGGGAAGGACTCTTTTAAGGTAAAGTTGAGAAATTAACATTCTGCTTGCCTTATTCCTTCCCTTTTTAGCACAATGCCACCCTTTTTATTATTATTAGGAAATCTTTTTAGAAAGTGTTTATTTATTAAAATAAAACAACTAGAGATTTTACAATTGAAAAAAAAAACTAGCTAAAAAATATGACTTTTATGGGAAATTTTGTAATCCAATTGATCGACCACTAATATATAAATATTATTAAAAAAATTCTAAATAAAACAAATTCGGAATCATAGAAAGAAAATTAGTCTATCCATAATAGAAGAGGAGATGAGATCATATGAAAAATGTAACCGATTCTTTTCTTTGTTTGAGTTACTGGCCATCCGCCAGAAGTTTGGGGTTTAATACCGATATTTTAGCAACAAATCCAATAAATCTAAGTGTAGTGCTTGGTGTATTGGTTTTTTACTTCCTTCATTACAGAGTTCACAGGATCAAGGAGACACGGTTGATTTTTCAGGACCCTTAATATCTCAAATTCACATCGTCCATGAGATCTTAGAAAGACATGAGCGACACATACGGCGTACTGTCCGGCGATCGTGGTTTCAGAAAGGTATAACATCATTTTCAAGCTGATAGTTACAATACAAAACTACAGTATGTTTTGTGTAATTGTGCCTAGACTTGTTGAAATCATTATTAAATGAAGATAAAATGGTTGAGTGTGTTTTCATGGCATTTCTTTTAAACTTGTTGTTGCAGGTAAGAAGAATGGGAAGTAAAGAAACTGCATTGATAGTCATGCATGAAGAATATAAAATCCTCAAGTGCTACAAAAATGATAGAAGTTCTTTCAAGAGGGCCATCTCCTTTCTCTAAAGCACAATGATGTGAGCTACAAGATTCAGCATCATGAGTTTTTGCCTATAAACTGCGAAACTTAACAATATTATGTTTGGATTGTTCATACTAATTTTTTTATTTTTTTATTTTCTACACAAAAAATGACAGATAGAATAAGTTAATGACTTTTAATAAGTTTTATATGTATTGATATTTTTTATCCCACTGTATTTTATAACTACTTTGGTTATAAGAGATTGATATAGCTAATTTGGTTTGAATTTTATTAATGTAATACTAATTTTTATTAATTAATTTTTTTAAATGATATTCACAGATTTTTGTCAATGTTTTTTTATTGTTTTTGGAGTGCATTAGAGTACTCTAAAAGTATAGCCAGATTTTTTTTTAATGATAGGGGTATAGCCACGCTTTAAAAGCGTGGCAATAGGTCCATGTTTCTTTGACTATTGGCACGCTTCAAAAGTGACACCATATCTTTTATTGTTGGCACGTTTCAAAAGCGTAGTCATATCTTTCATTTTTCGGTACGCTTTTAAAGCGTGCCGATAGGTAAATACATATCGCCACATTTTTAAGCGTGGCAAGAGTTAAAAGCGTGGCAAAAAAGAAAGCGTACCAATAGATCCACAAAAGCGTGGCGATAGAGCAACTGGTACGCTCGCAGATGTGACCCTTTCAAAAGCGTGCCGATAACTCAAAAAGCGTGGCGAAAAACTGTCGGCACCCTTTTTAGCACTTTTCGGCACGCTTTAAAAGCGTGGCAGAAAGCTTATTTTCTTGTAGTGACTCTTTTTCTTAATAAATTGAATTCAAATTATAACTTAAAACAAAAATATTTTTTCAATAGATTAAACTTAAAACATAGTACTTTTCTTGATAATTCGAAAATCAACTATTTTGAACCCTAAATCCAGTTTTCTTTTAAATAATGCTTTAAGCAAAGCCTCGGAGTTTTGTAAAAACTTCTGTAGCATTTCCTCTAAAATTCGGGCTTTGCCACCCTTCAAGAGTCCCAACCTAACCACCTTTCAAACCCATTTCAAAACATTCCCAAGTAAAATATTATTTTCAATAATCACACCATTTGAAATATTAAATAAGTTTTCAATAATCAAATCGTTATTTTTAAAGCTACGTCTCTTTCTATTTCAATAAAATTCAGCTCCCTTTCAAAACTTTTGCAATTAAAACCTAAGGAAAATTTCGCACGTTCATTCAAACTTTACAAAATCTTCCAATCATATTTTTTTCATATTAATCATTAACCAAAACCACCTTTTTGTTTATTTTTACAAGAACTCAGATAGAACCTCCCCTTAAGACTCGACTTGACCATGCTTACGGACTTCCTCACTTTCATAACTTCTCGACAGTTTACCAGCCTTTATTCAGCACTTTTTCAAACATAAGGTTCTCAATAATCAACATATGATTCCAATCCTTATAAAATCATTTATAAACTCTCAAAATTACTACTTCTAATTAAGAAATCAATTTCCATTCACTCTCATTACCAAAAACTCGGTCACAAACACAGCCAATCATTCACAGCTAAAAATCCAAACTCAATAACATTATAATTACTAACATATTTGTAATTATTTACTATACTTTTGGGCATCCTTAAATTGAAAACTGTTAAGTTTAAAATAAAACTCTTACCTTCGTACAAAATCAAAATCAACAAAAATTTTGGAGAAGTTTTTTGACTGAGTTGTTAAAGAGAAAAATGTCAGAAATTATTTGTATCTCCTAGAACGCCAATTAGCCGAACTCAAGGAGAAGAAGAGCTACGTCACTAACAACTTCTACTAAATAAAAGTGATGCTAACGTGTAAAAAAAGAAGATACGAATACTTTTATCGAATTAGATTTTTTCTTAGAGTTACGGACCGTAAAAAATCAAAATCGGAAGTTCGAAGGTTCTATGATTTCTCTCTTCCTCACCCACGGTCTCTCTCTTTCTTTCTCAATTCCATTCGGTTAAAGGAATGGATGAAGCCTAAGTTATATATATACATGCCACGTTTTGTTTCATTATGCCAAATGGCTTCGGCCAAATTTCTTTTTTTTTTAACTTTAATAATAATAATAACAATAATAATAATAATAATAATAATAATATTTATAAAAATCAATTTAAATTTTATTTATTAAAATAATTTCTGATAAATCATAAGTAACTAATTATTTAATTTTTTAAAAATCCGAGATGTTACACTTAATCTAACATCATGGCTATACATAGATCCTAAGTACATTTCCTATTCTATCATCAAAATGTTACTCATCACATTTAACCTATCTAATATACCACTATTATTTAAAATAAAAAACTATTTTGCACTTTTAAAAATTACAATTCTAACAAAATATATTTTAAAAAAATCAAATAACAAAATAAATTCTTAAAGATATATTTTTATTGACAAAATAAACTAAACGTATATAATAAATTGAGGTTTAAGATTTCTCACTATTATAATAGTAGTGTGGAGTAAGTTGTTGCAGGTTAATCGTGTTAGAGAGTGTGAAATAGTTAGTTATACATAAAATGTGCTACCCCGTAGTGATTTAGTTGAAAAAGATAAATCATGTTATCTTAGGATAAATTATATACCATCTAAAATGTTGCCCTAAGACGATTTATGAGTTAGTAGATTTAAAAAATTTGTATTTTTGAATTTGATTCAAGGAAATCAAGTAAAATTGATCATTTTTTATTTTATTTAATTAAAAAAAGGAACATTTAACATAGGAAATACAATAAAAAACATAAATGTAATAATGTACCTAAGGGGTTATTTGTAATGTAAAATATATAATATTTAAAAAATTACACCATGTCATTTCATAAAATGTGTATCTTAATGCCTACTTTGTAAAACAAATATTCTTAATTGAAGTAGTGATTTCATATATATATATTTAAATTAGTAAAATTAATGGCTTCTAAAATACAATATAATAAACTAAACCCATCAACAGTATACAACATATTTTAAAGCATACTTAAAAGTATTTTTTAAAATTAGAGACATACAAAATATGATATTAACTCTAATTTTCAAAGATTTTAATTAAACCTATCATCAGGAGTACTAACGAGTATATATTAAATTTTTCTAACCTTGTAACTTTTTTATTTTAAAATTTTTTGACTTAGACACTTTAATATACGGATTAAAATAAAAAACTTGAATTAAAAGAAAATAAAAAGAGGTCATGTATAAGTAAAACATACAATACTTTATCAACTTATCATATTTTATTTTATTTATTTTGTAAAATCATGTGACTCAACAAATATATACTGTGAAAATAAAATATTTTATACCAAAATATATTATTTGTGTACAATAACATTAGTAAAATTAATGGCTATATAAAAGAAAATAATAATGTAAATTCATAAAGCGTAATTAAAAGTATAATTAATGTCAGGAATGTACAATTACATAATGGTTAAAATTTATACTGTAAAAATATTTTTTAATCATAATTTAATTATTTAAACATAAATAAATATTTAAAATTAACAAATATAAAATTTTACAACGATAAAAGTCAACTGACTAGTATAGAACAGTTTAAAATAAAAGAAACCATTAACTGTAATTTAATTTTGTACTTGTGCTGCCACACTCTTTTCAAGAAAAACACGCAAATCTCATTCGACAATTTATTTGTCAGCAGTTAACATTTCAATTTACTCTCAGATACTATGTATCAGTATTTAACTGAATACATGGATTCAAAGATTTTGACGGTAAAACAAGAGGTCCAAGCGACGATACGACAAGAGTTTTAGAATTTGGCTCAGACATTAACTTCTCCTTCAAACAGGGTAATATCTATTTCTGGAGGTAAAGAAACAAATGGCAATAGGTAAGTAATATATTTTAGTTATCTCTATTTTATGTATTTTTTTAAACTTTTCCAACTACGAATTTTATAGTTAATAGGAAGTGAATACAGTAACATATGAACAATAAAAAATTGTGATAAATAAAACTGAAAATTCTCAAAATAAAGAACTGTAATGTATATACATTTAATATGCAGGAAACTAAGCATGATAGAAAACAATTTGAGTTGGATGTCAACAAATGCAAAGTTGAAAGGTTGCATTCACTGACAATACCAGTAAATAAGATTTATTTAATTAGGATTTCGTTCAGCATGAATAATTTGCCCATGATTTTATATTTATTTATATTTCAGTTGACTTTTGAAATTTTCAAAGAAATGCTCAATAATGAAGAAGAAGCAATGGTAGCTATATATTTATATAACGCTGATGGCTTTCCCGAGTAAATATCTTGTTAATATACATATTGATGCCAAAATTATTTGTGATTTTATATCATCATGAGTTAAGATTATTTATTAATTTTTTTTTACAAGAGTGAGGAAATAATAGTACACGAAAGTGTAGATGGTTGTAGAAGAGCATTTGACGTACTTAAGCCTATACGACATATAGATTCTAATGTAAAACTGTAAATTACACTTTAATTTTGTTATTTTTAAACCTCGGATACTAATTTTATTTGTTATTTTTACTCTTGGTAGATATTAACCATGGTTGCATGCACAATGACACCCGAGGAAAAAACTCATTCCGGAGGTCCAAAGACATGGTTTCTTCCACCTAGAGTCCCAGTAAGTCATATGAATTCAATATTTACTATATAGTATAGTAAAACAAACAATGTTAATCGCAATTTATCTTGATTGTTAAACTTTTTAGGAACAACCACTTTCGTTTTGCTACACACCATTAAATGTGGTAATGGACTATTCAACATATTTGTCTAATGTTAGCAGGTTGTCAAAGATAGCTAATGTATTAGTTTTTAATTTGAAACCTACCTATTTTCTATGATTTGCCATGATATTTTCTTATACCCTTGTTTTGTTAAAAATTTTAGATTTATATACCAGTTATGGACAACTATAAACACTGGTACTTATTATGTGTCGACGTGAAGAAGATGAAGTTGATATGTGTAGATTCGATGCAACAAAGATCAAGAAAAATCGTAAAGGAGTGATAGATTCGACAATTAGTGAGTTATTTATGCTTTCTTCTTACTTTGTTCCCCATAAGTCATATTTAATTTACACCAATAATTACTTACAATTATATTTTATGTCATTGTAGGCAAACTTTATTGACTGGATGATTCATGAATAGTTGCTTGATGAGAGATTAGAGGGTAAGTTAGATATGGATGAAGTTGCATACCAACTTGGTGAATTTCGGATTCACTATCCACATAAACTTTCACAACAAGAAAATTTGTAAGACAAGTTACTGTATGAATTTAAATAAATTCAAATAACTTTTTACTAAAAGTGAAGCTAATATTTAATACGTATGAATCAGGTGCAATTCTTGGACGTGGGTTGCTAGATGGCAACTATATGCTGAGGCCATAAATTCCTTTATCATACAAGTTCGTACATAACAAATTAAAATTGTTTACATTGCATCCTTATTAAATAAACTCTTCACCAATTTATTAATTTTGCTACATGCAGCCAGTGGACGATACTGCACGCATACGATTAGCCTTAGATTTGGTGCTGTGTAATTACAATAAAGCCAAAAAAAACACCGTTGATGCTGCAAAGAAATTGGTCACCCAAAAACAGATTAAAACGAAGACATTTGTTATCTTCCTTTTATGAGGTTATTAATTTGTCTAAGTTAAAATTTTTTGAATTTCATACATGAATAGTATTTGTTATTTGATTTTAGTAAGACTTTATGTTAAAACCATTTTAATTTATTTGTTTCTGTTTCTGCCATTTTTAATTGGAAGTATTTTTTATTTCTATTAATTTTACTAAAAACATAAAACAGAAAGATGAAACGTTGCAACCTCATGATTGAACGAAGGGTTATTAAACTTTATTATTATTAATACATGAAATATGCAATAATTTTATACTTAGAAAGATGTTGATTATGATAGCGGTTGAATATAAAAATTAAATGTTGATTGCATGTGAATTTGATATGTGTGTTCAAGAGGATATAGATTAGTGATTAGTACATGTGGATTTAGTTAAGGTTTTTATATGTATTGTGAGTGGTGAAAAAAGTTAGAACAATGAAGCACACAAGACGGGGAGAATATTTTCTTTAAATGTCCGGTATTCCAAGGTGTTTCTGAATCGAAATTAAAGCTACTCTTGTTCCAAATACCTATTTCAATTCCAATTAACTCAGTTCAGAACAAAATTAAAGACATTAAGCAAAGAAAATGATAGAACAAAAATCTAATTGTAGAATAAAAGGGTTGCAGGAAGAGCCGCGATAACAACTCCACCACCGACTGCGACGGTATTTCAACGAGTCATTAAGGGATGATCGAAAGAAGAAATATGTTCCGAGCGAAAGGGCAGCAGACACTTCTTATCACGACGGCGACGGCGGTGGCGACGGTGAAGCTTAGCAGGAAGGAATTTAAGTGATGAAGGAATAATGGAAGGGAGAAAATATACTTCACTCAACAGGGGAGGTGTTCTTCAATGGAAGGGTGGAACGAATTAAATTAATACTGATTTGGTAAAAAAATATAAATTTACTTTTTAATATTTACAAAAATTATATAATCATCCATCTTAACAAAATATTTAATTACAAAATGGTTCTACTTTAGTTAAGATGTTAACTCTTATTGGGTTAAATTAACTCAAACTAAAACTAAACATCCAATTAAAATGTGCCACGTCATAGAGGATAATTTACATGTTATTTCAGAGGGGATTGGGTAGAACTCACCAAAATATATATAGCACAGAAATTCTAGTTCACGACATAGAAATTTTTTTTGCACAATATAAAAAATTTTTGAAGGACATGTTCAGAATATTGACTCATCCAACTAACAAATTATATTTGCAGCAAAAATTTACGTACTATGTGCAAAAATTTCTATACTACGAGAAAAAATTTCTGTACTATATCGATAAGTTTATGCTTTGTGCAAAAATTTATATTATGTCAATAAGTTTTTGTGTTTCTCAACAAAATTTTCTGTGCTAAAAAAGCACGGAAAAGGAAAAGCGGTGATGTATGCACACATTTTTTTGTTGGACTTATGCTAATTTAATTGGACTTGGTTATAAAAAAAACTTGCATATATAGCATCACCATTGTTATAATATCTAGGGTAATTATATAATTTTATCAACACTAGAAAATGTTAGTAAAATTAAATTTATATCTTTTTACTTTTCAATAATATTTTTATCTTTTTTCTTTTTCTTTCTCAAGTTATAAAAAATAAAATATAAGGAACCAATTTTTAATTACCTAACATTAGTC
>NC_029793.2:48171375-48190785 GCF_000816755.2 Arachis ipaensis | reverse complement strand
TTGAAAAAAGATAATTATTTAACATTACTTGTTAAAAAAATTATAAGTTGTAAATGGTAAGAAATTATTATCTTAATAATATTTGTAAATGAGCAAGTTTTCAACTCTAGAGTGGCTTATGTAACTGAGATAGCATTTTGGACTCGTTCGTTGACGACAGAGATCAAATCAACAATGTCTATATCCTCTCATATTTTTTGCTTTTGTCCGGCTACTTCTTGATCTCGTCTAGAGGAAGGTGCATATAAATTGAATTGTGATGGTAGTTTTTTCGAAGACTCTGGCAAGATTAGTTTTTGTTGTCTTAGGAATAGTGAACACTACGAGTAAAATGTTGAATATCGTTAGATTTTTCGTTGGGTTTAGTGTCGCACGTTAGCGGAGGATTTACTATTGAATTTTTTATTTTTGACGGTAAATTTGTCATCGATAATCAGATCGAAAACAGGAAAATAGGTACGAAATTTAGCATCGAAGAAAAATAATTACCATAGTGGCTTACAAGATGCCAGTTGCATTAGCCAGTTTATTTGTTTATCAGAAGATGCATATTAAATCCGATTAGTAAGTAAGGTGCTTGCTGTGTGGTTTGGTTTGGTTTTGTTATTTAGAAGAAAGTCATTCGATCCAATCATTTATTAAAACTGTGATTCAGTTTGGTTCCTTTTTTTTTTACCAAGACCAACCAAATCAATTCAAATTAACTGAAATCAGTTTAGTTTAGTTCGGTTTGTTAAGTTTTTTTAAACAAAAATCCGTCATACTATTTTACAGAGTCATGAATTTTCCTATTCTAGTTGAGAGGCCTATCACTAAGAAGAGACTATGGAATATGTCAGGGAATATCAGAGGATTCCCAGAGAAGAGCAAGCTAAAGAAGAGGCTCAGTAGGACCAGCCTCCCTTGCCTCAAGGACACTATTTTTTGCCTCAGGAGTATTGGCAGTAGCTCACATACTCCATTGAGCAGATGAGGATGACATAGGATAGCCGCTAGGAGTAGCTTACTTCCACCCTAGATCAAATGAGGGCAACACAGGATACTTAGCGCCATGAGCTTTCTCAGCTGAGACATGACTATGGGCGTCTGAGAGGACCGTATGGACCGCAGCCTGAGGAGAGAGACCCCCACCGTGGCAACTAAGGTGGCTTAGTCCCTTATTCACTTCCTATTTCCTTCCATTGTTATTATGTTATATTCCTATTTTATGCTGTTTTGCTTAAGTATTTGCATGATCTTTAGTGATTTCAATTCCTAGGTTCTAGTTTAAATTCTGTTATTTGTTTTAGTTTGAAAAAGATGTTTCATGTGTTACTCACTCAGCTTGAAAAATCAAAAGAAAAAGAAGAAGTGATGTATTACATGAGAAACCGAGTCTATATTTAAGAGTAGTCTTATTTCCTTAAATGTGATGGTGTTACCTGTAACTTTGAATGCATGATATGAACGGTGCATATTTGAATTTGAATTAAAGGATGTTGATGCATGAGGAATATGAATTTAGAGAAGTATTATGAATTCTCTGAATTAAACAAGAAATTAATCCTTGAAGCCAAAGAAACAAAAAATAAAAAGCAAGGCCCAAGGCTCTGAGCATCAATGGCTAGGAAGGTTAAGAATGATCAAAAGCTCAAAGAGTTATTTTTCTAGCTATATGCTTGTGGTGTGAATGTGTCAAGTAATCCTTGAGACAAAGCACAAAGAGTTGAGACCAAGTGCAATTACAGAGTATGTCAAATGCTTTAAGCACCACTGTCTGGGAGCAATTGAAAGAAAAATCAGAACTCAAAAGAGTTTCCCAGTTAAGTGCTTGTGGTGATTTTATGTCAAGTTTGAGATAAAACATTTAAAGTCACGGCTAGGCTCAAGGTGCAAAGCACCAAGGAAAAGAGAATAAAAGAAAATTGTCGTGTTCAAGGATTAATCCAAAGTAAAAAGGCTAGAGAATTCATAATATTATCCAGATTATAATTTCGAATGACATTGACATTCCTAAAATTCAAAGGACAGTGAGATGCCGAATCTATTCAAGGTTTCAGTGTTGTTTACCCCACTTTGAGACAGACAAGAGCTTAATGGAGCACTCAACTCATGCAAATTCATATCTTGAGTTTATATTAGTTTTGGTTGCTTGAGGACAAGCAACAATTCAAGTTTGGTGTTGTCATGCGTGAGCATTTTTCTTATCTTTTCCTAGTAAATTTGTATTTGAATTTGTTAAGTTTACTCAAGATTTAAGTACTTTAAGCCACTATGGATGCTACTTTGAGGTGTGTGCAATTTAGTTTATTTCAGGTAGCATTCAGATGGATTTGACAGAGTTTTAGAAGGAAGAAATAGAACCGTAGCAACCCCAGAATAAACCCCGATTTTGTTTTGCCTTGGTGGTGCCAAACTTGGGATTTTCCAAGTTTGGCGCCATGATTACCATAATCTCCAAGATTCTATTGCCTTGGTGGCGCCAAACTTGGGATTTTCTAAGTTTGTGATGACAAGTCATCTTATGCTAGTTTCACAAGCATTTTTCACTTGATTCAATAGGTTTTATACACTTTCTTGCACAATAAGTAAGTATTTGGATTGAGATTTCATGTATTCCTAAGTCAATTGAACATGGTTGTTTATGTTCTTTTTTATGAGTTTTTATGCTAATTTTTTCTTGATGATATGCATGATGCAAACACCTTGTGATTATAACCAACTTTGATGCAATTGTTTGCTTGATTTTAGGTGAAAAAGAAGCAAGAAAGAAAAAGAAGAAGCAAGCAATGTAGTGTTTGAAGAAGAGAGGGAGATGCAACGTTGGTGGCAACACTGATCCACCAACGTTGTAGGCAACGTTCTTGAAGGAAAAATGTGGGTGCCAACGTTGAGGGCAACGTTGGTGAACCAACGTTGCTTTAAACATGGAATTGGAAAATTTTGCAAAACTGCTGGTGCTAGCGTTGGAGGGAACGTTGGAGGTCCAACGTTACCTCCAACATCTTCGATGGTTTTCAAAAGCTGGGCCAGAGAAATTTTGGGCGACGCATATGTGTTGATGACACGTACACGTGGATATGTAAAGCACGCACACGCATGAACTACGCGCACGCGTAGGATGGCAAAATTCACCATCAACGCATACGCGTCGGTCACGCGTGCGCGTTACAGAACGAACGTTGGAGGCCCAACGTTGTCTCTAACATCCGCGACGAGCAATCCAAAATTGGATTTGAAAAATTTCCATCGATGCGTACGCGTGGATTCATATTTTGGCCAGACACACCAACGCGTGAGTGACGCACACGCGCAAAACGCCATTTTGACGCGTACACGTAGGCGACGCGCACACGTGGGTGGAAAAATGTTGTTGCACCAACGTTGAGTCAAACGTTGGCGCCAACGCTTATTCCCTTGAAAAGCCTCTCTCAACGCCAACATTTGACTCAACGTTTTCTTGCAAACGTTGAGGCCAATGTGGACACCAGCAGTGATAGAATTTAGCAACCTTGCATGATCAAAAATGTGAATTGCCAATTACCCTTTTCAACATCACTGAGACTCACTCTTGCTTGCTTCAACAAGGCCCAATCCAAGGATTTGAAGACTGTTCCGAGGGTTACCTGAAACTGTAGGCCGATCTCGGATGAGATCTTCTGTTCTGGTCGGAGATGACGTGTCCGGCTGGCTGGTGACGGCCGGAGCTGTTGTGTCCGACTTGTTGGACTGGCTTCACTTCTGATCCGTGGTCACCAGAGGGTGGGGGTACCTGCAAGAGACTCCGATGCTTAAGTTAGCATGGGTATTAAGCAGGTTTATTGTAGAATCAGAGTATGAGTTATACCTGCGTGCTCCAGTGTATTTATAGTGGTTGTAGAGTGACCTTTCTAGGTAAGATAAGTTAGTTATCTTATCTTATCTTTATCTTTGAGTTGAGGTCAGCTTATCTTCAAGGGAACCGCCCTTATCTCTATAGGCTTGGACGGCCTGTGGATTTGGGTCGTGTTCCTCTATTTGGGCCCTTTATTGGGCTTTCTTGTCGATTTCGCCGACCTCTTTTGAGAAGAGGTCGGATAGCCTGACCTAAAGAGGTCGGTCGCTTTGTTACTGAACATCTCGGGTCGGATAGCTCGACCCAGGGTGTGAACAGTGCCCCTGCTTGAGCTCGGTCTTCTGCTTTGAGGTCCAGTCCTTGACTTCGATCTTTCTCTAGTGAAGTCGAACTCGAGCATTTTGTTGATTCCTTTCTTTATAGAACCTCTTTTGAATGTAGAACGCCTTCCTCTAAGAGCGGGCACTTTTATATCAGCGCTTTGTTCTTGGGAACGTGCGAGGGTTTAATACCTTCATTAATTGATATTAATTGCCCCGTTTCCCTTGGCTTTATTTTGAATTTTTGCAATCAAAAAACGGTTTCTCTTCTTTGTCTTTCTTCATAACTTCTCCCTTTACTTTCTCACTTTTGTTTTCGCCTGCATTTTGCTTTTCTTGCGTTGCAGCATCATTTGGTGATTCTGGGTGATTCCATTTTTCCCTCTTCAATCTCCTTCGAAGCTTCTTTCTTCATTCAGGTTGGTGTTTCTTCCTTTCTCTTTTCCACGTCATTTTCTTGTATGATATTTGAGAAAGTTTTGATTTTGGAGAAAGTTTGGATCTTTTTGCTTCTGCCGCGCCTGATTGTTGTTGTAATGTGTGTTCTGGGAGTTTCTTCGTCTTTTGCATGATCCTTTTCGCCTTTCCCATTGTTTGATGCTTTTAGGGCTTTTGCATGTTATCACCGTTTTCTGTTTTGATGATGGTTTTGTTTGATTCTGAGAAAGGTTGCACCTTTGACGATTTCCGCTTGGCATGTTTGATGTTGGCGATGCTTTTTGCTGATAGACTGTAAAAAGATAAACGCTTTGATGACCTTTTATGTTTTATCTTTCTCCTACGAAAATGTTTGCTGTTTGAAATCTTCTTTTCTTGTTTGAGAGATGCCGGGACGTAAGCTGTGGATTTTTCCTGAAACCTTGTTTTATTACTGCCTCCAAAGGATGCCCCAGGACTTTGGTTTGAGTCTTGGGGTTTTCCTTTTCTGTTTGTTCTTCTAGTCGAGTTATTTTGCCCCTCGTCCGAGATGTTTTTTGGTAATCCCATTTTTTTTCTTATTGTAGGATTAGTTTGCCTCATGTCTTCTCGCAATGACATTGTAGAGATGTCTTCTAAAGTTCCCGAGGGGATGTCTGATTGGCTGGACTCCCTTGTCTTGATGTGTGTCTCTGTGGTGGACGCTGATTTTTGTGTAGAGCTGAGGAAACATCATAGGATTTGTGGTAGCAGCGCCCGGGAGAGGGATTATGAGCTTGTAGCGCTCAATTCTGATGAGAGGGTTTGTTTTCCTACTTCGGTCGAGGGGGAGCGTCCTTTTTTCTATGCCTATGAATATTTCTTCAGCCAGTTGGATATTACCTTTTCTTTTACTGCTTTCGAAACCGATTTGTTGTGGTCTTGTAATATTGCCCCATCCTAGCTTCATCCGAATTCCTGGGGTTTTATCAAGATTTTTCAGCTGCTTTGCCAAGAGTTAGGCATAACACCTTCTCAAACTCTTTTCCTCTATCTTTTTGTTTCTGCCAAGCCTGGAGGGTCTTCCAAAAAGAAAGCGTCCTGGGTTTCTTTCAGGTCGGCCCAAGGGCATAAAGTTTTTCCCATGTATGATGAGTCTTTTAAAGATTTTAAGAATTATTTCTTTCGAGTCTGTGCTGTTGAGGGAGCCCGCCCCTTTTTTCTTGATGAAAATGATGAGCCTGCCTTTCCTCTAGAATGGCAAAAGAATGTGAGAGTGTCTCACTATACCTAGGAGATGTTTGATGAGGTTGAACGAGCTTTTGTAGTTGTTCTTGAAGATTTATGGGAGAAACCACCCCATCTTGATACAAAAAAGTTTTTGAGTGACCCGTCTTTGGTTCGAACTGTTTTAGGTACTGTCCGACTTGTTTATATACTTGCTTTTTAGTTTTACTTCTTCTTTTTGTGATTGTAACCCATTGCTGTGGTCGATTCTGTATTTTCAGAGATGTCGAAAAAAAATGATTCTATGAAAGCCTACAAGAAGGCAAAGAAGGCTGCAGCTGCTCAAAATATCTCGGCCAAGGTGGCGGGAGAGGGATCTTCCCAAGTTCCGGTGATACCGCCTGTGCCGAGTTCTCCTAGCCCGAGGAGGGTAATTCCCATTCCTAGGGTTCGCCTGGCCGAGCCTCCGCAGTCTTCCGCTGCTACTTCTGGTGCCCCTCCCAACAAGAAAAAAAACAATTGAGCCTTTCAACCTTGATGCCCCTGATTTTGACACGGTCGAGTTTGTAGATCAGGAGATCGGTCCATATGGTGTCCTTCCTATGGATGATGTATCACTTCTTCGTCATTTGGACTTTATAACTCGGAGTAGTATAAAAATGGCCCATATGGGAGCTACCTTGTACCGAACTGCTCAAAATCTTCCTCTCCATGCCACCAAAGCCTTCATAGAGGAGGCAAAACAGGAATTCGACCGGATGAAGGGCTTGAAAGAGAAGCTTGAGGTGAAAGTAGCCAAACTGGAGAAGGATCTGGAGAACGAAAAGGCTAGTTCTCTTGCTCTGGCGGCTTCTGTGAGATTGGCCGAGGACACTGCGTTGAGGCATAAAGATAGTTATGTCACGTCTTATCGGGAGGTGATACGTCTGAGGGAGGAGTTGGAGTCTACCTGAGTTGACTATTCCGAGCTCCAAGGTCACCTTGTCGGCAGTGTAAACGCTGCTTATGATAATTTGAAGGAGCAAGTTCAAGTTCTCGCTCCTGAGGTTGATCTTACTCTTTTTAGCTTGGACAATATTGTGAGGGATGGTAAGATTGTTCCCGACAACCAAGATGATGATGATGTCGAACCTCCCTCTGCGCCTACAGCTAAAGTGTCGACCTCTATAGTTCCTCCTGCTGGGATTGCTCGTCCAGAATTAGATCCTGATTGTCAAATTCTAAATAGGGACGATGGTACGGTGGATGCAGTGCCTCTCCAAACTCGCCCTCCTTCACCCCAGACTGATGCTACCGAGAAGGCTCCCGATCTTAACTAATTTTTCTTGGATGTTTGTGTAGATAGCCCGACTTGTGGGCTTTTTAAACTCTTTATTTCTGTAATTTGAATATTTCGCTGATTGTTGATACTCCTTTTGGTTGCTTGTTTAGCAACTTTTTATTTTGAAAAAACAACAAGTAGCTTTCAAGCTTTGGGCCTGATCTTGAAGCTTGTTTATGCTTGTTTGCACTTGTTTTTGGAACCTTTCTAGGTTTTGAGAATGCCGAAGCCTTGTTGCTCGGCCTCTTTGGATTGCTTTGTACTTATTGCTTGTAGCTTGGATCCTTTGCGGATGTATGGATCCAACTCGTGTTTCGGTTTTCTGGCTCTTACTTGTATTTATTTCTGGCCATCTGTAACCGATTTCTTTATGTTGGTCCTCTTTCCAGTTATTTTTGTAGTCCTCTTTTTCGGACCTTTGTCAAGTCTCTTTCAGGGATTACTTTTATAACTTGTTTGTTGTAAGAGACCGACTTCTTTATGTCGATCTCTTCTAAGTTATTTTGTAATCCTCTTACTTGGACCTTTGTCAGGTCTCTTTCAGGGATTACTTTTTTAACTTGTTTGTTGTAGGAGACCGACTTCTTTATGTCGATCTCTTCTAAGTTATTTTGTAATCCTCTTTCTTGGACGTTTGTCAGGTCTCTTTCAGGGATTACTTTTATAACTTGTTTTTCGTAGGAGACCGGCTTCTTTATGTCGATCTCTTCTAAGTTATTTTGTAATCCTCTTTCTTGGACCTTTGTCAGGTCTCTTTCAGGGATTACTTTTATAACTTGTTTGTTGTAGGAGACCGACTTCTTTATGTCGATCTCTTCTAAGTTATTTTGTAATCCTCTTTCTTGGACCTTTGTCAGGTCTCTTTCAGGGATTACTTTCATAACTTGTTTTTCGTAGGAGACCGACTTCTTTATGTCGATCTCTTCTAAGTTATTTTGTAATCCTCTTTCTTGGACCTTTGTCAGGTCTCTTTCAGGGATTACTTTTATAACTTGTTTTTCATAGGAGACCGACTTCTTTATGTCGATCTCTCCTAAGTTATAGCAATTCCTCTTTTATAGGGTTGGCCAGACCTCTTTCCAGGGATTTGCTGATAACTTGGGTTGACTTGGTCCGACTTCTCAACGTCGGCCAGTCTTTAAGTTATTATTTAGCAATCCATAAGACCTCGTCAGGTTCTTTTTTCAGATCACTTTTGATAACTTCTTGCATTATTCTGTGTTCATCTTTGCTGATTTGTAGAAGGTGGTTTCTGTCTTTCTTTGGTTGACCTTTAGATGAATTGCGTTTTCATCTTTATTGGTCTTTTATCGTGATCGTGCAGTGAATCTGTTTTTCACTTTCTGCCAATCTGTTGCTTTATAATCGGACGATGAATGCTTTAGATTAATGCGTCTTGAGAATTTGTAGAATATCTAAAATATATTTTATTCAAAAGAAAGTGAAAATATATACATGTTGGAGTTTTTCATCCTTTTAAGTCGGATAATATCTGGATCTCAACTTGGTGTCTCATTAAAAAACCTTTTCAGGAAAAAGAGTGCATCCTATGATGAGATCTTTTACCTTCTCTAGCTATAGTACCTTCTTAGGTTGCAGGCGTGCCACGATCTGGGAAGCTCTCGTCCATCGAGTTCGGACAGTCTGTAGTAGCCCTTCCCAAGTACTTCTATTACTCGGTAGGGTCCTTTCCAGTTTGCTGCCAACTTTTCTTCTCCGGGTCGAGTTGTTCCAATATCATTTTGGATTAGGATGAGATCATTCTCCGCAAACCCTCTTGGCACTACTTTTTGATTATATCTTGAAGCCATTCGGTGCTTTAGCGCTTCTTCCCTGATCCGAGCTCTTTCTTGGATTTCCGGAAGTAGGTCGAGTTCTTCTCTTTGAAGTTGAGAGTTGGCTTCTTCATTGTAGTGGACTACTCTAGGCGACCCTTCCTCGACCTCTACTGGGATTATTGCCTCCACTCCGTACGCTAATCGGAACGGTGATTCGTTTGTGGTGGAATGTGCCGTAGTTCGATATGCCCATAGGACCTGTGGAAGTTCTTCAGCCCAAGCTCCCTTCGCATCTTGCAGTCTCCGTTTCAACCCAGCCAAT
This sequence comes from Arachis ipaensis, assembly GCF_000816755.2. Taxonomy (NCBI): domain Eukaryota; kingdom Viridiplantae; phylum Streptophyta; class Magnoliopsida; order Fabales; family Fabaceae; genus Arachis; species Arachis ipaensis. Next base: position 48,181,607 of record NC_029793.2, on the reverse strand, counting down.
ATGACTTTGTTGGCAGCTTCGGCTTGCCCATTGGCTTGAGGATGTTCGATGGACATGAACTGGTGCTTTATGTTCAAGTCGGCTACTAATTTCCTGAAGCCTGCATCTGTGAATTGAGTGCCATTGTCTGTGGTGATGGAGTATGGAACCCCGAACCTCGTGACAATGTTCCTATATAGGAATTTCTGGCTTCTTTGAGCAGTGGCGTTGGCTAGGGGCTCTACCTCAATCCACTTTGTGAAATAATCTACTCCGACTATAAGGAATTTGACTTGTCCTGATCCCTGGGGAAAGGGTCCGAGAAGATCGAGTCCCCATTTTGCAAATGGCCAAGGCAAAGTTACGCTGATGAGCTCTTCTGGCGGGGCAATGTGAAAGTTGGCATGTTTCTGGCATGGGGGACATGTCTTTACAAATTCTGTAGCTTCCTTTTGTAGAGTTGGCCAGTAAAATCCCGCCCGAAGTACCTTTTTGGTGAGAGCTTGTGCCCCGAGATGATTGCCACAAATGCCGCTGTGTACTTCCTCTAAAACTTCCCTTGTGTTAGAGGTCGGCACACATTTTAACAATGGTATTGAAATCCCTCTTTTGTATAGGGTGTTGTTTATGATGGTGTAGTACTGAGCCTCCAGTTTTAACCTCTTTGCTTCCTTCTCATTTGTGGGGAGTGTTTCTTTTTTGAGGTAATTAATTATGGGGGTCATCCATCCTTGATCCTAACTTGTTATAGCTAGGACTTTTTCTGCTTCCAAAATTGACGGGTTCTGTAGCATTTCCTGGATGAGGCTTCTATTGTTGCCCCCTGGTTTGGTGCTGGCAAGCTTTGAGAGTGCATCAGCTCGGACATTTTGTTCGCAGGGTATGTGGCAGATCTTATATTCCCTGAGTTGTCCGAGCTGTTCCTTGGTTATATCCAAATACTTTTTCATGGTGGGATCTTTGGCTTGGTAACTCCCTGTTATCTGTGAGGTGACTACTTGTGAGTCGCTGAAGATGTTGAGTTTTTGAGCTCCAACTTTCCTAGCCAGTTTCAAACCAGCTAGTAACGCTTCATATTCTGCCTGGTTGTTTGAGGCTGGGAACCCAAATTTGAGAAAAAGCTCAACTTGGGTTCCTTGGTTGCTTTCTATTATCACACCTGTGCCACTTCCAGTCTTATTTGAAGACCCGTCCATGTAGAGATTCTATTCTGTGGGGGTTTCTAGGGTATCTATGAATTCTACAATGAAGTCGGCCAAGTATTGTGATTTGATGGCTATCCGAGCTTCATATTGGAGGTCAAACTCGGATAACTCAACTGCCCATTGTAAAATTCTGCCTGCTAGATCTGTTTTCTGCAGTATCCCTTTAATGGGCTGGTCGGTCCGGACCTTAATGGTGTGAGCCTGGAAGTACGGGCGTAGTCATCGAGATGTTAGTATGAGAGCATAGGCAAACTTTTCTATTTTTTGGTAGTTCATCTCGGATCCCTGCAGCGCTTTACTAATGAAGTATACAGGTTGTTGCCCTTTGTCGTCCTCTTGAACTAGTGCTGAGGCTACTGCCCGACTTCCTACCGCAAGGTACAATACGAGTGGTTCTTCCTTTTGTGGTTGAGTTAGGATAGGTGGTCGTCCCAGGAAACTTTTGAAATCCTGGAAGGCTTGCTCGCATTCCATTGTCCATTCGAAGTTCTTTCCTTTCCTTAGAGTGGCATAGAAAGGAAGGGATCTTATCGCTGATCCCGCTAGGAACCTGGACAAGGCTGCCAACCTCCCGTTGAGTTGTTGTACTTCTTTGACACAAGTTGGGCTTTTCATGTTTAGTATGGCCTGGCATTTATCCAGATTTGCCTCAATTCCTCTTTGTGTGAGCATAAAACCCAAGAACTTGCCTGCTTCTACTGCAAAAGTGCATTTTGCGGGATTGAGGCGCATGTCATGCTTCTTTATAGTGTCGAACATTTGGGCCAGGTCGGACAATAATATCTCTTCACTTTGTGTCATTATTAACATGTCATCCACGTAGACTTCCATGATCTTTTCGATATGATCTGAAAAGACTTTATTCATTAGCCTTTGATACGTAGCTCCCGCATTCTTGAGACCGAAAGGCATTACAATGTAGCAGTAATTTGCTTTTGGCGTCAAAAACGAGGTCTTTTCTTGATCTGGTGGATACATGGGAATTTGGTTGTATCCGGAATATGCATCCATAAACGAGAGGTATCTATATCCGGATGAAGCATCTACCAGAGCGTCGATACTTGGGAGTGGGTAAGGATCTTTTGGGCAGGCTTTGTTGAGGTCAGTGTAGTCGGTGCACATTCGCCATTTCCCATTTGATTTTTTCACCAAGACGACGTTAGCTAGCCATAGTGGGTACTTGACTTCTCTTATGAATTCTGCCTCCAGTAGTGCTTGTACCTATTCTTCCACAGCTTGGGATCGTTCTGGCCCAAGTTTTCTTCGTCTCTGCTGTACCGGCCGAGATCCTGGATAGACCGCCAACTTGAAACTCATTAGCTTGGGGTCTGTGCCTGTCATGTCTGCAGCTTTCCATACGAAGAGATCGACATTATCTCGTAAGAACTGTACTAGTAATTCTTTTGCGTCTCCCTTCAGGATCGTGCCAATATTAGTTGTTTTGTCCGAGGTATCCCCGATCTGAACTTTCTCTATTTCTCCTTCGAGTTGTGGACGGAGTTCTTCACGTCTCTGAACTCCACCGAGCTCAATTGTATGGAACTCTTCTCCTCTGCCTCTGAGGTTTAGACTTTCGTTATAACAGCGGCGTGCCATATTTTGATCTGCTTTTATTGTAGCTATCCCTTCTGTAGTTGGGAATTTCATGCATAGATGTGGAGTTGAGACTATTGCGTCGAGTTGATTTAGTGTTATCCGACCTATTAGGGCATTGTAGGCTGAACTCACGTCGACCATGATGTAGTCTATCTTGAGTGTTCTGGATTGGTTCCCTTTTCCAAAGGTTGTATGTAGTGACACGTATCCCAGCGGTTGTACTGGGGTGTCTCCCAGTCCGAACAGGCTGTTAGGGTATGCTCTAAGCTCCTTTTTCTTCTAAGCCGAGCTTGTCGAAGGCAGTTTTGAATAAGATGTCGGCGGAGCTCCCTTGGTCTATTAATGTGCGGTGAAACCGATCTAGTTTTCCTTCTCTCACTAATTTTTCTATGATGTTTTTTAAGTCGAAGCATTCGTTGGTGGAATGCCCTCGGACTCGGTGATATTCACAGTATTCATTTTGATTTTCTCCTCCTCTTTTACCTTTGAGTGGTCGAGCTGGGGGTATCTTTTCCGTGTGGCAGACTTCCTTGTAGACATCTACCAGGGATACCCTAAGAGGGGGTGTAATTATGATATTTTTTAATTTTCTCCCCTTGTCGATCTTCCTTCTTTTTGGATTCTTTATCTTTGTCTCGGTAGGAGAATCCGGATTTTGAGGTTTCTCCCAACCGAGAGTTTTCTTCCTTGTTGATATATTTTTTCGCTCGCTCCTGCACCTTATCCAGAGACGTGGGATATTTCTTCGATATAGATTGGCTGAAAGGTCCCTCTCGTAGGCCATTGATGAGGCCCATGATGGTGGCCTCTGTTGGCAAGCTTTGTATGTCTAGGCATGTTTTGTTGAATCTCTCCATGTAGTTGCGAAGACTTTCCCGATCTCCTTGCCTGATTTCTAGTAGACTGGGGGCTGCTTGGCCTTGTCTTTTTGGATGGAGAATCTGGCCAGGAATTTTTTAGCTAGGTCATCAAAGCTTGAGATGGACTTAGGAGGTAAGTTGTCGAACCATCTAATTGCTGTCTTCGTGAGGGTCATTGGAAAAGCTTTACAGTGAACTGCGTCCGAGGCGTCGGTAAGGTACATTCTGCTTCTGAAGTTGCTGAGGTGATGGTTGGGATCTATAGTGCCATCATACGGAGTCATATCCGGGAGTTTGAAGTCCTTAGAAATTTTAGTTTTCATGATGTCCCTAGTGAATGGATCTTGATCTTTGCGTGAATTGTCCTCAGGGGTGGTCCGGGTAGCCTTTACTTTGAGATCGGCTTCGAGTTGTAGGATTTTATCTTCTAGCTCTCGACGTCTCCTTTCCTCTCTTTGTAGATCCTTGCCAACTTCTCGTTGATGCTGGCTTTCTTTTTCAAGTTGCTTTAGACGATCTTGAAGCGCTTCTATTACTCCCGGATGTGATGAGTTTTTGTCTCCGTTAGATTCCGGAGTATCTTTTGGTGTAGCGTCCGCGTTTTTGTGCGGCATTTTGTCCTCTAGATCTGAATCATGGTCGTTGTCATGGTCGTCCGCCATAATGATGGAATGACTTTCAGGTTCCCCGGCAATGGCGCCAATGTTCCGAGGGTTACCAAAAACTGTAGGCCAATCTCGGATGTGATCTTCTGTTCTGGTCGGAGATGACGTGTCCGGCTGGCTGGTGACGGCCGGAGCTATTGTGTCTGACTTGTTGGACTGGCTTCACTTCTGATCCGTGGTCACCGGAGGGTGGGGGGTACCTGCAAGAGACTCTGATGCTTAAGTTAGCACGGGTATTAAGCAGGTTTATTGTAGAATCAGAGTATGAGTTATACCTGGGTGCTCCAGTGTATTTATAGTGGTTGTAGAGTGACCTTTCTAGATAAGATAAGTTAGTTATCTTATCTTATCTTTATCTTTGAGTTGAGGTCAGCTTATCTTCAAGGGAACCGCCCTTATCTCTATAGGTTTGGACGGCCTGTGGATTTGGGTCGTGTTCCTCTATTTGGGCCCTTTATTGGGCTTTCCTGTTGATTTGGCCGACCTCTTTTGTGAAGAGGTCGGATAGCCTGACCTAAAGAGGTCGGTCGCTTTGTTACTGAACATCTCGGGTCGGATAGCTTGACCCAGGGTGTGAACAAAGACCAATTTGAAAAGTGTATAAATAGAAAAAAAATTGATTTAGAAGCGAGGTTAGCTAGTAGAGATTGGCTGTAGAGTTAGTGAACAGATCTGAGATTCTGCATTTTCTTTTTTTTTTTTTGTATTTCTTTTACACTTCTCTGTAACTTCCTGTTTTCTGGTACTAGAGCAATGATGAACTAAACCCCAATTTTATTAGGGGGAGGAGCTCTATTGTAATTCCAATGAATCAATGAAATTCTTCTTCTTCTCAATTCAATTGTGTAGCTATTGGGTATCTTCTGTTTTGATTTTGAGTTATTCACTCCGGAAGGGGGTTTAATTCAGTGAATGCTTGTGTGAGACTCGGAAGGGGAATCACTTGCATTAGAATTGGAGCTCTATCCTTAACTACTCTCTTGATCAACACTATTCGGGAGGAACTGAGATCCTGAGAGTTAGTGTGGCTTATGGATGAGAGATATGCACTTAACCTCTTCTCATGACAATTGGTTCAAGGAATTGCAAGATTGATTGTGATTAGAGAGATTGGATTGCCAAGGAATTGGGATCCAATCAATTTCAATCCGCCATAGATCTACTAAATGATTGAAAAAGGAGTTGGGACCAATTTGATTCATGAAGGATTACAATATCTCCAATCCCTGATGAATCACTTTATTTGAATTTTCTTCACCTTAGAGTTCTCTGATTTACTGCAGTTTACATTCTGTTTTGATTCTCAGCACCCAAATCCCTTTATTAGTCATGCAATTTAAGTTTCCTGGCTATTTAGATTCTGCAATTTAAATTTCTTGCACTTTAAGATTCAGTTATTTACTTTTCTTGCAATTTAAGTTTCAGCTCTTTTAATTTCTTTCACTTTAAGTTTCAGCGATTTAGCTTCCTGCAATTTACTCTTCTGTCAGTTTACATTCTGCATTTTAGCTTTCCTGCAATTTACTTTATGTTTGATCAAATTTCACTCAAATCATCAACTGTCTGCTTAACTAAATTCATCACCCAACTAAAATTGCTCAATCAATCTTCCTGTGGGATCGACCTCACTTTTGTGAGTTTTACTACTTGATGCGGCCCGGTACACTTGCCGGTGAGTATGTGTGGAATCGATTTTCCCTCATCAGTTTGCCGCCAGGATGAAGGAGAAGCATATAATCATCACGGTCATAGTGGCATCAAACTTGGCTCAACCCAAGTCTGCCGCTAGCCTTAAAGAATTTGATGGTCCCTACGTCCTTCAAGAGTAGCTCGAAGATCTCTTAATTATTTTGGATTAAAATTTATTTTATTTTGCAATAGGAAAAGATATTATTTTAGTTGTAAAAAATATATTTTACATTAATTAGGATTTGATATAAAAGGAAAAAGATTCAGCCCTTTGGGCGCTCTTCTCTCTTAGGCACCTCATTCTACACTTTACAATTTTTAGAACCCTAGTTTTCTCTTTGAGTCATGAGCAACTAAACCTCCACTGTTAAGGTTCGAAGCTCTGTTTATTCTATAGATTAATACTACTACTCTTCTATTTTAATTAATGTATTGATTTTTGTTTCAAGAATTTGTTTTCGTTCTTCATCTTAAGGATTTGGGTAGATTGAAAGAATAACTCTTATTCTAATTGTTTTCTTGTTAAATCTTGGAAAAGTAATTTACTTGAACAACAACTTGAAAACAATTTCTCCTAAATCACTAATTATCTGGACTTAACGGGATACATGACATCTAATCCTCTTATATTTAGGTAATTAAGATTTTTGTAGTAGATAAACTAGAATTGAACTTAACCCTCTAATTGAACTTAAGTGACCAAGAAATTGGCGGTTAACTAGATTAGAGGAGACTAAATTACTAAGGAATTAGGGTTTAGCCACATATAGTTTGCCATGAATTAAATCTTGCATGATTAAAATACTTGGTAAGAAAAGTTAATCCAAAAGATAAATAACTCCTAAACATTAATTATTTTCTCATATAATGTTCACAACCCATCTACTGCTTGCTTTCTAATTCTCTGATTTTACTGTTTAATGCTATTGGGCCCTCAAACATCATTTTCTGCTTGTCTGACTAAGTCAATCACTCAATCATTGTTGCTTGATCCATCAATCCTCGTGGGATCGATCCTCACTCACCAGAGGTATTACTTGGTACGACCCGGTGCATTTGCAGTTAGTTTATGGACTTTAAATTTCACACCAAAGAGAGAGCTTCTCTCTCTAGAATATAACCTAAAACATGTTGCTAAACTAAACCTATGCTTGTCTGCAATCACTCAATCATTGTTGCTTGATCCATCAATCCTCGTGGGATCGATCCTCACTCACCAGAGGTATTACTTGGTACGAGGTACGACCTTTGCAGTTAGTTTATGGACTTTAAATTTCACACCAAAGAGAGAGCTTCTCTCTCTAGAATATAACCTAAAACATGTTGCTAAACTAAACCTAATTGCTCTCCCCTTATCCCTTCTTGAATTTGGCCTCAAATACTTCAGAAATGAGTTTGATCTGGGCTTGAAGAGGTCCAGAAATTGCTAGTCACATTTTCTTCAAGTGAGTCACGTGCCTTGTGTCATGTGTACACTCAAGGTCACACGTACGCGTGGCCTGACAAAATCCCAACGCACACGTATGCCCAAGGCATGCGTACATGTGGCCATGAGTTACTCCAAAACCTCATTTCTTCATGAATTCTCCACTTTGCATGCTTTTTCTTCACTTCTTTAATTCAATCCTTACCTTCTAAGCCTGAAATCACTAAACAAACATATCAAGGCATCGAATGGAATTAAAGTGAATTAAATTTGGCAAATTAAGGGGCTAAAAAGGATAGATGTTTTCAATATAAAGTGCAAATTAGGAAGAATTCATAAAACTATGCTATTTCATTGAATAAATGTAAAAAAAGATGATAAAATCCACCATATGAACAACTAATTCTGCTAAAATCAAGGAAAACACATAAAAAAAATACTAACCACTGGGTTGAATTAGGAGCAGCTGCTCACGACAGGAGACGATGAGACCTGGAGCGATGTGGAGGCAGAGCAGGGGGAGGTGCGCACCCGATGGACGAATGGAGATGGTGGCACGACCTCACTGGTTTTGAAAGAGGAAGCCTCTGCTCTTCGATGGTGACCTGTGTTGGAACCAGCAGTGGCAGCGCTGAGCTGCGCTTCTGAAGACGACTAGTTGCTCTCGAATAGGCAAAGATGGTAACCTTCGCGGCGCTCTCAACGGAGTTTTCGGCGGCAATGGAGACAGCGTGCAGAGGAGGCTGGTCAGTGCGCGACCGTCGTGCGTGATAAGGTGGAGAAGAACGATGGCAAGAAAATAGAGGTAGGTCCATTGTTAGCAAAACCGGACCGGACTGACCGGTTCAATCGAAAAACCGGTGAACTGGATCCTAAACCGGTCTGGTCTGATGATCTAACTGGATAAGGCAACGAACCGGTACGAACCGGTCAAATCCGGAGTGAACCGGTCAAAACCGGTCAAACTCGATAAGATCGGTTCGACCGAAACGCTTGAGTTTCAAAATTTTTCCAAAATGTTAAAGTTGCCCCCTCATCAAGAAAAAACATGATACTCACAACCACCAAGTTGTTAAGCTTATTATCAATATATATGCAAATTAATATATATATATAACAGTAAATAATTTACTTCTATTTAATTTATTTTAATTTTAGTTATAAACTCATTCATTCTTAAATTAATTAAATTTTTATTTAACAATAATTATAAACTCACTTATTTTTTTATAATTATATAATATCTATTAATATTATTTTTTAATAAATACTTGTAGTATATAATAGTATAATAGATATAAACTAATTAATAAATTACTAAAATTCGAAAATAATAGTTATTTTAATATAAAAACAAAATAAAAATATTTATGATAGAGTAAAATTAACAAAATACTTATTGTTCCTGTTTCATATTGTTTTAGAATAGCTAGATATTTTTAAAATATTAGTGAAAATATGTATTTTAAATTTTAATTTTAAATTTTTTACTATATTTTATTTTTTATTTACATAGGACCGGGTCAACCGGTTCAACCAGTGACCCACCGGTTGAACCAATGACCTAGTGACCCAGTGACCTGACCGGTTCGATCACCGGTTCGGTTCTGACAACTATGCCTGAAGTACCATATCTTAGTTCCATTGGAGCGCTAATGTACCTTGCTAATAATACATGACTTGACATATCATCTGCTGTAAATTTACTAGCAAGGTATAGTTCCTCTCCAACTAGAAGACATTGGAATGAAATCAAACAAATCTTTCGATATCTTCATGAAATGACTGATATGGGATTGTTTTATCCATGTGAATCTAAGTCACAATTAGTTGGCTATGTAGATGCAGGATACTTATTTGATTCACACAAAAGAATATCTCAAATAGGATACCTATTCACATACGGTGATACAGCTATATTATGGAGGTCCACGAAATAGACAATAGCAGCAACATCTTCTAATAATGCTAAAGTACTAGCGATATGTGAAGCAAGTCACAAGTGTTTTTGGTTAAAGAGTTTAATCTAATATATTCTATCATCTTATGGACTGACTGATAGAAAAATAGCTCCAACTGTTCTATTTGAAGATAATACAGCATGCATTGCTCAACTTAAGGGTGGATACATCAAATATGATAGAACAAAGAATATTTCTCCCAAATTCTTCTTTACTCATGATCTTCAAAATCAAGGAACAATTAATGTCCAACAGATCGGCTCAAGCAATAATCTATTAGATTTATTTACAAAGTCACTTTCAAAATCCTCCTTTGAAAAATTGGTACATCAAATTGGGATATGTCGATTTCGATATATTAAATAATGCTAACAAGAAAGGGAAACTATACTCTTTTTTCCTTGGTCAGGTTTTTTTTATTGGATTTTTCTTGACAAAGTTTTAATTGAGACAGTCTCCATCACAAATTATTATACTCTTTTTTCTTTTACTAAAACTTTTTTTATTAGGTTTTTTTTTTTAGTAAAGTTTTAACGAGGCATAATTTTAAATGGTCATCCAAAGAGGAGTGTTGTGATAAAGATGATGATGTGGATGTCTATTTAATATGTGCGGCTCACATTCTCAAAATTGAATTATATTAAAAAAGTTTGAAAAAGTAAATATTTTACCTCTATAAATAGTAATACATAGTTTTACATACGTACACACAATCAATAATAATACTTCTCTATATCTCTTATATCTACACTATAATAATATTAAACTTTCTCTCTTTTCTCTATTTCTTTGTAGGTTTAAGTTGCAATATATATATTATTAGTAAATATACGAATCACTTCTATTATAAT
>NC_029793.2:48156272-48159633 GCF_000816755.2 Arachis ipaensis | reverse complement strand
CCTTGTTCTTTCTTGAATTTGGCATTAAATACTTTAGAAATGAGTTGGATTTGGGCTTGAAGGGGTCCAGAAATTGCCAGCCATGTTTTCTTTAAGTAAGTCACGTGCTTCATGTCACATCTACGCACATAACATGCATACGCGCGACCTGACAAAATCTCCAATGCACGCGTACGCGCAAGGCATGCGTACGCGTGACCGTGAATTACTCCAAATCCGTATTTCTTCATGAATTCTCCACTTTGCATGCTTTTTCTTCACTTCTTCAATCCAATCTTTGCCTTATAAATCAGAAATCACTTAATAAGCACATCAAGGCATCGAATGAAATTAAAGTAAATTAAATTTGGCAAATTAAGGGCCTAAAAAGTATGTTTTCACTCTTAAGCACAAATTAGAAAGAATTCACAAAACTATTATATTTTAGTGAATAAATATATGAAAAGTTGATAAAATCCACCAAATTCAGTACAAGATAAACCATAAAATTGTGGTTTATCAGTAGTTCGCAGGGCAGCAAACTCATTGGTCTTATCATGAACGAATTCCATGATAGTGCTTTGAGAGGTCATGCGGCTATTGCTAAAACAGTGGAACGCATCTGCTCCACATTTTACTGGCCTAAGATGCATCAACAAATACAAGAATATGTCTTCTCTTGTAGTACTTGTCAACAAGCAAAAGGTGAGAAAAGATTGACAGCAGGATTGTTGCAGCTGCTGCCTATTTCTTTTAGAATTTGGAAGGATATTTGCATGGGTTTCATTATAACTTTGCTTCTGATTCATGTTTCTTCAGTGATCTTGGTTGTGATTGATTGCTTTACTAAATCAGTGCATTTCATTGCACCTAAGAATGGCTTTAATAGTAAGAGTGTTACTGAGGCCTTTGTTCAACATGTTGTGAGGTTGCATGGTTATCCCAAATCAATAGTCTTAGACCGCGACAAAGTCTTTTTTAGCAAATTCTGGCAACACCTCTTTAAGTTGCAAGGAACTACCTTGGCCATGAGCTCTGCTTATCACCCACAAACAAATTGTCAGAGTGAAATATTAAACAAGACACTGGAAATGTACCTTTGGTGTTTTTGTTTTGATAACCCGAGACAATGCTTGGATATGCTCCCATGGGCAGATCTTTGGTACAACACTTCTTGGCATAATTGCATTAAGATGTCTCCCTTTAAGGCTCTATATGGTCGGGATCCTCCATCACTAGTTTGGTATGAATTTTTCCACGCAGATGATCCTTCTTTACAAAAAAATGTTGACTCTACGGGACCAGACTCTAGATCAGCTAAAGCAAAATCTTACTCATTCTCAACAGTTCATGAAGTACCAAGCTGACAAGTAGCATCGTCAGGTTGAATTGGAGGAGGGTGACCAAGCTTTAGAAAGCTCCAACCCTATTGATAGCATTCGGTGGCTTTACGTAAGCATCAGAAATTGGGCATGCATTATTTTGAACCATTTAAGATCTAGCAAAAGCTTAATGTTGTGGCTTATAAGTTGGCACTTTCTCCGAAGGCAAAGATTCACAATGTCTTTCATATTTCTACTCTGAAGAAATTCCGTGATGACCAAGAGACTCACTACATTCCTCTTCCTCTACGTACCACAGAAATGGGAACAGTTTTAGCACCTCATGTAGTTCGAGCCAAGCGAATGGTGATCAAAGATGGAAAACAGATTTATCAGCTCCAGGTCCAATGGTGCGAAGGTCCAATGGCAGAATTGACATGGGAATTTGTTGATAAATTCTATCGTGCTTTTCTGGATTTCAACCTTGAGGGTAAGGTTGATGTTGATTCGGGGGGTAATGTAACGAATATTAGTGGGCCCGGGCACATAAGAGATGGCCATGCTACCCATGCAGAGAGAAATTCTAATACTCATGCCCTAGAGCTACAATTATTGGAGGGAGAGTTAGCTACAAATCAAAGACAGATGGTAGGGGTGGCAGGAGTACCCGAACTCGTGGGTACTTGACCCGCCCCTACCTAGTCGGGACGGGTTTAAACCTGACCTGAGGCGGGGCGGCTTTTGATCAGGGTGGGTAGTTGAGCGGGGCATGGCGAGGTTGGGTAATGTAACGAAGCCCGGGCACATAAGAGATGGCCATGCTACCCATGCAGAGAGAAATTCTAATACTCATGCCCTAGAGCTACAATTATTGGAGGGAGAGTTAGCTACAAATCAAAGACAGATGGTAGGGGTGGCAGGAGTAGCAGGAGTACCCCTCTCATCCTCTCCCCGCCATTACATCATACATCATCTTCATTGTCATCGCCGCTACTCCTTGGCATCACCGCTTAGTCCCGCTTCTCCTCGCCGTCGCTGCTCACCTCCCGCCTGATGCCTGATGTCAGTTGTGTGATACATGAGCATCTTATACCCTTTTCTAATTATTTTTATATTGTTTTTAGTTAGATTTTATTAAATTTTATTATATTTTAGTGCAAAAATCACCTTTGGATGCTACTTTGAGTTTTCTCGTATTTTTATAGTTTTAGGTGAAATTCGGAGCAGTTTGGAAAAGCCTGGAGCAAGAAAGAAAAATGCTGGCAGCTCCCCTCTCGGCGCTGAACACCCAACCTGGCATTCAACACCAGCAGGGGGACATGAAGTCAGAACGCGCTCTCACTCTCTGGCGTTCAACACCCATCCTAGTACTGAACGACAGCCTGTTGTCCGAGTCACACAACTATTAGGCCTCCAAAGTGGATTTAGCACTTCTTAGTTTTATCTTATCTTATCTTTGTAACTTTTATTTTTAAATAATATCTTTTAGGTTTAGCATTTATTATTATCTTAGTATTTAAAAGAGAATATCAATTAGGTTTAGAATCAATCTTCTTCCTTCCGCTTTTTTTTAGAATCCTGTTTTCTTTGTAAGTCATGAGCAACTAAACCTCTTGGTTAAGGTTAGGAGCTCTGTTTATTTCTATGGATTAATACTATTACTTTTTCTATTTTAATATATGTTTGATTCAATTCTAAGGTGTGTTTTCATTCCTAATCTAATGAAACTGGGTGGAACGAAAATATGACCCTTTTTTCTACATAAGTTTCATGAGCAGATATTTTATACGCTTTTGACATCATTTTCATATAGTTTTTAGTAGTTTTTGTTTATTTTTTATTAAGTTTTTATAGGTTTTAGAGTTAAAATCATATTTTTGGATTCTACCGTGAGTTTTTGTGTTTTTTGAGAAATTTCAAGTATTTTCTGGCTGAAATTGAGGAGTTGGAGCAGAAGTCTGATTCAGAGACAGAGAAGGCACTGCAGATGCTGTCCAGATCTGACCTCCTTGCATTCGAAAGAGCTTTTCTGGAGCTACAGAAGTCCAAATGGAGCGTTC
>NC_029793.2:48097832-48156244 GCF_000816755.2 Arachis ipaensis | reverse complement strand
CCCCGAACCCACGGGTACCCGACCCGCATCTACCAGGTTGGGACGGGGTGGAGTCGAGGTCAGGGTAAACTCGCTCGTACCCGCCTCGGAGTACATAATATATACATGTTTTTAGAGATTAGGGTTTTTAAGTGCCTCCACCAACCATCAGACCCCAACTCCTAAGTCATCTTCTTCTTCCTCATAGAACCAAAGCTCCTTGGTGCTCAGCTCAGCCTCTCATCCTCTCCCCGCCATTACATCATCTCCATAGTTCATTGTCATCGCCGCTACTCCTTGGCATCACCGCTTAGTCCCGCTTCTCCTCGCCGTCGCTGCTCACCTCCCGCCTGATGTCGCTGCTCAGTTGTGTGATACATGAGCATCTTATACCCTTTTCTAATTATTTTTATATTGTTTTTAGTTAGATTTTATTAAATTTTATTATATTTTAGTGCAAAAATCACCTTTGGATGCTACTTTGAGTTTTCTCGTATTTTTATAGTTTTAGGTGAAATTCGGAGCAGTTTGGAAAAGCCTGGAGCAAGAAAGAAAAATGCTGGCAGCTCCCCTCTCGGCGCTGAACACCCAACCTGGCATTCAACACCAGCAGGGGGACATGAAGTCAGAACGCGCTCTCACTCTCTGGCGTTCAACACCCATCCTAGTACTGAACGACAGCCTGTTGTCCGAGTCACACAACTATTAGGCCTCCAAAGTGGATTTAGCACTTCTTAGTTTTATCTTATCTTATCTTTGTAACTTTTATTTTTAAATAATATCTTTTAGGTTTAGCATTTATTATTATCTTAGTATTTAAAAGAGAATATCAATTAGGTTTAGAATCAATCTTCTTCCTTCCGCTTTTTTTTAGAATCCTGTTTTCTTTGTAAGTCATGAGCAACTAAACCTCTTGGTTAAGGTTAGGAGCTCTGTTTATTTCTATGGATTAATACTATTACTTTTTCTATTTTAATATATGTTTGATTCAATTCTAAGGTGTGTTTTCATTCCTAATCTAATGAAACTGGGTGGAACGAAAATATGACCCTTTTTTCTACATAAGTTTCATGAGCAGATATTTTATACGCTTTTGACATCATTTTCATATAGTTTTTAGTAGTTTTTGTTTATTTTTTATTAAGTTTTTATAGGTTTTAGAGTTAAAATCATATTTTTGGATTCTACCGTGAGTTTTTGTGTTTTTTGAGAAATTTCAAGTATTTTCTGGCTGAAATTGAGGAGTTGGAGCAGAAGTCTGATTCAGAGACAGAGAAGGCACTGCAGATGCTGTCCAGATCTGACCTGCCTGTATTTGGAAGAGCTTTTCTGGAGTTATAGAAGTCCAAATGGAGCGCTCTCAATGGCTATGGAAATCTGACTTCCAGAGCTTTCTAGAAATATATAATATTTCATACTTTGCTTCGGATTAGAAGGCCCAAAACTAGCGTCCAACACCAGCTTCCTGCCCCCTTCCAGGTGTCCAGCGCCCAAAGAGCAGAGCCCAGCGTCCAAAGGCCCAAAAAGGACCCCCTAGCTGGCAATCCATGCCTAAGGAGCCTCAGAGCACGTGGATCTCATTAAAACTCAGCCCAAATACTCACCAAGTAGGCCCCAGAAGTAGATTTTAGCACTAATTAGACTATTTTACCCTACTAGTCATCTATTTAAGGGATCATGTTTATGTAACTTAGAGAACTTAGATCATAGGGAGAACAATTCCTGGGGTATTCGGACCTTCTTCAACCTTCCTCCACCTCTTAGGGATTATCTTGTGCTTGATTTAGGGGATTCTATGACCTTTTACCCACATTTATTCAATGAGATGGCATGATTTCATGATTGCCTCCTAATTTGTGCTTAAGTGTGAAAACACGCTTTTTAGGCCGTTAATTACTAATTTTGATTCACCTTTGATTTCACTAGATGCCTTGATATGTTTGTTAGTGAATTCAGATTGGAAAGGCTAGGAATGGATCAAAGGGGTGGAGAGGAAAAGCATGCAAGTGGAGAACTCATGAAGAAACAAAGATTTGGGATGCTGAGATCGACGCGCAGCGTAGCATACGCGCTCATGTGGATTGTGAGTTCGCATGGCGACGCATACGCGTACATGACGCGTACACGTGGATAGCAATTTGTCAAGCGACACGTACGTGTGACCCACGTGTACACGTCGGTGCTCGCACGTGACTCACTTAAACGCAATCTGTTGGGTGCGATTTCTGGGCTTCCTAGGCCCAAATCCAACTTACTTCTGATGCTATTTAACCCAAGGATTGAAGAGGGATCAACAATCTAGTCACATTAGTTAAGTTTTAATTTAGTTTTGGAGGAAAAATTAGTTTCTAGAGAAAGAAGCTCTCTCCTCTCTCTAGAATTAGGATTAGGTTAGGGTTAATTTCTTAGATCTAGATCTACTTCTTCTCTTACTTCAATTTTCCTTTTGCTGTATGAATTCTTATGTAGATTTCCATTTACCTTTCAATGCAATTTATGAATTCCATGTCTTTTCATGTTTGATTTGGTTTTCTATTATTGATCTCTTGCCATTGTAGTTAGATCTCTCTTTAATTCCTTGCAATTGATAGTGTAGATTGTTGTTTACCTTTATTGCCTTCTATGTGTTTGTTGAAATGCCTCTTTTAGTTATGAGTTAGATTTTGTTCCCTTTGGCCTAGGTAGAATAATTGGTGACTCTTGAGTTATCAAACTCCTTTATTGATTGATAATTAAAAGTTGCTAATTAACTTGAATGCCACTAAAGCTAGTCTTTCATCATGATTAGGCTAGGACTTGTGGAATCAAGTTAATTCATCCACTTGAATTTCCTTCATAGTTAAAGGTTAACTAAGTGGGAGCAATAGACTATTCTCATCACAATTGATAAGGATAACTAGGATAGGACTTCTAGTTCTCATACCTTGCCAAGAGCTTTGTTAGTTGTTAGTTTATTTTCTTTGCCATTTATATTTTCTTGTTTCTTATCCAAAACCCCAAAATATACCTCATAGCCAATAACAAGAACACTTTATTACCATTCCTAGGGAGAACGACTCGAGGTTTGAATACTTCGGTTATTTTTATAGGGATTTTTACTTGTGACAACCAAATTTTTGTATGAAAGGATTATTGTTGGTTTAGGAACTATACTTGCAACGAGAATTCATTTGTGAAATTCTAAACCACACAAAAATCTATTCATCAAAATGGCGCCGTTGCCGGAGAGTTGCAATGGTGTTATGTTATTGGTTATTGTATATACGTGAATATTGTGAATAACTTGATTTTTGGATTGCTTGTTAGTTTTTTCTAGTTTTAGGACTTTGTTTCATTATTTCTTATTAGCTTTTATTTCTTATTTTCTCTTTTCACTATGAGTTCTCACTTTGGCTATGAGTTTGGTTCTAACTATGTTGTAGGAAATTGGAGCTACAATGAAGATGTGCATCAAGGATGGGACAATCAAAGGTGGGAAGAGCCATATGCATATATTCAATCCTCTTGGCAACAACCCCCACTAATGCACTATGAACAAAAGCCATTCTATGATACACATCAATCTAATGGTTATGGTGAATCTCCTTGTGACTTTCAAGAACCACCACCATATGCCTATGAGCCATATCCTCAACATAATCCTTAATCACACTCACAAGCCCCTTTTTACCAAACACCTCCATATGACCCTAACCCATATCCATCATTCCAGCCTCAATACTTCCAAGAACCACCTCCTCCATACTATGACCAAGATGAGCCACCTCCAATGTGTGCAAATTTTCAACCTCAAGATGAATTCTATCTCCCACCACAACCCTCCAAGGAAGAATCTCAATGTCCATCTCTCAAGAAAACCATGGATCGGCTTCAAGCAACCGTCCGTCAAAAGTTAGATGCATGGGACTCATACCGCATGTCCACGGATGATTATGGAAGAGCAACTGAAGAGGGTAGTTTGAAGGGGATTGTAGAATCTCAACTTGAAAACAATGGATTGGAGTGTGTTGGGCAACAAGTAGAACAAATGGAGAACATAGAACCACCACATCCTTATTATGATGAATCACCTTCCTACTATGAACCCTTCCCCCAAGACAACGAGCCCTCTCATCCACCCCAGCCTCCAATAGATGACATCCTTGGTGTTCTTTTTCAAGGGCAAGCGGAGATAAAAAAGGATGTACAAAATTTCACGGCCGCCTTGAACGAGGTGGTAAACCGGTTAGCATCCGAATGTTTGGACACCCAAAGTAATCCCATGGCTACATGTGAAGAATCTAAGGAAGAGCATAGCATGAAGGAGAGATTGGATGATGAGAAATATTGCTTTGTATTAGAACAATTGGAGGAAGCTATAATTGTTGAAGAAAAGGAAGAAGTGGTTGAAGACTTAGGAGATGCGAACCTCCATGGGAACCTAGAGTTGAAGAAAACCCCTCCAAGATGATTGAATTTGATGCTAAGGGGGAATGAGCACAACCTCCAAGGCATATTCCATATGAAGAATTGGACGGGATAGAGCAAGAATTAAGTTTTCTTGGTGATGAAGATCAAGCATCAAGTCTTAGTGGTGAAGAATCTTTTGAGCACGAAGAACCTTCCCCCGGTGGATTTGAAAGCATTGTGGAGGTAAATTTTTCTCACCCTCCCATTTATAGTTTGAGTAAGGGAAAAGGCTTAGATAAAATTGTTGAACAAAGGATTACATTTGAGGAATCTTGTGAAGAGGTGGAAGTCCTTAGAAGAAGAAGGACGGGAGTTGGATACGCTTTGTCAAGACCCTTGGAAGCGTCTTTGCCTAGGTTGCCATCTACTCCTTCATTTGAGTGGATAAAATTTATTTCTATTAGCTTCATTATCCCACTTGAATATGGCTTGCTTGAAACGGATGGTCAACTTAGGACACTTTGCGGGATGAAGTGTAAAAGAAAGATGTTTCGTGGTTGGCGTTGCAAATCAAGGCTCATTATGGTTGATACATCAAACATGAAATATAAAGGTTGGAATAGTGCTCAATTAGGTGGGTCTAGAAGGATGTTTCGTCACTTCATGGAGAATTCATCTTGTTTGCCACCCGATTGGAACAATAATGATCAACTTCAAGACGGGTGTGAAAATAAGGTGTGGGATCCTGGATATAAGAAGAGGATCGACCTTGGGACCCAAAGCTTGTGAAGAACTCCATCAAGACTTGGTACAACTCATGAGAAATCTTGGGGCACAATGGAAAACCAAGCATTGGTGGGAGTTCCAAGAAGAATTCAAGCACAAGCCACCTTGAGAGGAGCTCCCCATAAGTCCAACTTAAGGACAATAAATGAAAGTGCTAGGTGGGAGATACTCCACCATGGTAAAATCTTTTCATTTTCTCTTTTGTACATATTGTAAAATTAGTTTAATTTCATGTTTGGTTAGTTTGTTGAGTTTATTTGGTATTTTGGTATATTAAATAAGGTTTTATAGTGTTTTGGTAGCTGTTTGGAGGTTTGGAATGCTTGGTTTGGTGCAAAAACATGAAAAATTTTGAAAAACAAAGCACCAACCCACGCGTATGCGTACCTCACGCATACGCGTGCTCCAAGCATTTTCGAGCATCCACACGCACGCGTCACCCACGCATATGCGTGGATTGCAAATTTTTACCTCCCAGCCAAAAACCCGAGAGTTGCGCCTGCATCGTGCGAACATTGTGCCTTTGGCACAAAGCTACTCACGCGTACGCGTACACGATGCGTATGCGTCGCTCTCAAAATAAGCCATTGACGTGCACGCATGATACACGCGTACGCGTCGCTTCCACTGCACCATTCCCACGCGCACGCGTCACCTACGCGTACGCATGAATGTCCTTTTTTCATCCATCTTCTTTTCTCATCATCTTTCCATTTCTTCTCTTCCCCTTTCTTCTTCCCTTCTCCTATACCTCATCCAACACTACCATACACCATCAACCATTAGTTAGTTTAATTAGTTAGTTACTTTGATGGTTTAAATTTTGTTTAATTTTCCATTTTTCATGATGAGTGTTGGATGATTGATTTTGTTTACTATATATATTGCTCCTTAGTACTAATTGAATGCTATTTTAGCATAATCATTTTTGTCATTCGTTGTTGGATTCTACTGTTGAGGTTATATTTTGCTACTTGGTTTTGGATTTTTCATGCTTAACCTTTGTGGATACAAAGTAAATGAAAATTGCTTTCAAGCGTTCTAACTTCTTGAATTGCATGATTTGGCCACCATGTGATTTGAATTCTTTTCTTTGATTAGGCAATTTCTTGATATTGGATGTTGTGCATTTACTTTAATGCATTGTGCTTCTTGAACATATGCATCCATATGTTTTGGCTTCAATGCTTTCATGCTTCTTCATTGCTTGTTTAGTTGTTTTAACTTACAAGTTAGAGTATTTCAAGCACACTAGAATGAGTGAAGTGCATGCTTCTTTTGTGTAAATTGTGGCAAGGCTTTTTATGCTAGTGTGTGTGTGTTCTAAACCGTGCAATTTAGGACCCACACATCTATTTTCCATTAATGTCACATTAATTCACTCACTTCATTCTAGTGATTAGTACCTCACTCCAACAATGTATGCTTCCTTGTTTTTGCATTTACTTTTCTCACTATCCTTCCTTCTAATTTTAGGATGAGTCATTATAAGCAACCATGGAAGTGGAGAAGGAACACGCAGCACCGGTTGACCTACCAGCTGAAGGTAGTAATCCGGAGAGTCGCCGTACCCCCTTGCTCATCTTTGGATGCACCAAGGACGGTGCAAACTTTTAAGTGTTGGGAGGTCGTCCGACCAGTCGGCAATTTTGGGTGACAAATTTCTAATCCCAACACTTTTGTATTTTATTTTAGGTTTTTAGGATTTTTACTCGTGTTTTCTTAATTTTTGCATATATATACATAATAAGCTTAGTCAAAATAATGAAATTTTTCAAGATTTCTATCTATAAGGCTCCTCAATTGATTTGAGTGAAAACTTTTCATAGAACTTGCTTAAATTATATATATTGTGGAATATGTTTTGAGCTAAGAACACACAACCTTGTGAGATTTGAGCCTTAATTGCGTGGTTACATCTTATAACCACTTATTTTCATTCTTGTGTGCATTATTCTCTTTCTATGATTGTAATCTTTGATTTGTTTAATTCTATATGTCCATTATTCCTTGTATTCATGCACTTATATGATTGAGGCCATCATTTCAATTAGCTCACTTACCCAAATAGCCTTACCTTTTATCCTCCATTGTTAGCCAATTTGAGCCTACGATTAACCCGCTTGTTCCTAATTTTAGCACATTACAAGCCTTGAAGCGAAAAACAATAAATGTCCTTAATTTGGATCTTTGATTAGCTTAGGCCAGTGAGTGTGTATCATTCAAGTGTGGGAAACTTGGGACATTGGTTGAGAGAAAAGGTGTGTGTTGTATTGTTGTTGAAAATATTAGAAATTTGGTACATACTCGTGTGTTAATTAAATGTAAAATCATATGCATTGATGCTCTTGTATATATTTTAGTTTGAAAAGAAAAAAAAAGAAAAAAATGAATGATAAAGAAAAAGAATATAATATATATATATATATATATATATATATGTGTGTGTGTGTGTGTGTGTGTGTGTGTGAAAAACAAAAAAAAATAGAAAGAAAAGAAAAGGAAAAAGAAAGAAATAAAAAAGGGACAAAATACCCCAAAGTAAAGCTCAATAAAGATTAATGCATATGTGTTGTGAAATGAAAAAGAAATGCATGAGTATGTGAAAAATGGGTAGTTAGGTTAGCTTTGAAATTGTATAGGATGTCATAGGTTAGGTGGGAAGTCTAAGCTTATCAAGGATTCAAATTTCAAGTCCACTTGATGAAATATGCATCCTACCTTGACCCTAGCCCCATTACAACCTATGAAAAGACCTCATGATAATTGTATGCATGCACGAAATATTTTTTGATTGTTAGAAGAAGAACAAATCTTGAAAAGCATGATTAGGGGAGAATTAAGAGAATCAACCCAAAACACTTGAGTGACTAGAGCGGATACACATCCGGTGAGGGTTCGATTGCTCAATTACATGCTTTAACCTATGATCATCTCTTCTTGCAAGTTTATAAAAATATTTAATAACTCAATTCAATTGTGGATTAGATTTGCTATTGCCTTAGCCCTTGTGCCTATATATGTTCTCTTAAAAATTGATTTATTTTGACCAACTAGTTGCATTCATTTAGATAGTTGCATTTAGGTAGGTTGCATTTGGTTAGTTTGCATTGAATAAATGTTAATACCCTTTATTTCCTTCTTGATTTAGAATGAGGACATGCTATGGTTTAAGCGTGGGGAGATTGATAAACTCCATTTTTAGGGTTTATCTTGTGCTTAATTTAGGAGATTCTATGACCTTTTACCCACATTTATTCAATGAGATAGCATGGTTTCATGATTGTCTCCTAATTTGTGCTTAAGTGTGAAAACATGCTTTTTAGGCCCTTAATTGCTAATTTTGATTCACTTTTGATTCCACTAGATGCCTTAATATGTTTGTTAGTGAATTCAGATTGGAAAGGCTAAGAATGGATCAAAGGGGTGGAGAGGAAAAGCATGCAAGTGGAGAACTCATGAAGAAACAAAGATTTGAGATGCTGAGATCGACACGCACGCGCAGCATACGCGCATGTGTGGATTGTGAGGTCGCATGGTGACGCGTACGCGTACATGACGCGTATGCGTGGATAGCAATTTGTCAAGCGTATGCACGTACGCGTCGGTGCTCGCACATGACTCACTTAAAGGCAATCCACTGGGGGCAATTTCTGGGCTTCCCAGGCCCAAATCCAACTCACTTCTGATGCTATTTAACCCAAAGATTGAAGGGAGATCAACAATCTAGTCACATTAGTTTAGTTTTAGTTTAGTTTTGGAGGGAAAGTTAGTTTCTAGAGAGAGAAGCTCTCTCCTCTCTCTAGAATTAGGATTAGGTTAGGGTTAATTTCTTAGATCTAGATCTACTTCTTCTCTTGCTTCAATTTTCCTTTTGCTTTGTGAATTCTTATGTAGATTTCCATTTACCTTTCAATGCAATTTATGAATTCTATGTCTTTTCATGTTTGATTTGGTTTTCTATTATTGATCTCTTGCCATTGTAGTTAGATCTCTCTTTAATTCCTTGCAATTGATAGTGTAGATTGTTGTTTACCTTTATTGCCTTCTATGTGTTTGTTGAAATGCCTCTTTTATTTATGAGTTAGATTTTATTCCTCTTGGCCTAGGTAGAGTAATTGGTGACTCTTGAGTTATCAAACTCCTTTATTGATTGATAATTAGAAGTTGCTAATTAACTTGAATGCCACTAAAGCTAGTCTTTCATCATGATTAGGCTAGGACTTGTGGAATCAAGTTAATTCATCCACTTGACTTTCCTTCATAGTTAGAGGTTAATTAAGTGGGAGCAATGGACAATTCTCATCACAATTGATAAGGATAACTAGGATAGGACTTCTAGTTCTCATACCTTGCCAAGAGCTTTGTTAGTTGTTAGTTTATTTTCTTTGCCATTTATATTTTCTTGTTTCTTATCCAAAACCCCAAAATATACCTCATAGCCAATAACAAGAACACTTTATTGCAATTTCTAGGGAGAACGACCCGAGGTTTGAATAGTTTGGCTATTTTTATAAGAGTTTGTTACTTGTGACAACCAATTTTTTGTATGAAAGGATTATTGTTGGTTTAGAAACTATACTTGCAACGAGATTTCATTTCTGAAATTCTAAACCACACAAAAATCTATTCATCAAAATGGCGCCGTTGCCAGGTAGTTGCAATGGTGTTATGTTATTGGTTATTGTATATATGTGAATATTGTGAATAGCTTGATTTTTGGATTGCTTGTTAGTTTTTGCTAGTTTTAGGACTTTGTTTCATTATTTATTATTAGCTCTTGTTTCTTATTTTCTCTATTCACTATGATGAGTTCTCACTTTGGTTATGAGTTTGGTTCTAACTATGTTGTAGGAAATGGGAGCTACAATGAAGATGTGCATCAAGGATGGGACAATCAAAGATGGGAGGAGCCATATGCATATGATCAATCCTCTTAGCAACAACCCCCACCAATGCACTATGAACAACAGCCATTCTATGATACACATCAATCTAATGGTTATGGTGAATCTCCTTGTGACTTTCAAGAACCACCACCATATGCCTATGAGCCATATCCTCAACATAATCCTCAATCACACTCACAAGCCCCTTTTTATCAAACACCTCCATATGACCCTAACCCATATCCACCATAATAACCACCTTTTGAGCCATATGAGCCACATATAGAACCACCACCATTCCAACCTCAATACTTCAAGAACCACCTCATCCATACTATGACCAAGATGAGCCACCTCCAATGTGTGCAAATT
Source organism: Arachis ipaensis (assembly GCF_000816755.2). Classification (NCBI taxonomy): domain Eukaryota; kingdom Viridiplantae; phylum Streptophyta; class Magnoliopsida; order Fabales; family Fabaceae; genus Arachis; species Arachis ipaensis. Next base: position 48,145,829 of record NC_029793.2, on the reverse strand, counting down.
TTCAACCTCAAGATGAATTTTATCTCCCACCACAACCCTCCATGGAAGAATCTCAATGTCCATCTCTCAAGAAAATTATGGATCGGCTTCAAGCAACCATCCGTCAAAAGTTATATGCATGGGACTCATACCACATGTCCATGGATGATTGCGGGAGAGAAACTGAAGAGGGTAGTTTGAAGGGGATTTAGAATCTCAACTTGAGAACAATGGATTGGAGTGTGTTGGGCAACAAGTGGAACAAATAGAGAACATAGAACCACCACATCCTTATTATGATGAATCACCTTCCTACTATGAACCCTTCCCCCAAGACAATGAGCCCTCTCATCCACCCCAACCTCCAATGGATGACATCCTTGGTGTTCTTCTTCAGGGGCAAGCGGAGATGAAAAGGGATGTACAATATTTCACGGCCGCCTTGGACGAGGTGGTAAATCGGTTAGCATCCCAATGCTTGGACACCCAAAATAATCCCATGGCTACATGTGAAGAATCCAAGGAAAAGCATAACATGAATGAGAGATTGGATGATGAGAAATATTGCTTTGTTTTGGAACAATTGGAGGAAGCTATAATTGTTCAAGAAAAGGAAGAAGTGGTTGAGGACTTAGGAGATGCGGAACCTCCATAGGAACCTAGAGTTGAAGAAAACCCCTCCAAGATAATTGAATTTGATGCTAAGGGGGAATGTGCACAACCTCCAAGGCATATTCCATATGAAGAATTGGACGGGATAAAGCAAGAATTGAGTTCCCTTGGTGATGAAGATCAAGCATCAAGTCTTAGTGGTGAAGAATCCTTTGAGCATGAAGAACCTTTCCCCGATGGATTTGAAAGCATTGTGGAGGTAAATTTTTCTCACCCTCCCATTTATAGTTTGAGTAAGGAAAGAGGCTTAGATAAAATTGTTGAACAAAGGATTACATTTTGCGTACACGCTCACCAAGTTTTTGTCACTGTTGCCGGAAATTGTTGAGTTAGGACAAACTGCCGGATTGACTTGCTCCCTAGATCAGGTAATTTTTATTTTTCAGTTCTTTAATTTTTCGAAAAATTCTAAAAACTTTTTCAAAAATATTTTTATTTTCTTTGTTTAATTTTTGTTCTTGATTTGAGTCTCTGTTTGTGTTCTTGTTGAGTCTTTTAATTTTATTTTTCCTTCTCTAATTTTCAAAAATTTCAAAAAGGTTTTTCAAAAATATTTTTATTTTTGTGTTAAATTGGTTAGAGCGTATTGCTTATATTTTGGTAAAATTTCATGTTCTTTGAGTCTCCCTTTCTAAAAATTTTCAAAAATAATTTTTCTTTGGTTTAATCTTGTGTCAAATTTTTAAGTTTGGTGTCTCTTTTTTATTTTTCTTGCAATTTTCGAAAATTTGGTCTTGGTTTTCTAAAAATTTTAAGTCTAGTGTTCTTATTTTTTTCTTGAGTTCTTTGAGTCTTTAAGTTTTTGTTCTTTGTGTTCTTGTGAGTCTTCAAGGTGTTCTTGAGCCTTGCATGTGTTTATATCTTAAAATTTTTATGTTTGGTGTCCCTTGGTGTTTCCCTCTAAATTTTCGAAAATAAAGGGGCTCTAGATCTAAACATTTTAAGTCTTGTGTCATTTTTGTGTTTTTCTCTTTCATCATAAAATTCAAAAAAATATCTTTTCTAACCAACTTTCATCATAATTTTCGAAAATTAACAAAAAAAATTCAGATTTTGATTTTAAAATTTTATCTTATCTTATCTTAGTTGTCAAGTTTTCAAAAATCAAATTTTTCAAAAATTAAAAAATCATATCTTTTTCATAAAAATCTTATCTTTTTCTAAAATTTAAAATTTCAATTTCAAATTTTTCTTATCTTATCTTATTTTTAAAATTCAAATCTTTTCTTATCTTATCTTTTATTTTTATTTTTATTATTATATTTTTTTAATTAATATCTTATCTTCTCTCTCATCTTTTTCAAAACCACCTAACTAACTTTTTCTTCTCTCAATTTTCGAAAATCACTTCTATTCTTCTCTCTCTTCTCTTTTTCAAAACCATCTAACTAACTCTTCTATTCTTAATTTTCGAAAATCACTTCACTTTTTCTCTCTCTTCTTAATCTTCGAAAACTAACTCTCTTTCTCTCTCTCTTCTTTTTTAAAACCACCTACCTAACTCTTCTCTCTCTCTATTTTTGAAAATTCCTCTCTCTTTTCTCTCTTCTATTTTTTCGAAATTTACATTTAAAATTTAAATTCTTTTTAAATTAATTACTTAATTTTTGAAAATTTATTTATTACTTAAATAAAAAATAAAAATATTTTAATTTATTTTTTCTATTTATACCTCCTCTCTTATCATCTCTATTCATTCAACTCTACTTCCTGCTCTAGCTCTAGCTCAACTTCTTTATTAGCATTTCTTCCTTCTTCACATCTCACTTGGAGCTTCTTGCCAATTGGCACAGAAAGCTTTCTTATGATTTCCTTTCTTTTTATTTACTCTTATCTACTATATCCAAGGTATTTAGCCTATACTTATTTTATTTATTTTTATTTTTTTATTTTTATTTTTATTTTCTTTCTTTCTCTTCTTTTTTTTTTTTACTTCTGACTTTAAGGAGGAGCTTCTTGCCAATTGGCACAAAAAGCTTTCTTCCTTTCCATCTTTTTTTTGGCTTCTTGTTTATGACCAGGAATAGGGATAAAAAAACCCCTTTTGACTCCTGATCCTGAACCTAAGAAGACTCTGAGGAGGCGTTTACAACTAGCTAAAGCACAACACTCCGGAAGAGACCTTTCAGAAAGTTTTGAACAAGAAACAAAGGATATGGCCAAACCATAAAAGGAGCCTAGAAAGGTCCTTGGTGACTTCACTATGCCTACCTCTGACTTTTATGGCAAAAGTATTGCGGTACCTGCCATTGGAGCTAACAATTTTGAGCTTAAGCCTCAGTTAGTCTCTCTTCTACAGCAGAACTGCAAGTTTCATGGACTTCCATTGGAAGATCCACATCAGTTCATGGCAGAATTTTTACAGATCTGTGATACTGTAAAGACTAATGGAGTTAATCCGGAAGTCTACAAGTTGATGCTTTTCCCCTTTGCTTTGCGAGACAAAGCTAAGTTTTGGTTAGATGCCCAACCAAGAGAGAGTCTTGACTCTTGGGAAAAGCTTGTAAATGCTTTTCTTGCTAAGTTCTTTCTTCCTCAAAGGATGAGCAAGATTAGAGTGGAAGTTCAAACTTTCAGATAAAGAGAAGGTGAATCCCTCTATGAAGCTTGGAAAAGATACAAGCAACTAATCAGGAGATGTCCTTCTGACATGCTCTCAGAGTGGTCCCTCATAGGCGTGTTCTATGATGGCTTGTCTGAGATGTCCAAAATTTCATTAGACAGCTCTGCAGGTGGATCTCTCTACTTGAAAAAAATGCCTGCAGAAGCTAGAGAGCTCATTGAGATGGTTGCAAACAACCAATTCATGTACACCTCTGAAAGGAATCCTATAAACCATGGAGCCTCTCAGAAGAAAAGAGTTCATGAAGTTGAGACTCTGAATGCCATCTTGGCTCAGAATAAAATCTTGACCCAACAAGTCAACATGATCTCTCAACATCTCACTGGGATGCAAACTGCAGCTGGCAGTAATCAGGAAGCTTCTCTTGAAGAAGAAGCTTATGATCCTGATCAACCCTCCATGGAGGAGGTAAATTACATGGGAGAAGCCTATGGAAACACCTACAACCCTTTATGGAGGAATCTTCCTAACCTCTCATGGAAGGATCAACAGAAACCTCAGCAAGGTTTCAATCAAGGTGGTAGGAACCAGAATAGGTTCAACAACAGACCACCATTCCCATCTTCTCAAGGGAATGTGGAGACTTCTAAGCAGAGCGTTTCTGACTTAGCCATTCTAGTCTCCAGCCTCACTAAGACCACCCATAGTTTCATTAATGAAACAAGGCCTTCCATTAGAAATTTGGAGGTACAAGTTGGTCAACTAAGCAAGAGGATTCCTGAGATCCCTCCTGACACTCTTCCCAGTAATACTGAAGTTAATCCTAGAGAAGAGTGCAAGGCCATAACCATGGAGGTTGAGGCCGAATCGGAGAAGAATGGGAAGGCATTGAATGCCAGTGAAGTAGCCTTCACTGGGCGTTCAATACCCACCAGCCCAGAACCAAAGGAAACCATAAAGACAATAGAGGTTCCTTTGAATGCACTTCTGTAGTGCATAAGTTCTAATGAGTACTCATCCTCAGTGAGGATGAAGACACTAGGGAAGAGAAAGTTGCTTGATACCTAGGAGCTCTTATGAAGCTGAATACCAAGCTATTTGGTACAAAGCCTCTAGAGGAGGAACCTTCACTGCTTACCAAAGAACTCCATGCTTTGGTTCAGTAAGAGCTACCTCAGAAGCTTCCAAACCCTGGACGCTTTCTGATTCCTTGCACCATAGGCACTATGACCTTTGAAAAGGATCTATGTGACCTAGGGTCAAGCATTAACCTCATGCCACTCTCCATAATGAAGAAGCTAGGCATACTTGAGGTACAAGCTGCCCACGTCTCTTTAAAGATGGCAGACAAGACTATAAAGAAGCCATATGGCTTAGTAGAGGATGTCTTGGTTAAAGTTGAAAACCACTACATCCCTGCAAATTTCATTATCTTGGACATAGGAAAGGATGAGGATGACTGTGTCATCCTTGGAAGACCTTTCCTAGCCACAGCCAATGCTATCATTGATGTGGCTAAGGGAGAACTAACCCTAAAGTTAGGGGAGGATCACATCTTATTCAAGATACCTCACCCCAATTCTCCCTCTAAAAAAAAAAGATAAATGTGCAACACCTAGTGTGCCATCTCTCTCTTTTTGTGCAGAGCTCTGCAGAGCCCCCAGACATCAATTCTAAGTTTGGTGTTAGGCAGTCCTCAACAAGCTCTAAGCACAAAGGTACTAAAAAGAAAGTACCTAAACGCTGGAAGGACAAGAAAGTCCCAACTGAAGGCCTCTCACCTGGCATGAGAGTTGTTGACGTGGCAGAAATTGGCGAGTTAAGAAATTATTATATGAGATACGTTGCAAGTATAGTTCTCAACCAACCAAAATTCCGCTTATCAATTTAAAAGGGTTGTCACAAAATTAGAATTAAAATACTGGGAGTATGAATCCCAGGTCGTCTCCCAACGAGTTGCAGAAAGGTGTGCTATTTTATTAATCAAATGTTTTCTAAAATGGTTTGAGTTGATAAACAGGAAATTAAATTAGAGAAATTATGTAATTTAAATAAAAACCTTGACCGGGAGTAGATTAGTTGGAAGTCCTATCCTTGATAGAGTTTTCTCAAGATCAATTGATAATTGAAGGTTGTCTGCTCAGTTATCCTTTACCGGATAAAGGAAAGTCGAGCAAGTTGGAAGTCAGTTTCTATTCACAAGTTCTAATCCTCTCCCTTAGGAAGGACTAGTGTCAGTGATTATAGGGCGACCCAACGCTAATCCCAATTATAATTTTACTCTTGAACATCCAACTCAAGGTCTTCCTTTCAATCAACTCCCAATCATGTTATGGAACTACTCGCTCATTATGAATGTAAACTTCACAAAATAAGAAAAGGAAATAAGGAAAGACATGATAGATAATAATCAAAGGAATTAATAAAAATAAAAATAGTTCTTGTATTAATAAATTCTAAAGATAATCCAATAGTAACTCTGAATAAATTGAGGATATGAAAGAGTAAATGACAAGTAAGGAAAACAAACTAGAATGATGAAGTCTTGACGGAGGTAATAACTCTTCTCAATATCCCAACCCGAAAAGCAATAAAATCAAAATCCTAAGAACTATGAATGTGTAGAGAGAAAACTTAGAGGAGGAGTAAAATCAGATCTCAAACTAAAATTATGCGGAATGAATGTTGTTTTTTTGTCTATGCATGTTCCCTGGCTCTAGTCTGCTTTTCTAGGCCGAAAATTGGGTCAAAATAGGGCCCAAAATTGCCCCCAGCGAATTCTGCAGATTCTGCAGATCGCGCACGTCATGCGATCGCGTCATCCACGCGTTTGCTTCATCCAGCATCTTGCCTTGCCACGCGTGTGCGTCATCCACGCCTTCGCATCACTTGTGCAGTTTCCATTCCATGCGTTCGCGTCAGGCACGCGAGCGCGTCACTGCAATTTCCTCTATTTCGCGCGGTCGCGTGAGCCATGCGTCCACGTCACTTCTCGCTGGTCATCTCCTCAATTTCTTGTGTTCCTTCCATTTTTGCAAGCCTCCTTTCCAATCTCCAAGTCATTCATGCCCTATAAAGCCCGAAACACTTAACACACAGATCACGGCATCGAATGGAATAAAGGATAATTAAAATACATAATTAAAAATCTCTAGGAAGCAGTTTTTCAACCATGGGGTAATTTTGGGAAGGAATTGTAAATACATGCTAATTTAATGAATAAGTGGGTAAAGATTTGATAAAACCACACAATTAAACACAATATAAACCATAAAATAATGGTTTATCAACCTCCCCACACTTAAACATTAGCATGTCCTCATGCTCAGTTGAAGGAGATAAAATGAATGAGTAGGAACATGTAAAACTCATGCAATGCAATGCAACCTATATATGTGAATGCAACTATATGATTCTTGTCCACTTGGTCAAAAGTAAATAAGCTCTTCAAGATAATCACAAATTAAATTCCACTAATTTAATTCTTATACAGGAACAACAGACAAAAATGCAAGAAGGTAGCTCATGAAAGCAGGGAACATAGAATTTAAGCATTGAACCCTCACTGATGATGTATGTACGCTCTTAATCTCTCTAGTGTATAGGGTAATCACTCTATCCTTCTCTAATCATGCTTTCTAATTTTTGTTCTTCACCTAACCAATCAACAACAATTAATATACAAATGCAAACATCATGAGGTCTTTTCAAAGTTGTAATGGGGCCAAGGTAAAGGTAAGGGTATATGTATAAGGCTAAGTGAGCTAATAAGTGACATATATGCATTGATCTTTGAAATTTTAACTTAGCATTGGGGTAATTTTGTCTCCTTATTTATTTATTGAATACTTTTGGATTTTTTTTTACATTAAAATAAACACAGCTTATCAATGCACATAGAATTTTAATTTTTCTTCTATAATTTCACATGAGTAGGTACCCAAATTCCCATTATATTATCATGACACATTCCTTTATTATCTTTTGTTCCCACAATTTACCCATACCCAATTAACACACAATTCTATCTCAAGCTAACCAAAGATTCAATTGGGATATATAATTGTTTTTCTGCTTAAGGCTAGTGATGTGGTAAAATAAAGAACAAATGGGATTTAAAGGCTCAAAGTGGCTAAGAAAGGTAACTTAACGGGTAAGCTTAATTTGGATAAGTGAGATAAACAAATAATGGCCTCAATCATACGCAAGCATATAAATAAATTAAACATTAGACATATAGGATGAAACAAAATACAAATTGCAATCATAGAGAAGTAAACACACAAGAATAAAATATTTATGGCTAAATAATGTAACTATGTATTTAGGCTCAAAGTCTCACAGGTTGTGTGATCTTTAGCTCAAAAATCATGTTCCAAATACAACTTCAAGCAAATTTAACATAAAAATTTTTAATTAAAATTAGTGAAATTTTGTTCTAAAAATAGGGTCTTAGAAGAAACTTACTGTCTTTTCAATCAAGTAGAACATGCATGCAACTAACCTATTACTATGCAATTTATCCTATTCTACAAAAGAAAAAAATAACTAAATATCCTATTTTATTGGTGTTAGGGAAGAGAAATTACCTCCGAAAGTCAGGTACTGGCCGACCTCCCCACACTTAAGGCTTTGCACCGTCCTCGGTGCCATCTGTCAGGAACAAAGGTGGGCTGGTAGTAGTATCTCCACAGTCGGGACCGTCATGGCTCCCTATGTTGGTAAACGAAGTGGAGTCCGGGGTGTCTGAGTCTCTGTATTTTCCTTTAAGTAGCTCCTTGAGGTATGTGAATCGGCCCTTGTTACAGTGCTCTCTCAGCTTTGCTTTGTGTTCCTACCGATCCAACCTCTCAAGTATCTGGTGGAGCAGTTGGTTTGTTGTAGGTACTTGTGGTGTTGAAGGAGGAATGTCTTCAGCCGATTCAGTGGGCTGGCTTGTAGTTACGGCTGGAGATCTGATATATTTCCCATTAGGGACGTATTAATCATCCTGTGGAAGCATGGCTTTGGTGTCCCCAGCTTTGTAGGAGGCTCCGGCTGTTGAGACAAGATCTGAGACCAAGGCAGGAAAAGGTAAGTTACCCACAATTTGTACGTGTCCCATAGCATTCCGGATGTGTCTTGGTAAGTTCAGAGGCTGGTCTGTAAGGATGCACCACAGTAGAACGGCCATGTCTGCAGTGAAGGAGGACTCGTGAGTGCTCGGAAAGACGTAATGGGACATAATCTGTGCTCATACGCGAGCCTCCAAGGTAAGTGTGGAAGCCGATATTCCCTTAGGACGGGAACGATGGTATCCATAGATCCATCTGCTGCCAGGTAGCGCGATAACACTGAGAACAGCGTCCCAGTCAAATTGGTACATCTGGCACTTGAGTGAGGCTTCTTGAAATGCGTCCAGTCCTTCTGGAGTAGGGAGGAGATCTAGAGCTCGTTGAATGGCCTCTTCTGTAATGGGGACTTATTTCTGACGGATGTAGACAGACTGCAGGGTTGGCAGGTGGAAATTAGAGTAGAACTCGACTACCCAGGAAAGATTGACCTGTCGTGGCTGCCTCTGAAGGAAACCCCATTGTCTTCTTTCAATTTGCGGCTCAACAAATTCAGCAATACGGGTTGGGAGGATAAGAAGGTATTCGTTGTTGTAACTCCTTTCTGCTAAGATGGGGAACATCTGCTCACAGTAGCGATTGGTAAATCGTGCAGTGTCCTTTGCTGGGAAGGCTTTCTCTCTGTCATCAACCTTAATAATCCTCTTAATTCTTTTTGTTGAGGGCTTGACTGTAGTTGAAGATGGCTCTGCCACTAGAGCTCGTTTGGTTCCTCTCCTTGCTGTTGATTTGGGAGTAGCTTTCTCCTTGCCTTTCTTGGTGGCCATCCTAAAAGAAAGAAAAGGGAAAGTATGTTAAAATGTCAAGGTTTGGAGCAAGGAAGAAGGCGGGAAAGGAGGTAATCAGTGCACATTAAAGATGAATGATGTTAACACATGGTCATGACTACATGTGAGAAATCAACTATGGAAATATAGCAAGTGCATATGATGACAATTAAATGCAAGGTGTTTATTGGCATGCAGGCAAAGGCATGAGTAGCATAGATCAAGCATTCAATGTCCAAGTTAGATTACCAAGCCTTTCAAACTGATAATTTGTTTGTAACGACAATTATATTTAAATAACAAAATAAAAGAAGGGTTTTTGTGAAAAGCAAGTATTTAGAGTAGTAGAATAAAAGATATCAAAAAACAGTGCACAATGCCATACGGGCGTTTTTACAAACACATAGCATGCATGGTGAATAAGTTATTGAATGTATTAAATTGAACATGCAAGCAACCCTTAAAAATTAATATATAATTGCCAAACAATTTTGCAACAATCCACAAGCAAATCATAAGGAAAAAAAATGACCCTACTAAATTTCTAACACCAATTAAAAGAAAAAGAAAAAAAAAGAAAACATGGATAATGCAAGTAAAAAGAAAAAGAAAAGAAGAAGAAAACATAAATTAAGAAGAAGAATAGAAAAGTAAGGAGGGAAGAAGAAAAGAAAAACCTTGTTAATGGTGGTGAGAGAGAGAAAGTAGAAAGTGAGAAAGAAGGAAGAAGAAGAAAGGGGAAGAAAATAATGAGGGAAAACAAAAAGTAGGATTAAGGGAAAAGAAAGATGAGATATTTTGGCAGATTAGGATAAGCTGTGCGGCGCTAGCGACGCGGACGCGTAGAGTACGCGTTCGCGTGGATGGCGCTTATATGAAATGACGCGGTCGCGTCGGTCACGCGGACGCGTGACTCATCTGTGCTACCGGCGCGAGGGCAGCCTTGCGCTCGCACAACTCTCTGTTCAAAACTCATTATTGCCAAAGTCCAGGGTGACGCGGTCGCGTGGTTGACGCGATCGCGTGGGTGGCCAATATTGGAATACGACGCGGACGCGTGGGGCACGCATTCGCGTGGTAAGGCTTGTGCGTCTAGCGCCAGTTCAGCCCCATTCCAGCACAACTTTCGGCCAGGCACCCTTTCTTACGTTGATTTCCAGATCACGCGTCCACGTAGGTGACGCGGACGCGTGGGAGGCATTTTTCCCACATGACGCGGCCGCATCAGCGACGCGGTTACATGGATCAATTTGTGCCAAAGGCACACCTCCAGTCACGCTCCCGCCTGACTTTCTGTTCGATTTATTTTTCTTTCTTACTCAACTGCAATGCGGACGCGTCGGCGACGCTGTCGCGTCGCGAGCCTCTTTTTTTTTAAATAAAAATGCAAAATGTGCAGATGAAGATGCAAACTGAATGCACGAATAATTGAGAAGAGTTATTGAAAAAAAAAAGAAAATTAAGAAGAGAGAAAGGAACGATCATACCATGGTGGGTTGTCTCCCTCCTAGCACTTTGCTTTAACATCCTTAAGTTGGACGCTCCACTAGCTCAGTGTTCTGCTGTGGGTGGATCCTCCAAGAGGAAGATCACTAGCTCCTTGGGTTTCGTCGCCTTCTCACCATGATATAGCTTTAAGCGATGCCCATTAACTTTGATGAAATCAGAGCTTGAAGGATGACTCAGATGGAAGACTCCGTATGGCTCAGCCTTCTCTACTTTATATGGACATTCCTATCTTGATCTCAACTTGCCTGGCATGAGCCTCAGTCTAGAGTTGTAAAGGAGGACAAAGTCCCCAGGTCGGAACTCTCTCCTCTTGATGTGCTTATCATGCACAACCTTCATCTTTTCCTTGTACAGCCTTGAGTTCTCATAAGCTTCTAGGCGAAGGCTTTCTAATTCTTACAGTTGCAACTTCTTTTCAACTCCGGCTTTCTCAAATCCCATATTGCACTCCTTTACTGACCAAAAGGCTTTGTGATCTACCTCAACTGGGAGGTGACAGGCTTTTCCATAAACTAAGCGGAAGGGACTCATCCCAATGGGTGTCTTGTATGCTGTTCTGTATGCCCAGAGTGCATCTTGTAGCCTGGTGCTCCAGTCTCTTCTATGAGGTTTGACTATCTTCTGCAATATACTCTTTATCTCTCTGTTAGACACCGCACCTTACCCATTAGTCTGGGGATGGTAGGCTGTTGCCATTTTATGAAGTATCCCATGCTTCTTCAGTAATCCTGTTAGTTTTCTGTTATAGAAATGGGTGCCTTGATCGCTCACGATTGCTCGTGGTGATCCAAAGCGACAAATAATGTGGTTTCTAACAAAGGAAACAATAGTGTTAGCATCATCAGTGCGGGTAGGAATTGCTTCCACCCATTTAGAAACGTAATATACAGCTAACAATATATAAAAATGACCATTAGAATTTGGAAATGGACTCATGAAGTCAATGCCCCAAACATCAAAAATTTCACAGAAAAGCATAGTCTGTTGAAGCATCTCATCCCTCTTGGATATATTACCAAACCTTTGGCATGGGGAACAAGATTTACAAAATTTAGCAGCGTCTTTAAAAAGAGTAGGCCACCAGAATCCACAGTCTAAAATTTTCCTAGCTGTTCTTTGAGGGCCAAAATGTCCTCCACTCTCAGATGAGTGGCAGGCCTCTAAAATGGACTGGAATTCTGATTGAGGCACACACCTTCTAATTACCTGGTCAGCGCCACATCTCCATAAATATGGGTCATCCCATATATAATATTTGGACTCGCTTTTCAGCTTGTCTCTTTGATGCTTAGTAAAGTTTGGAGGAAAAGTGCGGCTAACTAGATAATTAGCTACAGGCGCATACCAAGGGACTACTTCAGATACTGCTTGTAAGTTATCAAACGGGAAATTATCATTTATAGGAGTGGAGGTATCCTTAATGTGCTCAAGGTGACTCAAGTGGTCTGCCACTAGATTCCGATTACCACTCCTATCCTTAATTTCTAAATCAAATTCTTGTAGTAGCAGTATCCAACGTATAAGCATTGGTTTGGACTCCTTTTTAGCTAATAAATACTTTAGAGCTGCGTGGTCTGAGTACACTACTACTTTAGTACCAAGTAAATAGGCTCGAAATTTATCCAGAGCAAAAACAATAGCGAGAAGCTCTTTCTCAGTAGTAGTATAGTTAGACTGAGTTGTGTCTAAAGTCTTAGACGCATAAGCAATTACAAAAGGATCCTTACCTTCACGCTGAGTCAGCGCTGCTCCTACTGCATGGTTGAAAGCATCGCACATGATTTCAAACGGCTGGTTCCAGTCTGGTCCTCTCACAATTGGAGCTTGAGTCAGGGCGGTCTTTAGCTTATCAAACGCTTGTTTGCAATCCTCACTAAACTCGAACTCAATATCTTTCCGCAGTAGTCTGGATAAGGGTAGTGCTACCTTACTAAAGTCCTTGATGAATCTCCGGTAAAAACCTGCATGGCCAAGGAACGAACGGACTTCCCTCACAGAGGAGGGGTAAGGTAAACTAGAAATAACATCCACCTTTGCTGGATCTATAGAAATGCCAGTATTAGACACAACATGTCCTAGTACAATCCCTTGTTTTACCATAAAGTGACATTTTTCAAAATTTAATACAAGGTTTGTACTGACACATCTATCTAATACTCTAGATAAACTATCTAAGCAAAGGCTAAAGGAATCACCATAAATACTAAAATCATCCATAAAAACCTCCATACAGTCCTCAATAAGGTTAGAGAAAAGACTCATCATGCACCTTTGGAAAGTAGCTGGTGCATTGCACAAGCCAAAGGGCATTCTCTTATAAGCATAAGTCCCAAAAGGACATGTAAAAGTAGTCTTTTCCTAATCTTCAGGAGCTATATGAATCTGGAAATAGCCTGCGTAACCATCTAAAAAGCAATAATGTGATTTACCTGACAGGCGATTCAGTATTTGATCAATGAATGGAAGGGGGTAGTGATCCTTACGAGTGGCCTGGTTGAGGCGCCTGTAATCAATGCAGACCCTCCAGGCATTCTGTACTCTGGTTGCTATGAGCTTTCCATGCTCATTCTTCACTATAGTGATTCCAGACTTCTTGGGTACCACTTGTACTGGGCTTACCCATTCACTTTCTGAAATGGGGTAGATGATATCCGCCTCAAGTAGTCTGGTCACTTCCTTTTTGACAACCTCTAAGATAGTGGGATTCAGTCTTCTCTGGGGTTGACGAACAGGCCTAGCTCCCTCTTCTAAAAATATTCTGTGCTCACAAACTTGAGGGTTGATGCCTTCAATGTCTGCCAAGCTCCATCCAATTGCTTTTCTGTGTTTCCTCAACACAATGAGTAGATGTGCTTCTTGTTGGGAAGTGAGTTCCCTTGCAATGATAACTGGAAACTTCTGCTTGTCCTCAAGGTAAGCATACTTGAAGTATAGAGGGAGGGGCTTTAATTCTAATTTCTGCTCATGGTCAGGCTCCGGATTATCTGGGGCTGGTGATAGTGGCAAAGTACCCTCATTGTCTTCAGAAAGTGCCCGCACACTTGGACCTTGTCATGTGTACTTCTCTTCTAACTCCTCCTGGTGAGCTTCAGCCACGGTTTCATCTATGATGTCACACTGGGAGATAGAAAGGTCATCCAGAGGGTGCTCCATAGCTCTATTTAAACTGAATTTCACTATTCTGCCATCTATTTCAAAAGAATAAGTTCCGGAAAATGCTTCCATCTTGAACTTTGAAGTCTTCAGGAATGGTCTTCCAAGCAGGATTGATGATGGACTTCCTGAGTTATTAGGGGGCATTTCCAGGATATAGAAGTCAATGGGAAATGTGAGCCCCTTAATGCTCATTAATACATCTTCAGCAATTCCAACCACTATAATTATGCTTTTATCTGTTAACACAAAACGAGCTGCCGACCTTTTTAAGGGAGGGAGCCTCAAAGTATCATATATAGACAAAGGCATTATACTAGCACATGCTCCTAAATCACACATGCAATCAGAAAATATCACACCATCAGTAGTACAATTAACTATGGACCTGGATCACTACACTTTTCAGGTATACCTCCCATTAAAGCAAATATAGAACTACCTAAAGGAATAGTTTCTAATTCATTAATTTTGTCTTTATGTATACATAAATCTTTTAGAAACTTTGCGTATTTAGGTACCTACTGAATAACATCAAAAAGGGGAACAGTTACCTCAACCTTTTTGAATATTTCTACCATTTTGGGATCAAGTTCCATCTGCTTCCTGGGCTTCCTTGCAATTTGTGGAAATGGAATACGGAGGGCGTTTCCTGCAGGGTCTGCCTCCTTTGGTGCTTCTTTCTGTGGTTGAGCTTCTTCTTCTTCAACCATATCTTGTATGTCCTCTCCCTCTTCAGCATCCTCTACTTCCACTACCTCTTCAGCTGAGGTGTGTTCTGATGGGATTGGCTCCTCCTGATTCCTCTCTTGCAGTGTGGTTCCGGACCTTAGGGTGATGGCATTGATGCCACCCTTTGGATTGGGCAACGGTTGAGAGGGGATTCCACTGGAGCTCAAAGGCTGGTTGTTGGAGTTATTTAGTGATCCAATATGTGATACAAGAGCTTTCAAGGTAGAGTTCAGACCATTTAGAGTAGAAGTAAGGTTGTTTTACATGGCCTGCTGTCTCTGATCAATAGATTGTAGTAACTCATCATTAGAAGATGAAAAGGGATAAGTGATCTGAGAGGTCTGCTGTTGGTTGTGCTGTAGTCCTTGGAATTGCCTCAGGTGAGGTGCTCTATAAGGCTGGTTCTGGTTCTGTTGCCTGTTGTTATTATTATTCCACCTCTGATTTCCCTGATTGTCTCTGTCTCCTCTGTTATTGTTGTCCCTCCAGCCCTGGTTAGAATTATCTCTCCAACCTTGGTTTGAATTGTCCTGCCATCCATGGTTGTAGCTACCACCTTGATTGGAACGGTCATAAAAATTATGAGTGGCTGCCACAGTGTTGTCTTCCTGCTGGAGCTACGGACATTCATTAGTATAATGGCTATAATCAGCACAGATCCCGCATACTCTTTGTAAAACCAAATGTTGGCTTTGCTGTGGTGGAGAGGGCTGAGCTTGCTGAGCTTGTTGTTGACTCAACTGCATCTGCTTCAGTAAGTTGGTCATTTCACAGATACTCTGAGTTAGAGCAGCAGTCTCTCTGCTAGAGGATACTTCTACAACAATTTTTGACCGGCTTTGTTTCTGCCTGTGATTCCTAGTAGATTCAGCTAATTCGCTGATCAATTGCCATGCCTCATCAGTGGTCTTATACTTTTTCATAGACCCATTGCTAGCACTTTCCAATGTGGTCTTATCTTGGGGCCTCATGCCCTGTGTGACGTAGCCATGCAACACTATCTTGTCAATCATATGGTGGGGGCATGCTTCCAGAAGATTGTTTAAGCGCTCTCAGTATTCGTAGAGAGTCTCGGATTCGTCCTAAACAATCATGGAAATGTCTTTCCTCAGTTTATCAGTAACTTCAGCTGGAAAGAATTTTTCCAAAAATTCTCTTCTAAGCGTATCCCAGTCAGAAACAGTTGTTGCGGGTTGAGTGTAGTACCACTCTCTCGCCTTTCCCTCAAGAGAGAATGGAAAAGCTTTTAACAAAATAGAAGTTTCATCTGCACCATCACGCTTAACAGTAGAGCAGGCTGCTTGGAAATCCCTAAGGTTCTTGATAGGCTCTTGAGCAGGTAAGCCATGAAACTTAGGCATCAAGTTGAGCAGTGTAGTCTTTATTTCAAAGTCTATAGCCACCGCTGGGTGATGCGCTTGAAATGATTGCATTGTAAAATCAGGGGCTCCAGCCTCTTGGATAGTAACTCTTCTGGGTGCTACCATGTCACTTGCACGTAAATCAACCGAATCAGTAGAAAGGGAGCTTGTTTCTTCCTTACGTGACGTTTCAGATTCGCCCTCAAGAAAGACTAACCTACGCCGAGCTTGCCTTATGCGTGAAATAGTTCTTTCGATCTCAGGATCAAATACTGGCAAACTTGGATCAGGAAGTGAACGCATCATTTAACGAAAGAAACATGCAGCTCATAGTAGAAAAATAAAATAAAATGCAAATAAATAAATTCCAATCAATAACTTAGCACTCTATTGCAACTCCCCGGCAACGGCGCCAAAAATTGATGTGATAGAAATTAGCGAGTTAAGAAATTATTATAAGAGATACGTTGCAAGTATAGTTCTCAACCAACCAAAATTCCGCTTATCAATTTAAAAGGGTTGTCACAAAATTAGAATTAAAATACTGGGAGTATGAATCCCAGGTCGTCTCCCAACGAGTTGCAGAAAGTTGTGCTATTTTATTAATCAGATATTTTCTAAAATGGTTTGAGTTGATAAACAGGAAATTAAATTAGAGAAATTATGTAATTTAAATAAAAACCTTGACCGGGAGTAGATTAGTTGGAAGCCCTATCCTTGATGGAGTTCTCTCAAGATCAATTGATAATTGAAGGTTCTCTGCTCAGTTATCCTTTACCGGATAAAGGAAAGTCGAGCAAGTTGGAAGTCAGTTTCTATTCACAAGTTCTAATCCTCTCCCTCAGGAAGGACTAGTGTCAGTGATTAGAGGGCGACCCAACGCTAATCCCAATTATAATTTTACTCTTGAACATCCAACTCAAGGTTTTCCTTTCAATCAACTCCCAATCAAGTTATGGAACTACTCGCTCATTATGAATGTAAACTTCGCAAAATAAGAAAAGGAAATAAGGAAAGACATGATAGATAATAATCAAAGGGATTAATAAAAATAAAAATAGTTCTTGTATTAATAAATTCTAAAGATAATCCAATAGTAACTCTGAATAAATTGAGGATATGAAAGAGTAAATGACAAGTAAGGAAAACAAACTAGAATGATGAAGTCTTGACGGAGGTAATAACTCTTCTCAATATCCCAATCCGAAAAGCAATAAAATCAAAATCCTAAGAACTATGAATGTGTATAGAGAAAACCTAGAGGAGGAGTAAAATCAGATCTCAAACTAAAATTATGCGGAATGAATGTTGTTTTTTTGTCTCTGCATGTTCCCTGGCACTAGTCTGCTTTTCTGGGCCGAAAACTGGGTCAAAACATGGCCCAAAATCGCCCCCAGTGAATTCTGCATATTCTGTAGATCGCGCACATCACGCAATCGCGTCATCCACGTGTTCGCATCATCCAGCATCTTGCCTTGCCATGCGTGCGCATCGTCCACGCCTTCGCGTCACTTGTGCAGTTTCCATTCCATGCGTTCGGGTCAGGCACGTGAGCGCGTCACTGCAATTTCCTCTATTTTGCGCGGTCGCGTGAGTCATGCGTCCGCGTCACTTCTCGCTGGTCATCTCCTCAATTTCTTGTGTTCCTTCCATTTTTGCAAGCCTCCTTTCCAATCTCCAAGTCATTCATGCCCTATAAAGCCTGAAACACTTAACACACAGATCACGGCATCGAATGGAATAAAGGAGAATTAAAATTCATAATTAAAAATCTCTACCAAGCAATTTTTCAACCATGGGGTAATTTTAGGAAGGAATTGTAAATACATGCTAATTTAATGAATAAGTGGGTAAAGATTTGACAAAACCACACAATTAAATACAATATAAACCATAAAATAATGGTTTATCAGTTGTCTTCACTAAGAATCCAGTTCTACCACATACAGTGAGCTGTGTCCTATCTCTAGAGCATGTAAAGCTCATCCATGAGAGGACAGGCAGAAAATTCACTGTTAGGGGCAAAAATCTAAGCCCTTACTCACCTCCTTAAGGAGCTGAAGGTCAAGTTAGTGACTTTAAAAGAGCGCTTGTTGGGAGGCAACCCAACTTTACTCAACCATTTAATTTCTTTTTGTTTTTTCCTTTCAGTTGTCAGAGTCATGATCATGTGCATCAGTCAAGAGACAGATTTTACAGTAGTAAAAACAGAACACTCCAAGTGGAGTGTTAAAGTTGATCACCAGCGAGGAAGCCCTCCGAGGCATTCAACACCCAAAGAGGGAAGCATTGCTGGCATTGAACGCCAGCCAGGGAGCAGCCCCTGGGCGTTCAAACACTAGTGCAGAGAAGCAAGGAATCTGGAATTCCCTAGCCTCTCAGGACCAAAAGGTCCCACAGAAGCTCCACCTACCCCACCTTCTTCCCCATTGATCATATTTGCTCGAGGATGAGCAAAACTCTTAAGTTTGGTGCTGCAAAAGCTTTGCTTTGTGACCTCTACCACTCTTAAGTATAGAAGAAGAGGATGGAGCAAACTAGAGAGCATGCACATGAGCCTGTGCAACCGCCTCAACAAAGACAAAGGAGTGACATAGAAGAGATCAAGCACTACAGGAGATACTCAAGGAGGAGCACTAGCCACCATCATTCAGGTGGATTCGTTCTCTTTTACTCCTTTCCTGTCTTATTTTCTCTATTTTTCTGTTATGTTTTATCTGTTTTCTTGTCCTAGTTGCATGATCATTTGCATTGATGTATTAAAAAGTTGTAAAATATTCCATATATCTCTCACCTTGCTTAAATAATTTTTTTTTAAGAATTGAGAGATGCATGAATTTCAAGTTTAAAATAAGATTAGTTTAATTAGTTTGATGTGGTGTCATTTGCTTTTGTTTTTTGAATTTTTGAATAAACAGTGCATATTTGAAGTTGAAATTTTAGAATGTTGGCTCTTGAAAGAATAAGAAAAAAGGAAAAATATTATTGATAATCTGAGAAATCTAAAAATTGATTCTTGAAGCAATAAAAAGCAGCAAAAAGCAAAAGAAAAAGCATGTTACAAAAGAAAAAAAATATATATGTATGCATGCAAGAAAGAAAAAATGGCGAAAAAAGAAAAAAATAATAGCTGAAAAATCCATAGGAAAAGGAGGGCAGATTGAAAAAGCCAGTAACCCTTTAAACCAAAAAGCAAGGGTAAAAGGGCCCAAGGCTTTGAGCATCAGTGGTTAGGAGGGCCCAAAGGAATAAATCCTGGCCTAAGCGGCTAAACCAAGTTGTCCCTAACCATGTACTTGTGGCGTGAAGGTGTCAAGTGAAAAGCTTGAGACTGAGCGGTTAAAGTCGTGGTCCAAAGCAAAAGAGTGTGTTTAAGAACTCTGGACTCCTCTATCTGGGGACTCTAGCAAAGCTGAGTCACAATCTGAAAAGGTTCACCCAGTTAAAGTGTCTGTGGCATGAATGTATCCGGTGGTAATACTTGAAAATAGAGTGCTTAGGGTCACGACCAAGACTCAAAAAGATGTGTTCAAGAATCAAAATAAGCTTAACTAGGAGAGTCAATAATATCATCTGGATTCTAAGTTCCTAAAGATGCCAACATCTCTGAGTTTCAATGGATAGTGAGATGCCAAAACTATTCAGAAGCAAAAAGCTACAAAGTCCCGCTCATCTAATTTTTAACTAAACTTCATTTAAAACTTAGAAATTTATTGTATGTTAATTTTCTTTTTATCCTACTATGTTTTTAGTTGCTTGGGGACAAGCAACAGTTTAAGTTTGGTGTTATGATGAGCGGATATTTTATACGCTTTTTGACATCATTTTTATATAGTTTTTAGTAGTTTTTGTTTAATTTTTATTAAGTTTTTATAGGTTTTAGTGTTAAAATCATATTTTGGATTCTACTACGAGTTTTTGTGTTTTTGGACAATTTCAGGTATTTTCTGGCTGAAATTGAGGAGCCGAAGCAGAACTCTGATTCAGAGACAGAGAAAGCACTACAGATGCTGTCCAGATCTGACCTGCCTGCATTCAGAAGAGCTTTTCTGGAGCTACATAAGTCTAACTGAGCGCTCTCAACAGTTATGAAAATTTGACTTTCAGAGCTTTCCAGCAATATATAATAGTCCGTACTTTACTTCGGATTAGAAGGCCCAAAACTGGCGTCCAACGCTAGCTTCCTGTCCCCTTCCAGGCGTCCAGCGCCCAAAGAGTAGAGCCCAGCGTCTAAAGGCCCAGAAAAGACCCCCTAGCTGGCAATCCATGCCTAAGGAGCCTCAGAGCACGTGGATCTCATCAAAGCTCAGCCCAAATACTCACCAAGTAGATCCCAAAAGTAGATTTTATCACTAATTAGACTATTTTACCCTACTAGTCATCTATTTAAGGGATCATGTTTATGTAGCTTAGAGAACTTTATCAGATCATAGGGAGAACAATTCATGGGGTCTTCGGACCTTCTTCAACCTCCCTCCACCTCTTGGAGGGAGGTCTGCCATTATCTTCATCTTTGTATTTTTATTTCAGTATGAGGTTCTAAACCTCCTATGTTGAGGGAGGAGCCCAGCTGAGTCCTATGAATTAATAAAAGTACTATTTCTTCTTCTTCGATCCGTGTTTGATCTATCTCTAAGATGTATATCCTGATCTTCATCATGATGAATAGGACGATCTGACAAATTGGCTCTGTTCATCACATTAACACGAACGTGCTTGACAAACACCCGCGTATACTTGGGTTCGTGTGAATACTTGGCCGGAAAGCACGAGCCAACAGCTATGGATTTACATCTCTCAGACAGTTAATCCACGATTTTGTTGGGGACTTCTTGAGACACCAGTTCAGCCGATCTTCGGGGAGATTAAGGTCTCCGTGGTATAGGCCAGATCCAAGAAGCAGTGTTCTCTTATCCGAAAGATTCTACCTTGTTTGTGGAGTTTTGAGTAGGATTGCCAAGATAATTGATTGCTATGCACTTCACCCTCCATTGGATTGAATACCAAGGGCCTGGCGTTCATTCTGTAGCAGAGGAGATCAAGGACCATTGGTGTGGCTTTGATCACTTACAGCCTACCATAGAAGAAGATCATTCACAAGCAAAGAAGATAGTAGTACCAGAGTTACTTCAGAAAGACAAAGCAACTCCAATTCTCAATCTAACCCTATCGCTTATTCCTTTCACAATCACAGTATTCTGATTCCACCTGACTAAGACCTGCAAGGCAACCACAAACTTGCTTCAAGCCATAATCCTCCGGATCGACCCTGACTCGCTCAGGTATTATTTGGACGACCTAGTGCACTTGCTGGTACTGCTGCTGTTGTACGAAATAGTGTGGATTTTGCGTACACGCGCACCAGAGTTCTTGTGAGACTCGGAAGAGGTAGCTTGAACTAAAGCTTGAGAACACACCTCCTAGATGGCTAATCTACAACTTGTTGGGGACATAGGAACATCTGATCAACCTGGATCTGGAGTGATTAGGGTCTTTGTGGTATAAACTAGTTTTCTGAACTTCACCCTCTAATTCGAATTGAATGACCACAAAAGTGCCGTTTGATGAGGATTAGAGGAGATTAAATTGCTAAGGAATTAGGGTTCAATCACTTACAGTTTGCCATAGAATGAATCATTCATTGTTAAAATAGTTGGTAAGAAGTTTTAATCCAAAAAGATAAACATCTCCGAGACCTTAACTATTTCTTTATATTGATTTTACACCAACCTTTTATTGCTTTCTTTATTATTCTGACTTGTGCACTTTCAACAACAACTTTGTTTACTGTTCACCTCACTAAACCCAGCAAGATAACTACTGCTTGTTCAATTCGACAATCCACATGGGATCGATCCTCACTCACCTGAGGTATTACTTGGATGACCTAGTGCACTTGCCGGTAAAGTTGTACGAGTTCTAATTTCGCGCACCATCGTGCAACACCTTGCCGTCACTGCTCAGATCGCACAGCTCTGTAAGTTCCTCTCTTTCTTGCTCTCTCGCGTTCTCTGTCTCTCCATCATTGTAAGATCTAAGTTTTTCTCTTGTTCTTCTATAGATTCATCGCTTGGTCGCTGTCACTGTGAGCTTGACCGTCACTATTGCATGTGAGCCTGTCGCCGGAGTCCTTTTTCTCTATCTCTGATCACCGGTAAGTCTATGAACCCCTCTGTTTTTGTAGATTTGCCATCCCATAAGCATGCTTTACCATTTCTATGAAAAATACAGGAAGCTCACTTTGAAATAATTATAAAAGAAACTGAACTAAAAATTTTGATAAATAATGACAAATAATGAACAACAATCTAGAACAAGAAAAAATCTTACTATCAATTATTACTCGAAGAATATGCTTACATGTTTATCATGTGAACACAATTGAATTAAGTGTATATATGGCAATTCATGATTTTGCTGTGAAACTAGTCTTACAGTGAAGATGATTTTTAATTAATTATCCTTGTGTATATCATTATCAATTCAATTCGATTACCATTAAAATGTTTCAAATTTGTGTCCGTGATTTCACCAACCTTCCAATAATAATCGATGAATAAATAGTTAACCATATATAGAAATAAAATGACATCAAACTCAAAGCTAAGGCAAGCATGCCCAAAATCATACAATTATATTTGACAATGTTCAAAAAATGAAAATGAATTGAGTTGTAAGGTGAGTGCAATGTGCCATAATTGTGATAGGTATGTTTTTCATTATTTTATCATGTTTAGTGATTATAGGGACATATATGTAACATATGATAATTTAATATGTTAATATTTTTAGTTCCAATAAGATCATTATTCTTTTGCTGATTTTTTTTATATGTGTTTGATTGCAAAAACTCCACAAGCAACATATTATAATGCCTCAAATCCAGAAGGATCAACTCCTATTGAAAGTGACAATAAAACTAATGTTAAGAGTGTTTTTATTGAGTTTTTCAGGTCTATTGCACCTTTTATGTTGATACATATTGTTAATTATTTTCATAGGATACACAATGTTGATTAATTTAAGGATATGTGATTGGTTGAATTATTATTCTTTGCATAATCTAATTTGTTGATTTGATGTACCAAGTGCAAACTATAGGGATGAGCGGGATGAGCTCTACAAGGAGTGTTGTGAAGCTTTACAAGGTGGGTTTTGAGAAAGATTTCAAAGCCATTAAAAAAAGAATTAGAAGAAGTATTTGCCAAAGCTGACGCCAAGTTGTTGAAATGGTAAAGCCAATAAACTAGTCTACAAAATAGGGATTCCACAAAATGTGTCTAATTGAATTGGTTTCTATATTGGTATGATTCAATTGAAGGTTTTGAGAGTATTTCATTTTTTAAAGGCTTGAAATGAATGGAGAGGAGGACGAATCAGGCGCAACAGCAACAGCAGTGTTCATAGGGGACGATATGCTACTTGTTTCGCATATTGGCGACTTATCTGTGGTATGTATTATCGATCTTACAAAAATTTTTGGATGCAGAGTATTCTGTTTTTATTTTTGAAATAGAGCTTAATTTGGTGACACTTAATTGCTATCTCTTTTGATTTTCAGGTTTGAATCTTGACCTTCAAACCTTTAATGATGATGAAGGGGTGAAAGGTGATTAAGAATAAAGATTATATTTAATGATGTAATTTCTTTATTATGGTGTTAAATTTGTAATGATCAAATAACCTTTGTTCTTATTTCAAGTTATTTTACATTGTATGAATCCTATGTTTGTATTTTAATTTAGGTATGAGTAGGGGTGGCAAACAGGCCTAAACCCGACAGGTCGGCCCGCGTAACCCGCCAAAAAAAGTGAATCAGGCTGAAAAATTGGGACCGCCAAAGAGCAAAAGCTTGCCTAACCCGCACTGCTTAAATCGCGGGCTTTGGTGGGGTGGGGTGGGTTTTTCCTCCGGGTTTGATTTTTTTTGTCAAGGGGATTGTTTTGCAATTTTTTGCCAAAACCCAACTTCTCCCAACCCATTTTACAAGAATATGAAGATGAAAATTGAGTGTTTTGGATTATGTTTTTGTTGCTTTGGAGACAATATTATAATTATGTTTTGGATTATATTTATTTTGTTTTGGAGATAATATTTATAATTACAAAGACTTTAATGTTTGTGAATATAAAAAATATAATTTTTTATACCTTTAGAAATTATAAATTTATTAATATGGNNNNTACCCGAAGGAGCGGGTTAGGATAGAGCAGTTAACTACCCATAGAAAAAGATGGGGTGGATAATAATGAAATGCAAGAAGAGCAGGGTGAGTCGGGTAAAAAAAAAAATTCTCCCTACCCGCCTCACTGCCACCTCTAACAGATAGCAAGCAATTTGATAAATTAGAGACCACGTAAGAGCACAAAAGTGAAAGCTACTAATAGGTGGTTTAAGCATTATATTCGTTAGTACATTGTGGTATTAACTTGTTCTCTCTCTTAATTTTGAATTCTATTTTCTTTTATTCTCATCTGTCTCTCCTCTGTTCTTTTACACTGAATTTTCCTTACTAATTTCTATTCTCAAATTCTGGACAAGTTCAATTGATTGTAGGAATTCATGGTCACATTTCTCTAGTGTTGGTGTGTCTTATAATAGATACTTTTTTTTCTTTATACATTTTTATTGTTTCGTTAGTTTACTATTTCATTGATGAGTTCATGTTTTTGCATCATTTTACTACTGTACTGGTTTAATTCTTTTTGGATAAAATATATTTTTTATCTCTCAAGTTTGATAAAAGTTTTAAAAATACTTATAAATTGTATTGAGGGTTGTTCTTATGAAATTGTTGTTGAATTGGTTGAAAAATTAGCCGTTAGAAATATATTTGATAAAAATAAAAATTTTTGGAATAAAATTAAAATAAAATAAAACTTAGAGTTATAATTTAAAACTTTTATTTTA
Organism: Arachis ipaensis; assembly: GCF_000816755.2. Lineage (NCBI taxonomy): Eukaryota > Viridiplantae > Streptophyta > Magnoliopsida > Fabales > Fabaceae > Arachis > Arachis ipaensis. Next base: position 48,121,072 of record NC_029793.2, on the reverse strand, counting down.
TCAGTGACAAAAAATATACTTTACCAATTTTTTTTTAATAAAATTCATCGATCACCTTTCAAGTAAATTTATCACCATTTAAAATTTCTGAAGGTAGTAATAGTAATTTACTGGAATAAAAACAAGGTTAAAGAAATATTACGATGACAAACTTGGGAAGGGGGTTAATTAATTAAAAAAACCCAACCATATCTAGAATCTATTTTGTATTATTACAAGCTCTCACTCACTCCGCTCATGGCCTCTCTTGGAAGTAGTCCAGGTGGTGGCAACAAGAAAAGGAAGCGATCATCATCCAACAATGGTGACAATAATGGCAGCTGCTGTAACTGCCGAAGGATTCAATGCATGAACCTCTTCTGTGTATGCCTTCGTGCCGGAGACTTTTGCAACGATTCTTGTTCTTGCAATTGGTGCTTGAATATTTGGGAGAATAAGGATTTTGTGGACGAGAAGAAAAAGGAAATCGAATTGCGTGATCCACACGCATTTCAACCCAAAATTATTTTTGGTGAGAACGAAACAGCAGCATGGCACAGAAAAGGTTGCAACTGCAGAAAGTCAAAGTGCAAGAGCAACTATTGCGCTTGCTTCCGTGCTGAAGTTGGTTGTTCTAGTCGATGTCGATGTGAGGGTTGCATGAATAAGTATGGAAATGGAATCATCAAAGATGAACAAGAACAATGTGTTTTGACTAATAATAATAATGGCGGCAATGACGTAACGGTGGATAATGAATCACCATCTTCTCAATCTCATCATCCAGTTGCCGACAATGATTTTTTTGATCAGGTTTAATTTCTCTTACTACTTAGATATTTTTGTATCTGATGAAAAAATTAATAGTTCTTTAGAGTTCAAGATCACTTTGTTAGTGAGAATTGAAAGTGAATTATTCTTGATGAAACAAAGAACTGTTCTTGATGAAGTAAAGAACAATGAGTATCAATAAGTAGCAGGGAAAGAATCATAGAAGAGAGAGAAGTATGAATGTGAAATCTGAGTAGTATTAAAGAAAATGATGAACAATTCAGTCATACATAATGTAATAGCTAGTTACCCTTTGCATATGTACACTGTTACAAGAACCAGTATAACAGGAAACTGTTATAACTGCCGTAACTAACTCCTACTCTTCTAACTCCTTATTCCTCTTTTCTACCTTGACTACTTCTCTGATCTGTCTACTGTTGATTCTCACATGATTAACTCTTAATTAATTAATACTATTAGTTAATTTTTTAGATGAAATCAGATTTTAAGATTCTTACCTTACATGTAGTTGTTATATTACTATATATTGCTGTTAATGTATAAGAATCTGACTTTTTCCCTAAAACTAGAAGTAGTAGTAGTAGTATCTAGTATGTCCTTATTTTTATATTAACATTCATTTCCTATAACTAATTAAATTGTTTTACGATCAAATTTATGACTTACCTTGTCCTTGGAATAAAAATATATATACATAATGCAGCTTTCTGAACTAGATGCGGATATGGTTATTAATGAGGAAGACGAGGCAGAGTGTTATAGACAGCAAATGTTACTGGCCGGCGACGGCGAGAATGGAATCTACAACGATAATATGGATACGGCATCAAATCAAGTTAACCATGTTCCTGCTGCTGCTTCTTATTATAATTATAATGTTTATGGAAACATAATACAAGACAACGTTGCTGCACATAATTATCATCAAACTCTAACCCCAGAACAGATTTTTCGGGTCGAAAACAACACTACTGAGGAACAGAATACTGACATATGCATGTTGCTTGATGATCCTGATTTGCAGGGACCATCACCTTTCAGCTTTTATGATAATAATATTGTTGATGAGCCCTCATCAGTTCATAATTTCTCGACGACGGAGCCAATAATTCAGAGTAGTAGTCAGCGGTATAAACCTCAGAGTAAGAGTTATGGTGATCTTTTTCAACAAGAAGCATCATCATCAGGGGGAATGAATCATCGCCAACATCCATCATTACTGATGAATGCACAACATCAGCGGCAGAATGATGCAATAAACATGCAAGCTCATAGTTATTAACCACCATCTTCATGGGCAATCTTCTATCTTCACTAATGCTGGTGATGTAGAACTGCTGCCACATATGAATATGTTTCTGCAGCACAATACTAGGCATCAATAAGCCAGCTTTCAACCAAAGTTTCGTTCTTTGTTAAGTTTCAAAAACTTGAACTACTTTTTTGTTAGGTGGATGCTATCCTAAAGATTTTTTAATTGATTTCATGTGAAGATATTTTTTTTTATTATTAGATGATGAATTGTAGGTTTTAATTTTGATATATTATAAAAATATTATCTTTATTTAAAATATTGTAGATAAGTTACATTTAAATTAAGACATTTATTATTATTGTAGAAATTAATTTGGAGGTAATATGTCTATATATGATATTACGAAGAATTTTGCTAATATTTATTTTTTTTAGTAATTACTCTATTTGAAGTGTAAATTTTAAGAGACTTATTTGTCATTTTAGGTTTAATTATTTTATTGGTTTCTATAATTTTACTGAATTTTTAATTAAGTTCTTATACTTTTTTAACTAGGTCTTCTTATTATATTTTAATCAAGTATTAAGTGTATATTCGTTTTATTTAATGAGATATTGCGTTAATTTCAACCTTTCTTTTACAATAGAAATTTAATTACAAAATTTGATATAATATAGGAACCAATTGAAAAGAAAAAGTATAAAAACTTATTGAAAAGTCAATAAAATAATAAGAACTGGCAAAGTAATTAAACTATTATTTTAGTCTAAAATAAAATAGAACTGCACAAAACACTAACAACAGAAAAAATAAAATGTTCCTCTAAAACAACATCATTACTTCATATACAAGCCTCTAATATTTGTATTTCTTAATTAATATTGTGGTGGTTTTGGTACTTATATCGGCTAATATTAATTAATGTTGACTACTTTTGATGCTTTTGATCTTGAGAAATTGAGAATACTTGTGAATTTTGACTTTTTGAATTTTGAAATGCTTGGACATTGCTACGTCTTGACTGAAAGATGTTTTTTATCACAGTTATACTTTTTTTTATGCACTACAAATTATTAATTTCTTTATTGAAGTTTTCTACCATGATAAAAATATTTTTGGATACTTAAAGGATCCAGATAAGTAATGGAATTGGGATAATATCAGAGCTCTTATAAATATAGATTTTTAAACTTTTTTTATTATATGAACCCAACATTTACTATAACAAGTTAACAACCCAAAATTTAGTGACAGAGACAATATGTTTCAGTTTTACACCCAGAATTTTGTATGCTTAGCACATTCATAATTTTTACTTGTATGGATCATTGAGTTCCAGTAGTAATATTTAATTTTTTCAAAAAAAAAAATGACTGTGATCTAATTTTTTATATAATTCAATAAAGAAATATGAGTCTACAATTTAATTATCGAGATATTTTAGTCTTTTTAAAATTTAAAATTTACGATTTCTAATATAATTAAATAATGATTAAAGGGTATATATTTTAGTACTCTAATTAAATATGAATTTTAAGAGTATTTTTGTCTTTTTAAAATCATATTCAATTTTTCAATTTCTAATACATAAAAAAATATGAATTAGTCCTACGACGATTTTTTTTTTTTTTGGAATTAACTTTCAAAGGCTATTATGTATTCTTGATGAACACTAATCATAAGAATATTTTAGTCTGTTTAAAAGTTGAGATTTACAATCTCTAATACAATTAAACAAGTTTTATTAAAAGGCTATTTAATCGTTTAAGGTTCATCTTAAAAAATGATTTTAGTCTTTTAAAAATTAAGCATAAGGATATTTTTATCTTTTTAATATATAAAATTTCTAATTTCTAATATAATCAAACAATCTTAATTAATTCTGTAAATTAAATATTAATTAAATTATATATTTTTAATGAAATCTTTATATTATTTTAAATTTTGTAATTAAATCTTTGTTGTAGCAAAAAATTAAAGTTAACAAAATATTTTCAAAATAAAATGACGTTCATGTTAAGGATATTTTAATTGTTTCAAAAGTTTGAATTGTATTTTCTAATACAATTAACTAACATTTATTCTAAAAATATATTTTAGTCTTTTTAAGAATATAATGCTAAAAAGGTTGTTTTGGTATTTTATAAATTTACTATAGGGTGCTTTAGCATTTTTTTTAATATTAAAATAAAATTCATAATTTTTAATAAATCAAAGAATATTAATTATTTCTATAAAGATNNNNCATTACCTGAATTATTAGTCTTTTACTTAATTCAACAGGCCCTTTTGTAATTACCATAATTTTAAGGCTAAATTTTGCAAATTTAGATCTTTTGGTACGGCACCAATGAGGACAACTAATTTAGAATATACTGTTCTAGTTTTTTAAGAACTACTAATTTAGATAGACAATTCTTTCTTTACCGATATCCTCTGTATAGAATAAACATGATAAGATTTTAGAATAAATATAAAAAGTTAGTTTTTAGCTATTAAAGGGAGTTATACGGTATAGATTTAAGTTTATAGATATTCTCATAATATATCTTTTTTTCGTAATACGTGTACAATTTTGTCTTTATATTGAAGAAGTAGTTGTAATCTATAAAATTGGCCGGGTAGTTAGGTCCAAGGAAGGGAAAGTCATTCATGTTGAACCCTTTTATCATTGATAACAGTGACAGATTCAAAATATTTAAAAGTCTAATTATATAATGTTTATATGTAAATGGACCTTGGGTTTTATTGTGGTGAAATTGACTTGAAATTTTTTCTTAATTCGTAATTAAGAGTGAACAAATTTAAAATAAAAAAATTAGAGAATTATGTATTTAAAATGTACATTGTCTTTGATTCTTAATTAGACCAAAAAGTACAATTCAACTCCCTTATAATATGTTTTAGTCATATGAGAGAAATAAAAACTTGTGTCATATTTGGTTTATTTCAACTCCTTTAATTTTCTTTCCTATTTAATTATGTCATATTTAATTTATTTTATTTTTCTTGCTTTAATATTGCAAAAACTAGTTAATATTATTCATCTTTAATTATCAATTCACCTCCTGTAAGACCCATAATTTTCAAAAAATATTATTATGAGTTAATTTTAATTTATTTATTTATTAAAGACTTTATTTTTAGAAATTATTTTATTAAAAGTAATTAAATCAAGTTTTGACAATTAAATTAGAAATTTTATTTAACCACCGATCTGTCTTGAAGCCGTCTTTGCTGAGCCGCCATCGATGCAAGGAACCGCGCGCGAGAGAGAGGAGTCGTCGAGGGAGAAGAGGTCGCACAGTGGAAGGAAGCGTTGCTGCCTGCTCTGCCGCCGTGGGTTCGCCGTAGCCGTGGAGGACGCTGGAGTGAGGGTGAGTCAGAGCAGAAAGAGAGCAAACGGAATCTGAGTAGAGAGAGTGAGAGACGCGATGGAGGGATGAGGGAGGAGTTGCCGTTGCTACTGAACCGCCGTGGAGCCCCATCGCCATCAGATCCATCTCCGTTCCTGCTGCCGTGGTGGTGGCAGTGCCTCTGGTCGCCGGAAAACCACCACTACTCCTTCAGCCCCGCCCCTGTTTCGTTAGGCTTTGCTGCTTTTCATGGTGAGACTGAACTTGTTTTGCCTCCTTCACCATGTCAGTTGGTTTTAGTTTCACCTAATATCCATTTCATGTTAATTTTAATTTGTCAGAATAAACTATTACTGTTCGGTGTTGATGTTGCTGTTTGTAATACCCGGTCTAACCGAAATTAATTAAATAATAAGTTAAATAAGAGCGAATATGGTTGGAAGATTTGGCAATTGGAATTTGATAATTCAAATATGATATTTGGATTCAGTGAATTTTTCCGAGTCGGAAAACATAGTTTTCTGCGTAAAAGCGCGCAGTGGAATTTTGACCGGCAGTACCGGCTGAGATCTGTCTGGTACTACAGCTGAGGAAATTGATTATGGGTAAATAATATTAATAAATGAGGAACTATAATTAGGGAAGGTAGAAATATTTAAAGTGCAATTTAGAGCGCTAATCTTAAAGGTTTTGGCCCAAAATTGGGCCAATGGGCAAAAATAAGTGAACCGGGCCTAAGTGGGCTCAAGACCCAACATATATAAACATTAGTTATGAGCATTTCAGCTCATTTTGCCCTAAAGAAGGGGTGTTGGGCGCTGAAATTGGGAAGAGAGAAGAGAAGAGAGAAAACCTAACCTCACTGTTACACGTTTTTGGGTAATTAGTGTTGAAATCTTGTGATTTTAGATGTTTAGGGATACTGCAACATGGATTCTAAGTGGGTTCTATCCCTACTTCATATGGGCTGAGGTAAGAAGTGCTCAAACCCTTGTGACTTGTCATTTTGTGTTTGAGTTTGAGAAAGTGTCAACATGCGAGTTGAGGAGGCTTGATGTTGATTTTGGTATATTTTGATTGATTTCAAAGAAAAGACTGAAATTGGCATGTTTTGATTAATTTTGAAAAGAGTTGAAAATGGCTTGTTTTGAAAATGGCACTTTGTAGTTTTGTATGGAAACATGGTTTTGGGGCATACTTTGACGGGACATAACCTGGACTACGGATCTCTGTTTTCTGCCAAATCTGTTTAGAAATAAAATTGGATCCGGGATGTCCATGCCATTCGAAGGACGGGTGAAAAACGATTTAAAATGAGAGAGTTATGTCCGTCGGAAGATTGGGGGTTGAATCTGTAAATTCTGCAGCTTTTAACTTCGAAAATTTTTAGCAGAACGACCCTACGCGCGTAGGCGCACCTGGCGCGTGCGCGCCGTTCTTCCAGAAAGCACCATCCACGCATGCGCGTGGTGTGCGCGGGCGCGTCGATGCGCTGTACCAAATGCCCAGCTATTTTCCAGAGAGTTGTGCCAGGGTCGTGCCAGTTTTGTGCCTGGGCGCAAGAGCACCCACGCGTACGCATGGCTGACGCTTGCGCGCCGTTTGGATATTTTTCAACCCGCGCGTTCGCGCGTATGACGCTTGCGCGTCGATGAGTTTTTGGCCATCCACGCGTGCGCGTGGAGTGCGCGTACGCGTGGCCCTGTTTTCATGCCAAAGTTGATTTTTGAGTTTTTAAAGCCAAATCTCATACTTCTAAGCCTCCTGAGTTATTGCTGAGTTACGACAAAGCCATTATGGATTATGGCTGAGTATAAAGGCATATATGATAAATTAACGAATATGATAAATGAATAATGATGAAAAATGTTGAATGTAAGCATGCTTGTGTTTTCTCTCTGGTTGTAAGGGTGACAGGGCACCGATACCCTCTAATGGCGACAGGGCGCAGATACCCTCTAATGGGGACAGGGCGCAGATACCCTCTAATGGCGACAGGGCGCAGATACCCTCTAATGGTGACAGGGCACATATTCCCTCTAATGATATTAATACGCAACAGAGAGACTGTGCCCGGGTTAGCTACCGGACATGTCGGGTTGGCTTGATAACCGACAGATGATATCATCAGCCATAGGGCAGGCATTCATCATTTGCATATGTTTGAATTGTTTGGGTTTGCCTATTTGTTTTGGATTTCTACGTTATATATGCTAAGTTACCTGATTATGTGCTAGTTGTTCTACTTGTACCCTAATTGTGTATTACTTGCCTGTATTGCTTGTGTTTGTACAACTGAGAAGCCCCTCATGTTGGTGTCGGTGGAGGTTGAGGGCTGTTCTTGATGAGATGAATTGATGATGCGATTGCATGATGATGGTGATCATTAGTTGAGATGATTTGAGCTCCCTGGGTAGACGCAGTGATGTGGTTTCACTAGTTCCAGGGAGGGCATGATATATTGATATAGAATTGTTGAGACAGCACGACTGATGATGGCTTTGTTTATGATTCTGATCTGATTCGTGGGAGAGTCAGCGAGTTTGGAGTCATATGAGATGTTATCTAGATTTAGTATTCCCTTACGACAGATGCCTATTTATAGATTAGTGAGAATCTAGGCTGGATACTTGGTGAAAAGGAGTTTAGGATGCTTGGTGAGTTTTTATTGCAGTGCATTGTATTTATTTGGCACTTTTACCGTACTGGGAACCCATGGGCCCGGGGTTCTCATTCCGTATATATCTCTTGTTTTTCAGATACAGGTCCAAGTGCTCAGAAGTGAGTTGTGGGTCGTCTGAGAGACGGCGAAGATCTTTATTTCCTCTACTTTGTGTTTGATTAGAATCTCTCCACCTATGTTTTGAAAAGATTATATTATGTATTGAACTCTTTTAGAACTTGCCTATAGAGGCTCTTATGTTTCCTTTGGGAGAGATTAGGATATACTATTGTCATCTACTTTCATACTGTACCCTAGCCGGCCTAAACTTCGCGGGTCGCGACTAGTGGCTATTTACTTATGTTATATATATCTATCTGTTATCTATCTCTTAATCTCCTCTACGCCTTGTCCGTATATCGTTTTCGGCTTCACGGTTTATCTTTTGTTGTCGAAACGTGAGTGATACGTCTTTGCGATTTTATTTCTACTCTTTTCAGGCTTCTCGATTAATACTCTTTTCGAAATTACCTATATTTATATATTAAAAATCCACCTGAGAGTCGTACCACCGTAATATCATTGACTTATGACTCGAGCATAAGGATTTGAATACTAGGGTGTTACACTGTTGGTACTACTGCTGGTTCTAATGCCATTGCTGCTGAAGCTGCTGCTAGTTCTGATTTTGTTATCTTGGTACAAATGGTACTGGTCTGATCTTTCTCTTAGGTTTAGTCGATTTGTATGTCCTGTTTTATCACTTCCATGGTTTCCATGTTCTGATTTTAATTCTAGTCCTTACTTGGTCTTGACTCCCCAGGTTGTAATTGCTTTTAATTCCTATCCAATTTGAATCTTCCATTTTGTTGCAACCATGGCCACTGCCGTTCTAGTTGCGTGAGAGTCGTAGCCGCTGCAGAATAAGGTGAAAAGAGGGTTTATCGCATTAAAATCGCTGCGGGTTTGATTCTTTGAGGTTGGGGTTTTCTTAAAATCTATTTTATATTACAGAGTTGTGATAAATAGATATCGATGCAAAGAGATTTACTTCTGTGATTATATTTGTCTTATGGATGTGATGGTTTGTTGGATTGAATTATTGGGTACTTGATTGCGTGAGTGGTGTGTGGTTGTGGATAAAAATCGGTTTGGAATGTCATTTACTTGATTATTAAGAAAGGTGAATTTTCTTGGTTGTAGAGTTTACTTAGTAATATAAATGAAACGATTTTGGAAATAATTTGAGATATGAAAATAAATTGATTCTGGGAGCGGTTTGATTGTGAGTTGGTTTAATTTTATGAATGATTTAATATTTGAGCTGATTCGATTTTAAAAAAAGTTTTACTGTTAGAATTGGTTATTTGAAAATAATTTGACATTGGAACTGGTTCAATTTTGGAAAATGTTTGAGATTTAGAAATGGTTGAGAAAAGGTTTGAGAAATGGTTGGATGGGACCCCTAAAGGATGGCAGTGTCCGAGTTTTAGAGGAGATGCTGCCGAAATTTTATAAAATTGAAAGTTTTATTTAAAGTAATTAATTAAAAAGATTTGTTTTTAAGCATTATAAGTTTTAAGATTGATTTGTCTATCAAAGAAAGAATTTTGTTTTGGAATTGAGATTGTTAATGAACAGAATGAAAAAGAGGATGATGGGGATTTTATTTGAAATATGGCTTTGAAATGAACTTGGAAATGAGATTTAGATTGATGAATGATTATGATGTTGAGAATGTTGAGATGTAAACTTTGAATTATTCACATGGCTTATGAATTTGAAATATCTGAGATACGAGGTTCCCTGGATTAAGTGCCGTGGCTTGCCGCCACGTGTACCAGGTTGAAAACTCGATACTCTGTTGACCCTACGACGTAAGTGTGTGACCGGGCACTATAGAAATTCCTGGGAATGTTACCCCCATTGAGTAATATTGATTATTTGAGAAAAAGCTATGCATAGACTCTTGGGGATGCACGTCGGGGGACAGTCTAAGTACAATTCAGACTTGTTGAGTTGGCTGGATAACCGACAGATGAGCCTCATCAGCCATAGGACAGGCATGCATCATATGCATTTGTATGCTTTGCTTGAGTTTGAACTTGTTTTGGTTTGCCTAATTGCTAAACTGTTCGTAACTGCTACTTGAACTATTTGCTGTAAGTGCTGCCTACTTGTGCTTTCCTTGTCTGCCTTGCCTGTGTTTGTCCTGGCGTGCTACATTTGGGATTGAACTTTGGTGCTGAATTAATGATTGTGTTGTTTGATTGCGTGGTTGGTTTCTGATTGAGATTTTCTTATAAGAAAGGAAAGGTTTCGGATTTCTGAAAGATGAAACATTGTTTCTTTGAAAAAGGTTTTGAACGATTACCTATTGGTTTTTTTAAAAGGTTCATAAGACAATGATAATCACTGAGCTTGAAAACAGTTTTCTTATTAAATATTTTCTTATCACAATTTTGAAACTCCGTGGTGAGACCGTGTGGTTAGGTTCTCACCCCCTACAGCTTTACCTTTTCAGGAACTGTATGAAGAAGCATTAAGAAGAGTTATACTGCGTTTGGTTTATATTCTGTTGTATTAATTAGATTATTTCATCCATCGTCTTTGTTATTACAAGTTTGTAAGAGGGATAGGAATTGTATGTTTTATATGTATAATATATTGAGTTATTACGTAAGGAGTCTTGTATATGAATCTATGCCTGCTTGTATTTTTCTTAAGAGAAAGTATTTATTTCTGTTTTTTTCAAAGAAATCAGCGATACAGTGTCGAGTCACAGGCTCCTATTTTAATATTTAGTATTTAAAGTAGTCGTAATACTTCTTGCTATCAGAGTAGCGCAGCCGGAAGTGTAACTTCTGATAGTGAGGGTGTTACATTATGGTATCAGAGCGTTCTTTCCTGTAGAGCCTGAGGAATGGACCGGTTATGCTTCAATTGCATACTCTGAGAGTCTGTCATGTAGTAGGTCTTGTTTGAATAACGAGAATTAGAGCGTTATGCACATGACGGTGCCATTAGTCTTGCATTGCATAATTCCTGGTATTAAGTTTGGCCGGCTTAACACTAGTGAATTTTTTATATGGAAACACCAATGGGTTATCATAGACGATATGCGAGTCATAGATAATGCGTGTCACGTGGTTCGCGGATGCTATTGTTCGCTTTTCATGCTTGGTTTTGATTTGTGATTCTTGTTTACGTCGCTTAGGTTGGGATATCGTTTCTTTTTACTATCCTCATTGAAGTTCCTTGACTCGGATTCCTTTCTTGAACCATGATTGATCATTCTTCGACCGTATTTCATTATTCGTCTATAACCTTGTTTGATTGTATTTTTAAGAATTTGCCTGAGTCTTTTAAAGATATCTGTCTTTATCATTGATTATACTCTTCTTTAGGAATCCTGTGCTCATTGATCCGATCTTGAACTTGTTTTGGCATGATGCATGATCCTTAAATCTTGAGAAATTTGAACCTTGAGAATTAAGATTCGAACTAAACTAATTTTGTAAATTGATTCTTTTACTTCATGACTAATATATATCTTGTACTTACCATATTCTTGATTATCTTCTAAATTCTCGGCATCATAATTCTTGACCTTGAATTTCTCTACGTAATCTGTGTATCTCCTTGACGTGATCTGAGCTTATTTTGGATTTAAAAAAAAAATTTAGAATTGACTATTTTTCTACTTAATTCTGTTACGCAATCATCTTTTGAATTTTTTTTATGTGACCACTTTTAATTTAGTATATATTTTCCTACATGGATTCAAAAATTTCTTTATATGATTTAAATCTACTTATCTGCATTACTTCACCTATTCTTTTATAGATATGTGAAAACAATTTTTATTTTGGATTTTCTTCTTTGACTATAACTTGATTTACTTCCAATTTTATCACCATTTTTATACGTATACTTTTGTGATTTTGCACCTGAGTATTTTCCAAGACTCTTAAGAAAATATTTCTGCTCATAGCTTGATTAAGTTTTATTTTATAAATTTTGCTTATCTAATTTTAATCTGAGTTGTTTTGATGCAATACCTTTTATATTTCTTTTGAAAAAGTGAATTCATTCTTTTTTGAGTTTATCCATTCCTTGTGGACGCTACCATTGATTTTTAGTATTCTTTTTAACCCAACTTAGATTCGGTTCAAAAGAGTGCACCGTTCTTCCTTTTAATTGTTCCTTTCGAAATTCTTAGATTCAAATTCCTTCCTAGGATTACAACTTGAATTCTTACCAATCTCATATTTATTTTTATGCAAATTCTTATTTTATTATGTAAAATGTCTTTCAAGGTTTTCGAGAAAATATTTTATCCTTAGCTTAACTAATTTTCATTTCACAAATCTCACATAATCTAGTTCGACTTGAAATTGTTTTAATATGACGCAATATTTATGTTTTTATCAATTCTCTTGAATTTTCTTAATAATTGCCCTGTTCTCTTTTAGTATTTCTATTGAAGTTCTTTGAAGTCAAAATTCTTTCCTATTTGTATTTCAATTCTTTCTTCTGACATACTTCACGACTCTTAACCATCCTAGTTTGTTGGTGACTAGAACCATTCCTTCATATTTTTGTAAACCTTGCGCTTCTCTAATTTGGTTTCAGTTTGTTTTGATCCAATTTACCACTACCCTTCTCTTGTTTTCTTTGGAGTTTTTAGATTCAATATTTCCTGTTAAGATGCGAAATGACTCTTTCCGAAATGTTTTCTCATGTCCATACATTGTTGCTTAGTTGTAATTCTATGCCTCCTTCCGAATTCATGTGAATCTTATTCTTATCACTTACTCTTTTCTTTCTGCGATTTGTATCTCTTTAAACGTACTTAATGAACTTTAATATTATTGAATATCCTTATAAGGTGTGATTTTTAGTATATTCTTGGATTGTTTTAAGCCTTTTTAAATAAGGTTTGATTTATTTTTATGTAAGATTGTTTTTGACTCTGCGTTCTTTTATTTGGGCTGTGCCTCTTTTGCTGTAAGTTGAATTTGTTTTGGAGCGATACAACCATCCCTTGAAGTTTTAATAAAATCACTTTTAACTTAACTTACACTCCCTTATTTTGAAAATTTTTGTATGCGATTTAAATTCGTTTCATTGTGATGCATCTTCTTTTTCTTTTATAAGCAAAACTTTATTTCAAGTTTTCTTCCAACAAAATCGTAATTTTCATGCATACTTAACATAAAAACGAAAAAAAAAAAACATAATAATAGAATTTTTCTCTTAGCCAAATTAGTCTTTCCTTTCTCGAATTTTATGTAGTCTGTTTCGACTTGAATTTATATTGAAATAATGTTACATTTATGCTTTTATTATTCTGTTGAAAGATGTTTGTTACTTATCTTTTTTTTGTAAAACATAAAATGATCTTCCCTTAAGATTTCCATTCTTCAAGAACAATGTTTGAAAATATTCTTAAATCAAACTCGAGTTCTGAGAGCTTTGTTTTTAGTTTTGGATACTCTTCTTTTGTAAATCTCATATTTGCTTAACTCAGCTTGAATTCGTTTCAAAATACTGCATTGTTTTTCATCTTATTGGTCTTATTAAATTCCTTCGATTCAAGAGTTACCCTTAAAGTTATCAGTTGATTCTCTTTCCAGTACTCTTTATTGCTTGTTCATCCTTGTTTACTTGTGATTTCCACAATTCTTTCAAATTCTCGCGAACATGGTCCTTGTTACTATTCCTTCTTTTCTATGGTCTATTATCCTTTGAATATATTCGAGATTAGTTTTGATGTTTTGTGCGACTGTACGCTTAGTAAACGACACAGTAGTCCTTTAGAACACGTTTGATGAACACAAAAGGTGAAATTTGTAAACATACGACGTAGCAAAGTGTTGTGGAATCTTGTTTCATGTGAAAGAGTTTTATTGATGTTAAGTTTGTAACTACTAAGATTCGCAAAGTATTTGATGAGGTTGAGAACCCTCGGATGAATTGATTGATGAAGTACGATTGAGAATGGTGGAAATAAGTTATGTTAAAGTTTAAATAGTTGAATCTCTGAAGTTGATATAAGATCAGTATGCGGACGTTAAGCACATCATTTTAACCCCAGTTTGTTTTATAGCCTTTTGCCGCCTTGCTTTACCATCACATGTTTGAAACATATCACCTTGTATATCAAGCCTATCTTGTAACTTCTGTTTCGCATTACATTTATATCCTTTATACCTTTATGCCATATGAAAATTCTGGTATTTAAAACTATGTGTATATATATATAGGACTTTTTGCCATTTCTTTAAATAAGTTCAAGAGTGAAGTAATATAAAAATCTCTTTTATTTTGTATCAATTTTCGAGGACGAAAATTTTTATAAGGTCGGTAGGATGTAAGACCCATAGTTTTCAAAAAATATTATTATGAGTTAATTTCAATTTATTTATTCATTAAAGACTTTATTTTTAGAAATTATTTTATTAAAAGTAATTAAATCAAGTTTTGACAATTAAATTAGAAATTTTATTTAATTTTATAATTATTGACGAGCCGCCACGATGCAAGGAACCGCGCGCGAGAGAAAGGAGTCGTCGAGGGAGAAGAGGTCGCACAGTGGAAGGAAGCGTTGCTGCCTTCTCTGCCGTCGTGGGTTCGCCGTAGCCGTGGAGGATGCTGGAGTGAGGGTGAGTCAGAGCAGAAAGAGAGCAAACGGAATCTGAGTAGAGAGAGTGAGAGACGCGATGGAGGGATGAGGGAGGAGTTGCCGTTGCTACTGAACCGCCGTGGAGCCCCATCGCCGTCAGATCCATCTCCGTTCCTGTTGCCGTGGTGGTGGCAGTGCCTCTGGTCGCCGGAAAACCACCACTACTCCTTCAGCCCCGCCCCTGTTTCATTAGGCTTTGCTGCTTTTCATGGTGAGACTGAACTTGTTTTGCCTCCTTCACCATGTCAGTTGGTTTTAGTTTCACCTAATATCCATTTCATGTTAATTTTAATTTGTCAGAATAAACTATTACTGTTCGGTGTTGATGTTGCTGTTGGTACTACTGCTGGTTCTAATGCCATTGCTGCTGAAGCTACTGCTAGTTCTGATTTTGTTATCTTGGTACAAATGGTACTGGTCTGATCTTTCTCTTAGGTTTAGTCGATTTGTATGTCCTGTTTTATCACTGCCATGGTTTCCATGTTCTGATTTTAATTCTAGTCCTTACTTGGTCTTGACTCCCCAGGTTGTAATTGCTTTTAATTCCTATCCAATTTGAATCTTCCATTTTGTTGCAACCATGGCCACTGCCGTTCTAGTTGCGTGAGAGTCGTAGCCGCTGCAGAATAAGGTGAAAAGAGGGTTTATTGCATTAAAATCGCTGCGGGTTTGATTCTTTGAGGTTGGGGTTTTCTTAAAATCTATTTTATATTACAGAGTTGTGATAAATAGATATCGATGCAAAGAGATTTACTTCTGTGATTATATTTGTCTTATGGATGTGATGGTTTGTTGGATTGAATTATTGGGTACTTGATTGCGTGAGTGGTGTGTGGTTGTGGATAAAAATCGGTTTGGAATGTCATTTACTTGATTATTAAGAAAGGTGAATTTTCTTGGTTGTAGAGTTTACTTAGTAATATAAATGAAACGATTTTGGAAATAATTTGAGATATGAAAATAAATTGATTCTGGGAGCGGTTTGATTGTGAGTTGGTTTGATTTTATGAATAATTTAATATTTGAGCTGATTCGATTTTAAAAAGAGTTTTACTGTTAGAATTGGTTAATTTGAAAATAATTTGACATTGGAACTGGTTCAATTTTGAAAAATGTTTGAGATTTGGAAATGGTTGAGAAAAGGTTTGAGAAATGGTTGGATGGGACCCCTAAAGGATGGCAGTGTCCGAGTTTTAGAGGAGATGCTGCCGAAATTTTATAAAGATTAAAAAGATTTGTTTTTAAAAAGATTTGTTTTTAATTAAAAAGATTTGTTTTTAAGCATTATAAGTTTTAAGATTGATTTGTCTATCAAAGAAAGATTTTTGTTTTGGAATTGAGATTGTTAACGAACAGAATGAAAAAGAGGATGATGGGGATTTTATTTGAAATATGGCTTTGAAATGAACTTGGAAATGAGATTTGGATTGATGAATGATTATGATGTTGAGAATGTTGAGATGTGAACTTTGAATTATTCACATGGCTTATGAATTTGAAATATCTGAGATACAAGGTTCCCTGGATTAAGTGCCGTGGCTTGCCACCACGTGTACCAGGTTGAAAACTCGATACTCTATTGACCCTACGACGTAAGTGTGTGACCGGGCACTATAGAAATTCCCGGGAATGTTACCCCCATTGAGTAATATTATTGATTATTTGAGAAAAAGCTATGCATAGACTCTTGGGGATGCACGTCGGGGGACAGTCTAAGTACAATTCAGACTTGTCGAGTTGGCTGGATAACCGACAGATGAGCCTCATCAGCCATAGGACAGGCATGCATCATATGCATTTGTATGCTTTGCTTGAGTTTGAACTTGTTTTGGTTTGCCTAATTGCCAAACTGTTCGTAACTACTACTTGAACTATTTGCTGTAAGTGCTGCCTACTTGTGCTTTCCTTGTCTGCCTTGCCTGTGTTTGTCCTGGCGTGCTACATTTGAGATTGAACTTTGGTGCTGAATTAATGATTGTGTTGTTTGATTGCATGGTTGGTTTCTGCTTGAGATTTTCTTATAAGAAAGGAAAGGTTTCGGATTTCTGAAAGATTAAACATTGTTTCTTTGAAAAGGTTTTGAACGATTACCTATTGGTTTTTTTAAAAGGTTCATAAGACAATGATAATCACTGAGCTTGAAAACAGTTTTCTTATTAAATATCTTCTTATGACAACTTTGAAACTCTGTGGTGAGACCGTGTGGTTAGGTTCTCACCCCCTACAGCTTTACCTTTTCAGGAACTGGATGAAGAAGCATTAAGAAGAGTTATACTGCGTTTGGTTTATATTCTGTTGTATTAATTAGATTATTTTCATCCCTCGTCTTTGTTATTACAAGTTTGTAAGAGGGATAGGAATTGTATGTTTTATATGTATAATATATTGAGTTATTACGTAAGGAGTCTTGTATATGAATCTATGCCTGCTTGTATTTTTCTTAAGAGAAAGTATTTATTTCTGTTTTTTTCAAAGAAATCAGCGATACAGTGTCGAGTCACAGGCTCCTATTTTAATATTTAGTATTTAAAGTAGTCGTAATACTTCTTGTTATTAGAGTAGCGCAGCCGGATGCGTGACTTCTGATAGTGAGGGTGTTACACCTCCCTTTAGGTATTTTGTACTTATTCAGTAATATATTTTAATTGGATTTATTTCAAACATTTTTTTTCATTTTTATACCTAATATATATAATTAATAAAAGATTTTAAATAAAAAGATTAACTATCCAATTTTATTTAACCTTTTCTTCATTAGTTTGGCATTTTTACCAATTATAAAAAATATCGTTCATAATCCACTATATTAACTATAATTTTCAACCATAAAATATTTATCACCTTCAATAATGATTAATTTTAAAGTGTTGATTCCATTATTTAAAAATAAAATCCAAATTACAAATTCTAAAATAAAGCCAAATTATCCTAATAACATAAAATTAAATCATCCTTTATTGTAAATTTTTTCTTTTGTAAACTACATAAATACCATGAATAATCTTATAGTTTTTTGGGTTATTTAAATAGGAAAGATAAATAAATTTCTAAATTTTTAATTCAAAGATAAATAAATTTTGACTAATTGAAAATATATATAAATACATCATTCATCTTGAATTTGATCTCATAGTTTTTATTATTTCTTGTCCCTTATAAAGTTTTATATTTATGGACTCTTGCTATTTGATAAAATATTTGACTTAATTATTATCGGTTAGATTTTTATTATTAGCTTGGGTTAGAAACATGAATAATCTTCAATCATTAATGTGTATGTTCATTGATAATCAAGAGATATTAATTAATTTTCTTTCTTGTGACACTAATAACTTTTTACTGAATTGAAATTCAATTAGTAAGTAGGTCACGACATTTGAATTAGGATTAATTAAGTTTAACGGACTATTTTCAATTTGTAAAAGTTGACAAATTATATTTATTTTTTATAATTATCATGTTATGATTATTGATAATGTTAGTAATTTTTAACCCTCAATCCTAGCCAGTACTTTGTTCTTTTTTCTTCTTGGTGAAGTTACGCCATACACACACTCCTTTTCTTTTACATGAATTTCATATATCAACTTCTTAGTCATGCTTCTAAAATCAAATTCTAACATTCTACTATAATTATACTCTATGACTGCTTAACCTTCATAATAACATTTTATTTTTTATACAAAAAAAAAAAACTATGTTAGAATAATTAAACTCTTATAAAATTTCTCTTTGTATTTTTTAGCCATTTTAATACATGTACTAGTATATAAACTAAATACTATTAGAATTTAGAAGTATTTAAAATATTAATATAAAAAATAGTTAAATAAGTATGTTCCCCCTTCTTCTTTTATAGTGGGCTATGCCCTTTATTCTTTTACATTTTAATCATTGGGTTTGCTAATCCGTTTGCTCTTTCTGTGGGCTGATTCAGAGGCTCTGTCTCTGAGTTAATGTCTTCTGTTTTAGTTTTTTGAAAACTAGTAGTTGGTTTTATTTTTTCTGCTGTGATTTTGTTGTAATCCTGATGATGACTTTTATTCCTTTCTACATGCGATGTTTTTGTTGTTTTCTGAGATTGTCTTGACACCTTCTCTGTCAACTTTGTACAAGTGTCTGTTTTTTGATATCGAGACTCTTTTTTTTTTTACTCTTTAAATGGATCTTGGGTATCTAGTATGTACAGTCCTGGGTTGGATTGGACTTCTTCATCTTCGTCTGTTAGTTCTGCTTTTATTGCTTTTATAGAATTATGGATCTCTTCTTCTGAGGTGGCCGCTGCAAGGGCCGCCATCATTTGTTTTTTATGGGCTAAAAAGTGAGTTTCTTTTTTGAATGATATTTTTTCGAACCCTGAACTGTGGCTTGGGGGTTCTACTCTTTTTTGGGATATAGTAATCCAATTATCAATTGCTCTTTTACTAATTAAGTTCAGGTTAAATTTATTCCACCATTTCACTTTTATGATTCTAATTAAATATTATATACTTAGAGTGTCTTCATATCCTACAGAATCATATTCTCAGGTCATTATCCAGCATATTCCCATAGATAAGCTTATATCCATCCAAAAATGATGTTTTGTTTTTGAAATATTCATAAGTCATGCTGTCTTCTTTTGAAAAAATTGCTTCTAGTGGTCCAAACTCTTGAAACCATATCTGGAACTATTTGAAAAACTGTAGAAAAATTCCTTTTCAGAACCATATGAACCAAGAGTGGAAATTTGGAGAGAGATACAGGATGTTCCACCAAGTATCTATATAATCATAATAGGAGTAGTGTTGTGGTTCGAATTTTCTAGTAAAACTTTTACAATGAAAGGGAGGTTTTTTTCATTCTGATAATGTTATTACTTTCATAATCTTAATTTTTGAGAATATTGTATCTTTTGTGGTCGGGTCTTTATTATGAGTTAATTCAATTGATCCTGTGTCTACTAAGATAAATTCATAAAAGATTTGAAATTTTTGGATGTTTGTTGGAGGGTAATGAAAAGTATTTGGAAAAACTGTTTTATAAAGGGTTCTTCTATCCATCTTAAACTAATTTTTCTCTAAAGCCATTATTTTTAGAGGTATTGGTTTTTTATGGTAAGGATGTTCTTCAGATAATGGTTTAGTTTTAAACAAATCTGATAGCTGCAATAATGTATATCTGTTTACTGTAGGGACCTCATATTAGCTTTTAGTTGATGCTGATGATTTTTCATTTTAACAACCTGTGACATTGTCAAGGGTTTAATAGATAATTATTTAGCTTGTATTGGAGTTGCTGGTTGGTCAAGAGGTTGACCATAATCTTCAGTGCTTGCTTTTTTTGCTCATTTTTACCTTGCAAAACTTCTCTTGTTAGAAAATCAGGTAATGCATTTTATTCTCCTTTAATATGCTCAATAGAAAAATCAAAGCACAATAATATAGCTTGCTATCTAGCAAATATTTGTTTAGAAACTAGATTTTTTAACATCATTCTTTAATACACTAGGAGCTGCTTTGCAATCAATTATGATTAAGAAGGTTTTATTGAATAAGTCTTCCTGAAAACGTGAAACACATAGGACAATGGCTAATATTTTTTTTTAATGGTAGCATAATTTTTCTGGGCTGAATTTCATACTCTCGAATGATATTTAACTATTGTTCTTTTGAGGAGTTTGGAAGGACTTGTTTAAGTATTCCTCCATACCCTAATTCTGAAGCATCTGTTTCTACAATTAGACTTGTCTTAGGGTCTGGTATACTCAAACAAGGAATTTTTTTTATTAAATATTTAATTTTTTGAACTATTTTAGACATGTCTTTTGTCTAAAGAGGAGGCTGTTTTCTTAGCCTTTTATACAAAGGTTCACATAAAGTTCTTATTCCTGGTAGAAATTCGGCTACATAATTAAGACATCCTAAAAATCTTTGTAATTATTTTTTGTCGATAATTTCATTTAGAAATTTTTTTACAAATTTAACAGATCTCTTAATCGGAGTAATTGTTCCTTGAAAAATTTTATATCCTAGAAACCTTACTTTTGTTATAAATATGTCTATTTTCTTTTTAGATAGGACAAGACCATTTTCTTTTATAATATTAATAAATTTTCTAGGTGCTGAATATGCTGGTTTATTCCTTTAGAGTATACAAGAACATCGTCTAAGTAGACTATGGTAAAATCTACATATGAATAAAAAATATTATTCATAATTTCTTGAAATTTACTTGGTGCATTTTTTAACCATTAGGGCATTACATTCCATTCACAATGTCCAAAGGGTGATATAAAAGCTGTTTTATATCGGTCTTCTTCTTTTACTGATATTTGATAGTATCTGTATTTTAAATCAAATTTAAAGAATATAGTAGCCTTACTTAGTCTTTTAATTAAGTCATTTTTATTTGGTAAGGGATATCTTATCCATTTTAAGGCTTTATTTAAAGACTTATAATTAATTACTAACCTTGGAGCTCCTCTTTCGATTTTTGAAGCTTTCATTACATAGAATCTTGTGCAACTCTAAGGAGATTTTGATGGCCTGATTAGTCCTTTATCTAAGTATTCCTGGAATTTTTTTTTACAATATGTTAATAATTCTTTGTTCATTTGTATCATTTTGGCTTTAGTGGGGATATTTTTTTTCATTAAAGTCATCTTCATAGAGTAGAGATATTTCATGTAATTTTCTATAATGAAAAACTTTTGGGTTTAGGCTGCACAAGTCCTTTTTTATCCTATCTTCTATCCCTTTTATTAGAGTCTAAATTTTTTGACTTTCTAATTGTTGTTCTATTTTCTTATATACAATTTCTTGGTTCAGGAAACTATCGTGTTTCTTTTTTCTTTCTATTATATTGATTTGTGAAGTAGCCATTTGTTGTAGTAAATTTAATTCCTTCCTTTTGGATTTTTGTATAAATTCGAATAGAATAGGTTGGTTTGGTATACAATAGGTGGTTACACCATTTACATCTACCGTAAAAGGATATAATAATAGAGTGAAGGAGTTTCTTAATATAACTTGTTGAGATATTCCTTTTGTTAGAAAAAAAAGGTAGTTAAAAAGCATACATTTTTCTTACAAATTTTTGCTTTAGAAGTCTTATAGTTTATAGTCATTTTGTCATTTTCTACTTTGACAATAGTTTCAGTTATTTTTTTATAGTACTTGGTAGGTATTAATTCTTCTTGGATACAATTTACATCTGCCCCTGAGTTTATCATAGCCATAAACTCAAATTTCTCTGTTCCGATTATTATGACTGTAGGGGTATACCATTTTTGGTTAATTAATAATGATAATTCATTAATATAATTAATTGGATTTATAATTTCTTCTTCTTCTTATATTGATTCTAATTTTTCTTTTTCTTTTTGTAATCTTACTATATTTTTGCCTTCTAATTTTAGTATTCTATAATCAAGAGATATATTTTGTTGTTTCAATTCAGAAATTTCAGATTTTAACATTTTTATCTCTTCATGTAAATATTTTAAAGAAGTTTTTTCTTTAAGTGTTCTAAACCTATTATATATTTTCTTAATTTCTACCGGCCTTATTTCTTCTTTAGATTTTTCTTCTTTTTTAATCAGATCATTTAATTGAAATAAGAATTCATCTTTTAAGAAAGAATCTCCTAATTTATCTATTATAGAAATTAAAGTATTTTTTTGTTCTCTAGTTAAGGTATTGATTGACCTTTAAATTCTCTTAATTATATTTAAAGATTTTACACAGCTATCACAATTATATATTCCTGGTCCTATACATGAATTTTTCTCTATTTCTTTATCCACAAAATCATAAATAAAGAAATGATAAGTTAAATTAGAATATTAATTTATAAATAAATTAAAAAAATCACAAAACTCTTTCATTTTTTAATGGATAAAATACTAAATTGGTCCTTGCATTTGGGTGTAATCCTATTTTGTTTCTTAAGGTTTAAAGTGTCCTATTTAAATCCAAAAAAAATCATTTAGCTTCAATGTAGTCCTACCGTGAGGTCAAAGTTAAATAATTAATGGAATGCCCTACATAATAGCAGTATAAGAACAACATCAATAATCTAGAGAACAAGTACAAGCTCTAGAGGCACAAAATCAACCATAGATATATCAATATATTTATTTATCATTCTCTTTATTTCTATAGAAAATATTTCATTTAAATTATAAGAAGAATGATAAATAAATGTATTGATGCGTTCACAGTTGATTTTGTGGCTTTGGAGCTTGCTTGTTCTTGTACTGCTGTTATATGTAGGACATTCCGTTAATTATTTAACTTTGACCTCACGGTAGGACTATATTGGAACTAAATGAAACTTTTTTGAATTCAAATAAGATACTTTAAACCTTAAAGACCAAAATAGGATTACATCCAAATGTAAAAGACCAATTTAATACTTTAATCTTTTTGAATTATATAAGAGAAAGCTCTCTTTGATTATAATATATGAAATTAGTTATCAATTTTCTTCATCAATTAAAAGTGTATATGCCATAAGCCATAA
>NC_029793.2:48080571-48097785 GCF_000816755.2 Arachis ipaensis | reverse complement strand
TATATTTTAACTAATTAATATTTTCTTCTGTCTTAGCTAATTAATATTGTTATCGATATTAAAACTTTCTCTCTTTTTGTTGCAGGACTCGTTGAGGAAAAAAAATTCTAAGGAGTCAAGAACCAACCCATATATAAAGAAGGTGAATTTTATTATACAGATCAAAAAGTCATACAGATTTAAAGATTTGCTTACACCACACTTTCTAAAAGCTACACTTTTCACTTTAAACCATAACTCTTCACAAAGAAAAGCGTCACCTAATGGAAAAAAGTAAATTAGAAGATTTAAGAGAAGAAATAATTAAATTATCAAAATTAATAGATCAAAAATTAATGATTTTAACTAATGTTAACTGTAATGACACCGAATTCTTAAAATCAATACAAAATGATTTTTCTCAAAATCTTTATTTTACTATAAGTTTTATTGAAGGACTTCAAAAACCTGAAAAAACTTATTTTTCACACGGAATTTCTAAGAAATGTTACCATGGAAATGATTCCCCACATCTTTATCATACTTTTAACCCACAATTAAATTCTATAGTAGATATGCTCGAAAAAATATTGGTATCTATAAAATTTCAAAGAAATAAGGAAAAAGAGAATCCCAAAGAAGAAAAATTCCAAAATATAATCAACATAACAGACTTAAAAGTAAAACCACCATTGAAATTATGAATATTGAAGAAAAATTAGAAGAAGTTACAATGCTTTTTAAACAATTAAAAATGGCTCAAGAAAATAATATTATGGAACATGGTTTTCAAATAGAAGAAGAATTAGTAAATTCTGAAAATATAGAAAATGAAGAACATATTCTAGATTATTCAAGTGACGAAGAACCAGCAATTCCAATACAAGTAAAAAATGAAGCTGGAACATCTAAGGATAATTAATCTCAATTTAAATGGGAAACAAGTTTTGATAATTATGCTTTTAAAAAAGGGTTTACAAATAAAGATTCAAAATATACAAAAATACCATCAAAATATGTTCCTAAAATCCAGGAAATGGAAGGAGAAAGAATGCTCGATTTAGACTGCAAAAAGAACGAAAAAGAAAATTTTGAAAATTGGTTGAATTCCTTTTTATTAGAAGCCTTTACTAATCCAAAACTTAGTGAATTGTCTGGAAGAGATATTTGGAATTACATAGGGTTTCATACTAAAGGAACTATAAGAGATTATATGACATCAATAGAAAACCAAATAATAGAAGAATTAGCAACAAAGCCTACAGCTTATGATAAGATATTATATATAATGATGATTCTATATAAAGAATTTTTCGGAAAAAATATTATAGATCATAGACAAGAAGTTTATAATAAAGAATATCAAGAAGCAAAAAACCATTTAGCTAATATTCAGATATATGATCTATGTAATGTGGAGTCTTATATATGTGAATATAGAATACATTATTACAAATTAAAAGAAGAAGATAAAAATCATTATCTTAGTATGTATATAACAAAAATTTTCATGGAACCTTTAGAGGAATCTGATGAT
Organism: Arachis ipaensis; assembly: GCF_000816755.2. Lineage (NCBI taxonomy): Eukaryota > Viridiplantae > Streptophyta > Magnoliopsida > Fabales > Fabaceae > Arachis > Arachis ipaensis. The sequence goes on along the minus strand of NC_029793.2, from coordinate 48,096,269 downwards.
AATTTAGACTATATTTTTGAATATGTCTCGGAAACAGACTCAGAGACTAAGTAATAATGCTACATTTATTACTATAAAAATAACAGAAAAGTTTATAAATGCCTTCATAGATTCTGGAGCAACACAATGCTTTGCTAGTTCAAATATAAAACTTGATTGGAAAAAATTAAAGAAACCATTAAGAGTTAGAATAGCTGACAAATCAATACATAAAATTAACCAAAAAGCAGAGATGGTTGAAATTTTTATTCAAAATTATAGGTTCATTGTTCCATCTATATATATGTTAGATTCTGGAATGGATTTTATCATAGGAAATAATTTTTTAAAGCTATATCATCCATTCATTCAAGAATTAACATATATAGTTTTAAAAGCTCCACACGATTCTTCAATAAATCAAAAATCAAAACGTATAAAAATACCGACTACTACTATAGATAAGATATTAAAATTTAAAATATTTTCTATATTAGAGACATGTTATTTAAATTTATACTTTCAGATAAATATCCCAAAAAATAATCTTGAAATAAAGATAGAAGAATTTTTGGATGAAATTTGTGCTGAAAATCCTTTAGATATTAAAAATACAAATAACGAATTAGTAAGTATTAAATTAAAAGATCCTACAAAAGAGATAAATGTTCCAAATAAAATTCCTTATTCCGTAAGAGATAGAGAAGAGTTTTCATTAGAATGTAGAGATCTTTTGGAAAAAGGAATTATAAGATTAAGTAAAAGTCCTCATGCGACTCCAGCCTTTTATGTCGAAAACAATAATGAAATTAAAAGGGGAAAACAAAGAATGGTTATTAACTATAAGAAGATGAATGAAGCAACTATTGGTGATGCTCATAAACTTCCAAGAAAAGATTCTATTTTAGAAAAAAATCAAAGGAGCAACTTGGTTTTCATCTCTTGATGCAAAATCAGGATATTGGCAACTTCGTTTAGACGAAGAAACAAAGAAATTAACTGCTTTTACTTGCCCAACAAAAGAATCAACAAGTGTGTTGCTCTATGAATGGAATGTATTACCATTCGGATTAAAACAAGCCCCAGGTATTTATCGAAGATTTATGGAAGAAAATCTAAAAGAGTTAAATGAATTTGTTTTAGTGTACATTGATGATATACTAATTTTTACAAAACAGGATAGAGAAGATCATCTTCAAAAATTATTAATAGTTTTAGAAAGATGTAAAGAAAAAGGATTAGTTCTTAGCAAAAAGAAAGCAAAAATAGCAAAACAAGAAATAGAGTTTCTTGGATTAATTCTATCCACTCAAGGAAAGCTAAAACTTCAGCCAAATATCCTAGAAAAATGTAGGGGGTGAGAACATCATCCTCGAAAGGGTTCTCAGTAGAGGGTTTTTGGGAATTACTGTAATAGGATACATGAAGATAAACCGTGCCAGTGATTAATAACTGTCTTATGCCTCTTTTCAAAAACAACAGTTTTCAATAAGGTAAAGTCGGAAATCTTTTCTGAAAGAGGAACCGTTCAATTCTCAAAAACACCAAAAGCCTTTCAAAAAGGTTTATCTATGTTGAACCAAAATAGCCTTTCATATTTTTCCAAATCAGAAACACAAAACCGAAACCAACCATCGGTCCATCTCAATCCAACCACGGCCCTAGGCCCAAACAATCCAACCACCAACCAAATCACCACAATCCAACAGAGTCCCAATTGCAAACACAGATAGGAAGTTCAAGCACAAACAAACAATTACAGCAAGTAGAATAATTAGCAGTTAATCACAAAGGCAAACCAAGTACAATATGCACACCCAAACAATGTCACATAGATGCATATGATGCATGCCTGTCCCTAGTGGCTGATGATATCATCTGTCGGTTATATGGCCAACCCGACACGTCCTGGTAGCTAACCATGGACAGAAACACCCATCGCGGAGCAAGTAGGTTTGAGCTACAACCCCATTGCTACTACCCGCTCAACCCAGAGCCAGTGGAATAACCACTACTGCAGCTACTACCCAGGCGGGTGTTTAAAAGCTCAACCTGGAGCGAGTGGAATCACCACTACTACCGCTACTACCCAGGCGTCACAGTCTCTGACCTGGAGCAAGTGGGACGAACCACAACCCTTGCTACCACCCAGGTATCTCAAGCATATATTCATTCAGTCCCAGCCATGGATCAACATCCATCTCAGCCATCCGGCTTAAATTCATAATTCATAGTCAGCCATACGGCCCATAACTCATTCGGCAATCAGCCATAAATCAATATCATACACAGCCATTCCGGCTCACGGTTCAATCCAGAACCAGCCAATATTCATAAATCATACAGAGCCATTCCGGCTCACAATAAAACAGCACTTCCACCATTCAACATCATTAAATTCATAAAATCGGCACTTAAGCCATAAATCATTTTTTCTCAATTCATTTCACTTTGAAATCAAGTTTCAACTCTTTTCAGTCTTGGCTTTAAAGATCTCATTTCTCAAATCATCTCAGGCTCATAAGCCACTTTTACTCAAGGTAAATTCCCCTTTGAAAACAATGCCACTCTCGGCATCCTCTTTCCAAACTTCCATAACCATGGCAAGTTAAAGATTTATTTTGAAACATTCAAAATCATCCATCCAACAATGGGATTTTATAACAAAAGTTCCTTGGCAGAGTCCCAAGTCTTGAGGGAAGAATAACATAACTCATTCGCCAAATTCATTTAAAATCATTAAAACCTTGACTTTCCGATTTGAGTAATAAAATAGGATCGAAGCCAAATCGAGTCACGTAATCATTTACTTCTTTCAAAGCCGTTTCCTTTACTTAGGCAAAACCAACTTCAACCCCCATGATAAATTCTAAAGCGTTTCACTGTTCAAAATTGCCTTAGTCTTGCAAGAATTTAGAATTCAAAGAGTACTTAAAACCTTTCTCAAAACAATTCAAAATGAAACTTGTCAATAGACATTCAGGTCCTTTCAAAATCATTAAAACTTCTTTAATTGAAACCCCCAAGTCAAATTCAAAGGCATAAACCCTTTTCACATTCAAACAGCTTTAAAACACAAGTTTCATCTAAATAACTTTCTCCTGAAAGAGATACAATGCCTTTCTTAAGAAGCAAAACTAAATCATAATTTCCTCTTTACTAACTCAGTTCGAAAGCATGAATCATCCTTTTCGTGATAATTCAAATAAAATAGTAGAAGTCTTTAACTCATCATTTGCCAGACAACATTTCAATAAAGACTCGGATTTTTATAGAAATTTCGGCAGCACCTCCCCTAAAACTTGGACTTTTGCCACCCGGTTCGGGTCCCAACTAAACTGTCCCACAATCCTTTTCAACAGTCCAAAATCCAAAATCAATTCAAAATCAAGCTAAATTCAACAGTCGCCTCATTAGCATATCTCAAGGAAACCATTTCAAAAATCAACTCAATATCAACCGATTTAACTCATTTCTAAAGCTTTAAAGAATCGGTTAAGCAATAAATCATTTATCAAAACCAAATCAATTAAAGCAACCCAGGCTGAATTTCAAGAGTATTCTATCTTTCACATCATCAAAATAATTGACTCAATTCAAACCAATCCTCAACGGATTAAACTCATTTCAAATCTTTAAAGAATCAACTTCAAACATTACATTTCACAAGCCACACAATAATTCAGCCAAACCAACATCCATAGTCATTCGAGCCAATTAAATAATATATAAGGCAGATACAATCACCAAATACACAATATCTCACATCAGTACCCATATGTAATAATTCCAATAATAAACTATAGTTTTTGGAAAGCGCCCCTACCTCAAAACGCAATTCCATAACCCAAACGTCTCACAGAGTCCTTTCCGCCTCAGTCCGAAATCAACAACCAAAACCTCAGCTCCCAGCCACTTTCGCAATAACCATAGCAATACTATTCGCAACATATAATAATTAGGACTCGATCCCACGTTACCAAAACTCATTCATTAATCAAACACATACGAATATTAACGCGAGACTTTTTGAAACATAAACACTCACTGAATTAACAAAACGAAGCAGCCGCAGTTCCATATCAACCCAGCAGCGGCTCCATCAGTAACCCCAAGTGACAATCGCGAGCAAAAGTCCCGGTGACGGCAACTGTTACAATCACATGGCATTAATAACCTTTCCGAAATTTCGAAAGAGCAGAAACCAAACTCAAAACTCTTACCGGCGGTGGAACACAGTGGCAGCAGGGTTTCAAGTGGCAGAAGCTCAGCCCGGAGCTCCGGTGGTGATCCCGGAAGCCACATAACCACTCCCGGTGGCCCAAAGCACGGTGACTCAGCCTATTCCTCTTCTTGTAGCAATTTCCGCAACAACATCACAAGCCCAAAGAGCAGGGAGTGACAGAGCTCAGTCACGGTGAAGCAAGGCGGTACAACGGCGGCCAAGCACAGCCCCTCAAACGGCAGTGACGCGGACACAGCTCCTCTTCTCCGTGCTCGTCGGCGACGCGTGAAGTACAAAGGCAGCATCTTTCCTTTCTCAGCAGACCAGAACAACAGAGACAGAAGGATTCATCTTGCTCCTCTCTCGCTGTTGGCAAGGATGATGACTACACGGGCTTCAGTGGTGGTTCCCAGCGACCTATCATCTGCGGCGGCGCTGGGCAGAGACGGCAACAATGCGAGTAGCGGTGACGGGCTTGGACGACGACGGTGACTTCGCAGAAGAGACTAGGCGCGGCAGATCCAGGCCATCACCCCTTTCTCACTCACGAACCCTCTCTCCCCGTGCTTCAACTTTGACGGCGCCAGGTGAACCAGCGGTGGCGGCGATAGCACATACGGCCGAGGCAGCGCGACGAAGCTGGCTCCATCGTGCTGCAGCTCAGGGACGGTGACTCGCAATGATGACAGGCGACAGCCTTCCCAGTGCCACTGACGTAGATTCCTTTCTCTTCCTCTCTTTCTGCTCCTGTGTCTTTCTTTCATGGAAGGGAAAAGGGGGAAACCGTGTATGTTTGGCTGCTGGGACATGGGGGGAGCAACAGGTAATCGGGTAGGGTTTTAGGGTTAGGGTTTTTGAGTAAAATTAGGATTAGGGGTAATTTGGCAATTTCACATAAAATTGGGAATAATATAGTACTTGAAACCCAATTTTAAATCCAACACTAATTGCATATAGAAAATACTATTTGCTCACCAATTTTGCAAATTATTTTCAATAAAATATCCAAATCAAATAATTAGGAGTAATATAATTAAATCTTTTATTTTCCAAAGTAGCAGTATTAATATTGAAAATATTAATTATTTAATTCAAATCATATAGAAATCCTTATTATTTCACAACTACCAACTTTATACTCTGAATATAGAAAATAATCCAATAATTGTAAAATTGGATGATAATCTCAATTTATTTCAAATTCAATAAATCAAAACTTGCTTTAATTTTCTTTAATAAAGAAATTTCCGAAATTAAGGCTACAGAAACACTGAATTTGAAATTAGCTAATGATAGCCCTTTTTCAAATGTCTTGGGTCTTACATTCTACCCACCTTATAAAAATTTTCGCCCTCGAAAATTGATACAAAACGAAAGAAATTTCGTAACAGTTCACCCTTGAACACATTTAAGGAAGAAGCAAAAATATCTCATCATATAAACATATATACGATTTTCAAATACTTTGATTGTAATATGCATAAGGGTGCAAAGGTAGGAGTGTGATTGCAAAGCAAACGTTACAAGGTAGGCTCAATGCAGAAGATAACATGGGTCAATCATGTGATAGAAGGACAAAGCATCAAGGCTATAAAACATGATGGGGGTTAAAACGACGTGATTAACATCCGCACACTAATCTCATATCAACCTCAAAGTTTCAACTTTTCAACTCCATCAAACACTTTACAATCCCCATACTCGATCACAAGCCTGACAACCGCAAACCCGTTCGCAAGGAACAAAACACCCACAACTCATAGCGTTGTACACCTACCGTTTCAACTTTCGTATGCACATATCACGTCTTAAAAAACTAACGCATCGCGTTACTACATCTACAGATCGCATGTGATATCAAAACAATTCTCGAATCTACTCAGAAGGATACCAGATTTAGAACGGAGAGACAATTGTCAAGGGTAATACTCATAAATTTAAGGGAATGTATCCAATTTCCAGACGCGCAAGCAATGAAGTTTGCTAGAAATAAATCAATTGACAACTTCAAAGATAACCCTTGGATCAAAGAAGTTCAACAGGATCAATAGGAAGAAAAACAGCGCATCAGTTTAAAACAAACTCAAACTGAGTCGAAGAGGTATAAGGTTTACAGAAAAGAATATCTTAGACCAAAGACCAAGCTCACAGAACTCAAGAGCATAATTAAAATACTTCCGAATATGCTGTTCGTTAAAAGAGCCGAAAACTTGCGAAAAAATCACTTTGCGGTCTAAAAGAGAAGTTAAGCAACAACCATTCTTCAAGAGAGTAACAAAAGCATAATCGTGTCTTTGCTTTAATGCAAATTCATGTTGAAGTAGACTTTGTAGAGTTCTAAAACAAAATGCACACAAGTTTGACCAATAGCTAAAATATTTCCTCAAGTATTTTAGAAAGATAGTTAGGTGCACGACCTAACCAAAAGCAATTCATAGAACTCGGGAGGGAAATCAAATGCTTGTTTAAAAATTTCCAAAGTCCATATTTAACAAGCGTGTATAAAAGGTTTAGCAAGGACGAAAGAGAAAATTAAACTCTTTTTAGAAAAGAAACTCCGAAGTAAAAATTTGCTTACAATTTGGTAAAGGAAATAAGTGGTGCGTTACAAACGAATCGGTTTCCACTAAACAAGGAAGTTCTCCAAAACCTCATTTAAAATAGCGCATGCCGATTTTTAAATTAACTTCATCAAAATTGAACAATGGTTTCAATCTCAATCAAGCAACAGAAAATAAATTCCGTTTAATATTTCTTCAAAGAGAATTCAAAACTTCTTTAAAAGGTTCAAAACAAGACTCCAAAAGCGTTCTTGAAATCACCATCTCAGAAGAACATTCAAGAAGTTCAAGATGTACTAAAAATGAGTCAAGCCTTGCAAGAAAGGATCTTAAACCAAAATAGTTCAAACAAGATCCACTAGGCATGAGACATCAAATAAGCTTTCAATTGATCCAAAAGAATACAAAAGTCATAGAAAAAGACCACTCAATCATTTGTAATTTCTCAATGATAAATCTTTGACTAAAAACTCTTGTAGAGATAATGAGAGGATAAATGATGCACTATTTTGAAACGAATCAAACTTACTCATATAAGAATGAGATTCACAAAAAGGAAAAACTAAGATCAATGGCAATATTCACAAGATGTAAAAGATCAGTTAAAAACAAAGTCAAGCATGACATTCATGGAGATAGAAGGCTTAAGGAAGACTTTAGTCCGTTCGTAAGAAGAAAGCCATGAGTCCAACATTTTCAAAAGAACAACAATGGCATAAACCATATAGCATGCTAAATCAAACTCAATTCAAAATAAGTTAAGTAAAGCTTATCAAACGAAACTCAACCGAGACAAAAGTGAAAAATCTTTCCTTTCCAAAATTTTGAAAAATATCCAAATACATAATCAAATGAAGATGTGCATTGGAACTATAGTAAAATTACTAGAAAGTCAATTTACTTTTAAAGTAAGTGCAATTCCGTAAACCAGTAAAAGTACAGGCGAGGTATTAGAGATAAATAGTTGTTAAACTGTATAAGAAATCTCCAAGTTTTATATATAGATAAGTATATATCTAATCAACAGCAATTTTTATAAAACCTCAAAATTGGCTGTAATCACTATGAAACAAGAGGAAAACTGAATCAACAATTTCCCTAATAATGGACTCGGAATCCGGAGTTAAAATGCACAGCGCATTAGGACAAGTTCAAAGTCATATCAAAAGATACATGAATAAAAAAAAAAAGAACTCAAACCAAGAAAGGTAGATACAACAAGAATTTCAACCAAGCATAGGCACTTAAGATCAAACAAGAATGTATATGAATAGAGGAATAGAGTTAAAAAATCAAACTACTTTTCAAAAGGATTAGCAACAAGAACATCAAGTTAGGATATGAAAGAACAGGTCGACTCGAACAGAATTCAAGACACACAACTGAATAGCCTCGAGAAATAGTTTCTAACGTTCCCCAAAACCCGCGATTCGCTTTACTCGAAACTCGTATATCATCTATGATAACCCATCAGTGCTTTCATATACATAATTCACTAGTATTAAGTCGGCCAAACTTAATATCAGGAATTATGCAACGCAAGACTAATGGCGTTAATCAATAGATCGTCATGTGCATAAAGCTCTAATTCTCGTCATTCGACAAGGCCTAATACATGACAAATACTCAGAGTATGCAATTGAAGCATAGTCGGTCCATTCCTCAGGCTCTACAGGAAGGACTGCTCTGATACCATAATGTAATACCCTAACTACCAAAGCTCACGCTTCCGGCTGCGCAACTCTGATAGCTCGGACATTACGACTACACTTATACTATTTAATACTAAAATATGAGCATAAGCTTTTCGTAACTTCTGCGTCCATATCCTGAAAGGGAAAAAATGTAGGGGGGTGAGAACATCATCCTCGAAAGGGTTCTCAGTAGAGGGTTTTTGGAAATTACTGTAATAGGATACATGAAGATAACCGCACCAGTGATTAATAACTGTCTTATGCCTCTTTTCAAAAACAACAGTTTTCAATAAGGTAAATTCGGAAATCTTTTCTGAAAGAGGAACCGTTCAATTCTCAAAAACACCAAAAGCCTTTCAAAAAGGTTTATCTATGCTGAACCAAAATAGCCTTTCATATTTTTCCAAATCAGAAACACAAAACCGAAACCAACCATCGGTCCATCTCAATCCAACCACGGCCCTAGGCTCAAACAATCCAACCACCAACCAAATCACCACAATCCAACAGAGTCCCAATTGCAAACACAGATAGGAAGTTCAAGCACAAACAAACAGTTACAGCAAGTAGAACAATTAGCAGTTAATCACAAAGGCAAACCAAGTACAATATGCACACCCAAACAATGTCACATAGATGCATATGATGCATGCCTGTCCCTAGTGGCTGATGATATCATCTGTCGGTTATATAGCCAACCCGACACGTCCTGGTAGCTAACCATGGACAGAAACACCCATCGCGGAGCAAGTAGGTTTGAGCTACAACCCCATTTCTACTACCCGCTCAACCCAGAGCCAGTGGAATAACCACTACTGCGGCTACTACCCAGGCGGGTGTTTAAAAGCTCAACCTGGAGCGAGTGGAATCACCACTACTACCGCTACTACCCAGGCGTCACAGTCTCTGACCTGGAGCAAGTGGGACGAACCATAACCCTTGCTACTACCCAGGTATCTCAAGCATATATTCATTCAGTCCCAGCCATGGATCAACATCCATCTCAGCCATCCGGCTTAAATTCATAATTCATAGTCAGCCATACGGCCCATAACTCATTCGGCAATCAGCCATAAATCAATATCATACACAGCCATTCCGGCTCACGGTTCAATCCAGAACCAGCCAATATTCATAAATCATATACAGCCATTCCGGCTCACAATAAAACAGCACTTCCACCATTCAACATCATTAAATTCATAAAATCGGCACTTAAGCCATAAATCATTTTTTCTCAATTCATTTCACTTTGAAATCAAGTTTCAACTCTTTTCAGTCTTGGCTTTAAAGATCTCATTTCTCAAATCATCTCAGGCTCATAAGCCACTTTTACTCAAGGTAAATTCCCCTTTGAAAACAATGCCACTCTCGGCATCCTCTTTCCAAACTTCCATAACCATGGCAAGTTAAAGATTTATTTTGAAACATTCAAAATCATCCATCCAACAATGGGATTTTATAACAAAAGTTCCTTGGCAGAGTCCCAAGTCTTGAGGGAAGAATAACATAACTCATTCGCCAAATTCATTTAAAATCATTAAAACCTTGACTTTCCGATTTGAGTATTCTATCTTTCACATCATCAAAATAATTGACTCAATTCAAACCAATCCTCAACGGATTAAACTCATTTCAAATCTTTAAAGAATCAACTTCAAACATTACATTTCACAAGCCACACAATAATTCAGCCAAACCAACATCCATAGTCATTCGAGTTAATTAAATAATACATAAGGCAGATACAATCACCAAATACACAATATCTCACATCAGTACCCATATGTAATAATTCCAATAATAAACTATAGTTTTTGGAAAGCGCCCCTACCTCAAAACGCAATTCCATAACCCAAACGTCTCACAGAGTCCTTTCCGCCTCAGTCCAAAATCAACAACCAAAACGTCAGCTCCCAGCCACTTTCGTAATAACCATAGCAACACTATTCGCAACATATAATAATCAGGACTCGATCCCACGTTACCAAAACTCATTCATTAATCAAACACATACGAATACTAACGCGAGACTTTTTGAAACATAAACACTCACTGAATTAACAAAACGAAGCAGCCGCAGTTCCATATCAACCCAGCAGCGGCTCCATCAGTAACCCCAAGTGACAATCGCGAGCAAAAGTCCCGGTGACGGCAACTGTTACAATCACATGGCATTAATAACCTTTCCGGAATTTCGAAAGAGCAGAAACCAAACTCAAAACTCTTACCGGTGGTGGAACACAGTGGCAGCAGGGTCTCAAGTGGCAGAAGCTCAGCCCGGAGCTCCGGCGGTGATCCCGGAAGCCGCATAACCACTCCCGGTGGCCCAAAGCACGGTGACTCAGCCTGTTCCTCTTCTTGTAGCAATTTCCGCAACAACATCACAAGCCCAAAGAGCAGGGAGTGACAGAGCTCAGTCACGGTGAAGCAGGGTGGTACAACGGCGGCCAAGCACAGCCCCTCAAACGGCAGTGACGCGGACACGCTCCTCTTCTCCGTGCTCGTCGGCGACGCGTGAAGTACAAAGGCAGCATCTTTCCTTTCTCAGCGGACCAGAACAACTGAGACAGAAGGATTCATCTTGCTCCTCTTTCGCTGTTGACAAGGATGATGACTACACGGGCTTCAGTGGTGGTTCCCAGCGACCTATCATCTGCGGCGGCGCTGGGCAGAGACGGCAACGATGCGAGTGGCGGTGACGGGCTTGGACGACGACGGTGACTTCGCAGAAGAGACTAGGCGCGGCAGATCCAGGCCATCACCCCTTTCTCACTCGCAAACCCTCTCTCCCCGTGCTTCAACTTCGACGGCGGCGCCAGGTGAACCAGCGGTGGCGGCGATAGCACAGACGGCCGAGGCAGCGCGACGAAGCTGGCTCCATCGTGCTGCAGCTCAGGGACGGTGACTCGCAATGATGACAGGCGAAAGCCTTCCCAGTGCCACTGACGCAGATTCCTTTCTCTTCCTCTCTTTCTGCTCCTATGTCTTTCTTTCATGGAAGGGAAAAGGGGGAAACCGTGTATGTTTGGCTGCTGGGACATGGGGGGAGCAACAGGTAATCGGGTAGGGTTTTAGGGTTAGGGTTTTTGAGTAAAATTAGGATTAGGGGTAATTTGGCAATTTCACATAAAATTGGCAATAATATAGTACTTGAAACCCAATTTTAAATCCAACACTAATTGCATATAGAAAATACTATTTGCTCACCAATTTTGCAAATTATTTTCAATAAAATATCCAAATCAAATAATTAGGAGTAATATAATTAAATCTTTTATTTTCCAAAGTAGCAGTATTAATATTGAAAATATTAATTATTTAATTCAAATCATATAGAAATCCTTATTATTTCACAACTACCAACTTTATACTCTGAATATAGAAAATAATCCAATAATTGTAAAATTGGATGATAATCTCAATTTATTTCAAATTCAATAAATCAAAACTTGCTTTAATTTTCTTTAATAAAGAAATTTCCGAAATTAAGGCTACAGAAACACTGAATTTGAAATTAGCTAATGATAGCCCTTTTTCAAAGGTCTTGGGTCTTACATGATACCTGGAAAAAAGCAGCACCATTCACACATCAATCAAAGATAATTCATAAAGGAGGGTTTCTAACACTGGAAGAGGCAAAGGAATCCTTCAGGGAATATGAAGCTCTCCATCCAGAGCAAACCTTAAAAAGAGCAGATAAAGCTCCAGTTCAAACCCAGAGAACAGGGATAATAAGAAACATTCCTACAAGGGCTGAAATCAAGGAAAAGAAAAGGATCTGTAGATCAAATCTCAGAGAAACCCTTAACATAGTCCTGAATTGGACTGAAGAAAAAAGGGCAATTTTGGGATATTATCCAATTGCCAAAGAACAGCTAACAAAGCTGGTTATATTCCCAGATGCTTCCCCATCTGACACCTATCAGTTTTTCCAATACGGATTAATTGATACAATTTTAATTTTTAATGATCTAAAAATTATTAGTGAGTTTCCTGCAGGATTCGTTGATGCAGTAAAGAGATTTAAAAATATGATTGACAATGTAAATCCAAGGGATATATCCCTAAAATTTACAAATAGTCAACCTATTTTTAATGAAGAAGAAGAATGCTTGGTTCCAGCACACCAAGTAATATTCATGTCCGTCTTCCCAGGAAATTTTCAACCAATTGATCAGATTCAAGATTTAACGATTTACAGTCATGAAGGAAGGTTAGCCAGCACATTAGCAAGGGTCTTTGAAAGAACTCAAAAAATAACGAAGGAATCTCACACAAGGATTAATTATAAAAGTAGAAATACTCTGCTTGTGTCCAGTAAAAGAAATGAAATTAAAGAAAGAGAGATGAGACTCTTGGTGGAATTTGAATCAGCATTCTACAACTTATTTGGACTTTTAGAAAAGCTCCCTGAAGGGATAAAGAGGAATCTCTGCTATTTAATAAAAGACAGAGAAGACCACAAGTGCCAGCTATGTGCCTCAGAGATATCTGAAGAAAGCAATAATGAAACGGAATCAACTCACATGATGAAGGAAGGAGACAATGCATCTGAGGGTCACATGATAAAAGAGGAGGACAGTGCATCTGAAGCATCTCTCAACATTATTGCATAGTGACGTAAGCACTTAGGTCATAGAGCACCAACAATGTAGCTGGTGCAAAAGAACAAGCAATGACGTAAGCAATGACGTCATAAGAAGGGTAAGGATGGGAATTGTCCATCAAACCCAACTATTATAAATAGGTTGCTTAGGCAATTGTAGAAGCATCAGACAATAGAAAGCAGGAGGCTAAGAGCACTCATATGCTAGGAGAGCAAGGAGGAAGCTGCCAAGGCGATTCTATAGTCTGAGGAAGAATTCCCTTAGGGAAAAAATAATTCTAAACTCCCCTCTGGAGTTAGCATCTACAATCTCCCCTCTGGAGATAAAAACACCTTATGTAAAATATACTAAATAAAGGAAGTTTTTCTTCAGAAAGGTACATCTTCATCTTAATCTTTAAATTATGAATTATTTAGAAAGTTTAGAATTAACAGAAGAATCTGATTATTATAGATTAACTGCTTTATTAGATAATGAAAAGCAGGCTGTTCTAAAAACAGAATTAAATCTCAAATCAAATGAAAACTTTAATAAACAAAATCTCTTAAAAGAAGTTTTTAATAGCCCTTTAAGTCTATCTAAGTTAAAAATTAAAGAAGAAAATTCTGAAATAAAAGAATTAACAAAAAAGGTCGAAAAGTTAAATGAAACCCTAAACACTAAATTATGACAATAAATCAAGACAAGAAACAAGAGCTCTTTGAAAGAGAAAATCGTTTAAATTGTTTACAGTTTTCTGGAATAAATCAAAGGGCATTTGAAGCTCTAAAAATAATTTATGACAAGTTGAAAAGAGAAGTTGAAGAGCTAGAGAAATTAATAGAAACTCTGGAAAATAGTGATGAATCGATGATAGAGTTTGCAGAAATTCTAAAATAAATAATGAAGCATAAAAAGATTGAAAAACCAGAAAATACAATAAAAAGAAAAAGGGCGGAAAAATTAAAAAGTAAAATAAAGGAATATAAAAGGGAATTAAATAATCTTCAGATCGAAATTGATGACCTTATAATAAAAAGGATAGAAATAAGAATAAATATACAAAAGTTGGAATTAAACTTAAAAAATTTATAAATGCCTGGAAAACCATATTATGACTTAAAAGAATTAAAACTGTTGAAAGAAAAAATGGAGAATGAAGTTGAAAAATTAAAAAGATATTTAGAAACAACAGAAAGTGTAGAAATAAAAGAAGTTCTTGAGGATTTGAGAAATTATATTAAAGAAAAAGACAAACAGATAAAAAATTTTATATACAATAATCCATGCAAAAAAGAATATTATAAACTAAAACAAGATTGAAAAACTATAAAAATCAGAATAATAAATCAAGGACTAATAATAAATAATCACACAAGAAAAATAATAGAAATGGTCAATACTTTAGATTATAAATTTGCACCACCAATTGAATCTATACAAATTATAATCTTATTTGAAGTAAAATATGAAGAATTAATTTCGAAAAAGAAAGAAAAGTCGAATGTTAAAAAATTGGTATCAGAGCCAAGTTAACGATTAAGGGTAACACTTTTTCTCTAAGCAACACTTTTAGTGATACGCTTTTAAATCAATAAACAACTAAATAAAAACAAAAATCTGTAAATCTGTACCAAAATACATCTGTACACTAGATGGACCCTATAAAGAAAGGTCTAACATGAATGACTTCTCTTTCTTTGTATCTAACTAAGTCGCCAATTTTCTAAGTCATCCAAGTTTGTCAAGCTGCTTTTCCAACATAAAGACAAAATACATGTGTTGGAAGGAGAGCTGAATTATAAAAATATCTATAAATTTAAATTTGTACCATAATGTGACCCATTATTAAATATTAATTGATATTTATATAATAAAAGAGTTAAATATTCTTTTGGTTTTAAGTTTCTATTTAAAATTAAAATTGTTTCTACTATTTCTTTTAAAATTATCCTTAACTTTATGATTATTTTTAAAATGATACTTCTTTTTACTTAAATTATAATTTTTTAACTAAAATGTTCCTGATAAAAAATTATAAAATTAAAAAAAAAATAAAACAACAAAAGAACAAAAGAAAAAAAAAGGCAGAGAGAAGCATATTGGAAAAAAAAACATGGTGGAAGAAGAGGTAAAAGAAATAAAAAATGAGGAAAGAGGAAGATAGTAGCATCCATAGAGGAAAGAGAACTTATCACCATGAGAGAGAGAGAGTCGCTGGAGCCCACCTAGGGGTGGCAAACGGGCCTAAATCCGCCGGGCCGGCCCGCGTAACCCGCCAAAAAAGGCGGGCTGGGCTGGAAAATTAGGACCGCCAAATAGCAAAAGCCCGCCTAACCCGCACCGCTTAAACCGCGGGTTTTGGCGGGCTTTGGCGGGGCGGGGCGGGCTTCCCCACCGGGCTTAGTATTTTTTTTATCAAGGGGTATTTTTACAATTTTTTTTGCCAAAACCCAACTTTCCCCAACCCAACTTACAAGAGAATGAAGATGAAAATTGAGTGTTTTGGATTATGTTTATTTTGTTTTAGAGACTATTTATAATTATGTTTTGGATTATATTTATTTTACTTTGGGAACAATATTTATAATTATGTTTTAGATGAAAACTTGGTTTATAATTATGTTTATTAGATATTTATAATTACAAA
>NC_029793.2:48079869-48080538 GCF_000816755.2 Arachis ipaensis | reverse complement strand
CTAAGCCCATCGAGTCACCCTCGAGTATGGGCATTGCTGTCACCATTGTTGTCTGGATGTAAAGGGTGGCTGATTGGGTTCAGATAGATGGGATATGTTAAGGATTGGTGGGAAGAGAGTCACTCAAATAAAGACACCTAAAAACGTCTTTTTTTAAAGATATTTTTTTAACAATTAAAATTTAATATATGTAATCGATTAAACTGTGTTATTTCTGTCATAATTAGATCGAATAAATCGATTTAATCGAAAACTTAATGAATTAAATCTTAAACCGGTTTAAATTAATATTTTTTTTATAAAAAATAACTACAATATTCCTATTATAGAAAATGAATAAATTTTTTTGTCAAATCAATTTGTTTGATTTAATTTTGACAAAAAATAACACAGTTTAATCAGTTTTATGTATTGAATTCTAATTACTAAAAAATATCTTTAAAAAAAGACGTTTTAAACGTTTTTATGTAAATGACTCCCTAATAATAAAGAGATATGAAAATTTTTAAAAAATTATAATTATTTTTTATTAGAAATAAATTTGATTAAAAAGTATAATTATGATGTCAAGAACCTTTTTGAAAACAAAACATCGATAATAAGGACGATTTTAATTTTAAGCAAAAATTTTAAAGACTCCATAATAAAATTATTGAAATTTTGAAATGT
>NC_029793.2:48069171-48079844 GCF_000816755.2 Arachis ipaensis | reverse complement strand
GTTTGGAAATTAAGGTTTAAGATTTAAAATTTAAATTTATGATAAAAGCATAATTTAAAAAAATATTGATTAATATTAGTTAAAAAGTAGTTAGTTTTTTGGTTGAACTCAAAATTTTGTTGGTGTGGCTACCCATAATTAATGTTGTTAGATAATATCAATTATCTTATATTAATATTAGATAGAGAAAGTATTGTAAGCTAATAATTTTTATTGAACAAATTAAGAAGAAGAAAAAAATACCTCAGGGTGATTGATTAACTATCCATACTGCAACTGCTTCAAAATATAAGAAAGTTGCTTGATTAGATCAAGCTCAGGGTGGTCAATCGGGGTCTTCCAAAGAGAGATTAAAGCAAAGGTTTCAGTCCAAATTTAATTGAAGAAATTTAACAAAACATAAAAAAATTAACATAAAACTAAAGAAAATTTATTAAATAAGAAATAAAAAAGTGATGTGTTTCATGTTGTTTTCATGGTGTAGGGATGAGCTGTTCAATAGACGTCGGAGAAGCTGTTGAACAAAGAACCGAAACAGAAAGCCAGAGAACGATGATGGTGGATCTGCTCACTGAAGCACTACTTGCGTTCGATGAACGCCAGAGCTAAGGCAGAAGCTTGAGTATGCCGAAGGAACAAAACGTCCAAATTGAAGCAGCATGGTAATGGTGGAGCCACAACTAGAAAATGGTTTAATACAGACAGATTTACAGACAGATTTGGTCTATATTACAGACGAATTTTTGGTTATCGACAAAATTACCGACGGATTTTGTCCCTCTGTAAAAGCCTCGTCGGAAATTATTTACTGAAGGATTTTTTCCGTCGGAAAATTGCCGACGGATTTTTACTAGTTACCGATGGATTTTCCCTCTGTAAATTCTCCATCCATTTCCCGAAGACGACAAACTTTCCGATGGATTTTCCGTCAGTAATTATAGACGGCTTTTTCGACAAACAGACGGATTTTTCGACGGATTTTCCGTCTGTAATTTACAGACAGATTTTTCGACAAATTTTCCGTCTGTAATTACAGAAAAATTTTCTGACAGATTTTTCATCTGTAATTTGAATCTTAAAAAATCATCTCACACTCTGATTACAGACAAAAAATCCGTCAGTAAAGTAAAATAATTTTTTTTATTTTTCCAATTACAAAATAAACTTGTTTTCATACAAAATAAATATAAATTTAGTACAAATTTTTTTCTAATTTGTATTCGAATATTTATAATATTACAAAAAATAAATAAATTCATCGTATTATAAAGCTAAAAAAAATTATTATAAACAAGCAAGTTAATATAATTCAAAACATAAAAAGTATATTATCAACTATAATCCTCAATATATTGTTCAACCATACTAAATTTTACACAATTTTACATATATTACAGAAAGATTAACTGAATTCTTTTTAAAAAAATAGACATGAATCAGCATCCATTAGCCATATGTGCATGAATTCTTCTGGGGGAAGAAACAGAAAAGTAAATCTGCCTAAAAGAACAAATAGCACCAACCATCATATCATTTGTCTTTGTCTCAGCTTCTGAAGCTGATGCACTAGTACGCTCAGTCATTGTTGCATCTTATGAGCTAGCTTGCTACTCACCACCCTTCTCTTGTTTAGAAGCTTCTTCTGCAGCTGCTTCCTGCCTGACTCTCTCTTCTTCCATTGAAACTCTTAAAGCAAGAGCCAGCTCGGGGTCCAAGTTTGGATCCACACCGAACTCAAATCCAGATACACCACCAGCTGCAGCTGCAAATCCACTTCCACCTTCACCATTGCTAGTAAAAATAGGTGTGCTGCCACAAAACAAGGTTACAAAATTACTTCTCAATAGGGAAAGCAAATTTGTTATTGTACTACAGGAAAGAATTAAAAAAGAGTCAGAGCAACAATGAATCCTCTAACACAAAAAAATAGGATGACAGAATAAATATGACAGATATTTCACGAGAGCCATCTAAAGCATGCCATTTCTGCTACTTGGGCTTGGCAAAGAAAATATATGAAGGACGAGCCAATGTCTATTTGGTTAGCTAGTAAATAATTGGGGAAAGGATTAAAAGAAAAAGCACAAGAGTCCAAAGCCCTAAACTCCAATCAGAATTGGAAGAAAACAAAACAGAATTGGATAGAAGCCGAGCAGATAATAAACAAATTCCATAACTCACATGTATATCAAAGAAGTCTTGGATCAAATGGGAATCCTTATTAAAAAGTAAGAAACAAAAATCAAATAAGATGAATTGAATTCACAAATCTTATAAGCACATCAGAAAGAGCATTTGTACCAGCTGGAACATGAACAATGCGGTTGGTATCATTATTGTTCACAGCTGCAAGGAGTGCTTCCAGCTTCTCTGTCTTCCCCTCATCTTCCTCGCTGAAATTGACAATGTCAAGTGCAACATTATTCTTTTTTAACTTTCTTCCAATCATCTCCAATACTTTCTTCTCATGCTTGAGAGGACTTTAGAAACCATGAAATGAGATAATTAGATGAGAAAATAGCTACAAACAAATGAATTAAATATTTCAGAAAGGGACATTTTTTTGTACCTTCCAGCAAAGACAATAATCCTTTGCTGCTGCTTCTTATTTTGCCGATGCTTAAGAGCCAATTGTGCCACCTGAATGCCAGCGGCTAGGTTCATATCACCACCTATTTCTAACCCTAAATCAGGAAGAAAAATCTTCCTTCGGTCTCCCCATACTTGCTCAGACAAGGACAAGAAGGAGGAGCCAAAATCAAGTCATAACAAGAACAGGAAGGAACAAGAATATGCATGCAAATTCCAAATAAAATATCTCAGCAATTCAAATATATAGTTCATAAACAAACTTCATTCTATACTACAATCATAGAAATTATGTTTCAGATTTCACAAATTACAGGAATATACAAAATTCATACCTTAGAATTTACAAACTTCATTCTAAACTCAGTATATGATGCTCTGGCTGATAGAAGATGATGCACAAGTGACAAAAAGAAATTAGTCAATTTAAGGAACAAAATGCCCTATCCTGCCACAAAACATTAAATAACATTCACCACAAGCCTTGATTTCATGAAAGACATTCACCACAAAATTACCATCCTCTATCTCAAACAATTCTTCTAGAGGCTCCCCTTTGTCCTTTTGTCTAGTTTTTGGTGAATTCTTTGGGAAGGAGTAGCTGAAAAATTACAAGTCAAGAACCATTAAATAACAAGTGTAAGAAAAGAAACATTTGATAGATTTAAATTTGTAGGAGAGAATGAGCACCGTGCAAGCATTTACATCTACGCCTAATGGATCTTCTTCTATTATTCATGTTCCTCTGTTTGTGATAGCTAGCTTCTGGGGACGGTTCCACCTTTTCCTAACATGTAACATTTTCTAAGGTACAAAACTAAATGAAGCTCAGAATTGTATGTTAGAAACATACCACTACAACTTCAGTGTTGGTCTTGGTCCCTTTAAATAAAGCAGCCCTCTATACAAGTTCATGTTGCAATGCTTTTATATGAAAATGAGTTTCATCAAAAGGTTTATATCATTGCAAGATAATAAAATTTAAATTTTCAGTCTCTCTCTCTCTCTATATATATATATATATATAAACTCACCCTTTCCCTTCCTAAATTAAGCTCATGCAAGAGCAACTAGATAGAATTATTATCCCTGTAAAAATAATGATATTAATATGAATGTATAAGATGTAAAATGTACTGCTAGCATGTGTGTGTTTGATTGAGCAAGATTCCAATTTTGTAGTTGTAGTTTTTGAACATTGCCTCTTAACATCTGCATCTCAGCTTTAGTCTATTCAATTATTTTACTGTTTCCAATTTTAATCAAGGAAAAAAAGCAAATTCTTCCTAATTATATATTTCCTTAGATTACATGAGAGGATACTTTTTCTCAGCTAGGAGCTTCAGCAGAGTCATTCTTTTCTGCATAAAAAAGATTCAAGTACTGTCATTTTAGCCATACTATACTACTTTGATGAAGTGAAGGATAGGCTTGACAACAAATTTTTTGTGTAGATATAGTATAATTGAAAAAAGATTAGTCATGTTTGATAATGGATATCCAATCTCAGGGAGAAATAAAAAAGATAAAAAGAAAAATTGAAGAATAAATATTATTGTAAGTATTAAGCAAATAAAAAATCAAACTCAGATATACATTAATATAAACAATGATATTATACCGAAAGAGTATGCTCTGCAAAGGTGCCAGCACTTCAGAAATAAGCACAATCTCATGATTAAAGATATATATATACATATATATACAGATATGTATGTATACTCGCTATAGATACATTATTGCATGTGCATCTGCATATATACTGATGTTAGTTAGCATAGAGAAGTGTCATGCATATGAATCAACTTAATGCATGAATTGTATGTTTTGTAAGTGAAATATGTTGTAGCAATATATAATTCCTAATTCAATTCAGATGTACAAATAATACTAATATCAATTAATGAAGTATAGTATAAGTTATATGAATAAGACACGCAAGGTAGAAAATAGAATTATCTTCAAAATATATAGATAAAATATTAATTAAGATTCGTTCTATGCAACTAATCTCAATTAGAAATTGTTCTTATTAGCCCAAAAGGAACACCTTTTCAAAGAAGAGAACTGAATTGAAGTGGACAGTCACATAATTCAGATCCTAAGTAAGGGATTAAACCATCAAATAATCCATTAAAACACCACAGATAGTGAAAGCAACGCCGTTAAAAAAGCGTGAAAAAGTAGCATTAGAGAAAATTTTGTAAAAAGCTTTTGTCATTTGGCTATAACTATTTGTAAATACAACTTTTGAAGCGCTCCAGCTACGAAAAGCTCAACTTGCTATATATCCAAACCGTAAAGGAAACAAGAAGCCGCACCTGAACTCAAATTCCGAGTTTTGACCCCGTAATTCTTCCATGAAGCATACTTGTGGAATACATAGACCAAGATTATAA
This sequence comes from Arachis ipaensis, assembly GCF_000816755.2. NCBI lineage: Eukaryota > Viridiplantae > Streptophyta > Magnoliopsida > Fabales > Fabaceae > Arachis > Arachis ipaensis. The sequence goes on along the minus strand of NC_029793.2, from coordinate 48,074,856 downwards.
TTGCTGAGTTCCACACATAAATTCAATTCTACAAAATCAGTTTATGAATTTTCAAATAAGTAATATATATGCTCAAAAAGCAAGTTTTATTGTCATATGATTCAGAAAATTAAATTCTATTGAAACAAAATTGAGTTAGAAACTCAGAAGCAAAATGAAAAAATGGAAGAGAAACTCACCTTTTCTTCTCCTTTGGAGGCAGAGATCAAAATCCAAAAACAAGGGAAAGATTGAAACTTCAAAGTCAAAACCAACCAAAATTTAAAACTGCCATTGACCAAACCACAACCTAGTCGTTTATTATGACATGCAACAAGAAAAGGTTCAATTTTAATGATATCATATCTACCATACAATGAATGAAATTTTTTACTCCGAACTACAACCACAACATCAAACACTTCTTAAAGGCATGAAAATAATCAAGAACAAAAAGAACCATACACAAGAGATGCAATCGAAAGCTTCTTGCTGTTGTTCAAAAGCTGCTGCTGCATCATCTTTTAGATTCTTATAAAGAAAAGAAGATAGCTATAACTTCACATCGAATAACAGAGTAAACCATATATATATTAATATAACTATGGAAAGAAATGCATGCTTTTTTCAAAAATTACCTGAATTTCCACACGAAGGGCTGTGATTTCCTCATCTCTCCCATCCTGTGTTTGTTTGCCAGCCTTGAGAGCAGCCTGTGACAATAAATAAATAAAAAAATTGAGTATTCCACAAAAAGATTATAAGATTATAAGATTATAAGATTCAAAGCACATACTTTATGAATTACCAAATCAGCACCAATATAAAGATTATAAGATTCAATTTTTTGGAGACAGAAAATTTGATGCATTCAAATATATACTTCATCACGGAGTGCAGAGGTATTACTGCTGCCACAGAGTGAACCGAAACTGCCGGTCTTCCAGCTGAGGTCAACCGCACCGAAAGAGTATGCTCTGCAAAGTTCCGACCTAACTAAATGAAAAGCACCAAAATCTTATTAGCACAAGAAGAACGAGGTGAATAACAATTGAATCGGATCCATAATTTTAACACTTAGATCACACTCAATCACTATCAATGGCGCCAAACCAAGATAGATGTATGGTTGGCTAAGAAAACCAATAAGAAACTTAAAAACCGTCCATCTAATGGAAATTAATTATAACTTAGACTTATAAAAAAAATCAATAACAACAAACGAATATTCATATATTCATCTAATGGAATCAGAGGATTGGAGTTCCTTCACAGAAAGCTTGCCATCTCTGTCTCTGTAATAAAACCCTAAATTGTTTTGAGAAGATGGAAACTGCAAAGAAAAATTGATAAACCTAAAATTGGCACAGAAAAATTGAGCCCTAAGCAACATAATTATAAAATCAGAGTATACCTCTTTATAGTCGTGGAGTGTTGTCCGGGGGAGCCTGGTGGTTGCTCCGAGGAGAATCTCACGGATGACGATGTTGGACACGGTGGTGAAGAGGTGGAAGAAAAACGCCGATGGTGGCCAAAGGAGGAGGAGTGATAAATCCCAATTTTGTGGTTTATCTTGTGCTTAATTTGGGAGATTTTATCATCTTTTCCCACATTTATTCAATGAAATAGCATGGTTTTGTAATTCTCCCTTGAATTGTGCTTAAGTATAAAAACATGCTTTTTAGGCCCTTAAATTGGTGATTTTAATCCACTTTAATTCTATTCGATGCCTTGATGTGTTTGTTGAGTGATTTCAGGTTCATAAGGTAAGTATTGGATGGAAGAAGTGAGGAGAAAAACATGCAAAGTGGGAGAACTCATGAAGAAATGAAGGAACCGCAAAGCTGTCAAGCTTGACCTCCTGGCACTCAATCAACCATAACTTGAGCTACAGAGGTCCAAATGAGGCGGTTCCAGTTGCGTTGGAAAGCTAACATCTGGGGCTTCGAAATGATATAAAATTTTCTATATGTTGCTTCACGTCAAGGGGTGCGCACGCGCCATGTACGCGTGCGCGCCGATTGAGCACGTGGTCCACTAAAGTGAAATCGCCCCCAGCAATTTCTGAAGCACTTTGGGCCAGCCCAACTCATTTCTAATGCTATTTCATGCAGAATTGAAGTCCAAGCAAAGGGGGAGCAATTGTTTTGAAGTGTTAGCATCATGTAGTTTAGTTTCTAGAGAGAGAAGCTCCCTCTTCTCTCTAGAATTAGGATTAGAATTTCTTAGATCTAGGTTTAGTTCATGCTTTGATTTACTTTTTCCTTTACAATTTCTTGTCCCTCTACTCTTTCTCTCTCTAATTTTGTCTTTCATTCATGTAATTCTCTACTTTTATGTTGATGCACTTTTGTTCTTCTATTTCTCTTTCAATGCAATTTATGATTCATGCTCTTTTATCATTGATTTGCTTTATTGTTGTTTAATTCCTTGCAATTAAGTAGTGTAGATTTATATTCCTTGCAATTTTACTATGCTTTCCTTTTATGCCTTCCAAGTGTTTGATAAAATGCTTGGTTGGATCTTAGAGTAAATTTTGAGCATTCTTGGCTTGGAAAGAGTAATTAGGCAATCTTGAGTCATGAAAACCCAACTTATGTTGGTGATCTAGAATTGTTAGCTAATATTGTTTCCATTGACGCTAATCTTTTGCTAATTTAATTAGTAAGTTGATTAGGACTTTTGGATTAAGATTAGCTAGTCTTATTAGACTTTCTCTCATGGAAGATAATATGATACCTTCTTCCAATGTTGGAGATGACGTAATATGATAAATTCTTGTTTATATTTGTGACATGATTAATTAGTCTTGTTTGACATTCTCCCTATGTGAAGATGACATGATACCTTCTTCCATTTGTTGGAGTTGACTAAATAAGATGAATTGATCATTGTATGACTAGGATAAAAAGCCTATGATCTCAATCCTTGCCATGAATGTCTCTCTTTTTATTACTTACTTTCTCTTATTTACTTGTCTTCTTTAAATACTTGCACGATTTACTTTTCTTGTCATTTATTTTCCGCCCCTTATAAACAAAACCCTTTGTCCCCTTCATAGCCAATAATCATACACTTCATTGTAATTCCTCGTGAGATGACCCGGAGTCCAAATACTCCGGTTAATTTTATTGGGGTTTGTTACTTGTGACAAATCAAATTTAATTTGATTTAAGGATTGACTATTGGTTTGGACTATACTAACAACGAAATTATTTTGTGGAAATCCGAACCGGTATAAATCCTTGTGTCAAGGAGAAGCGCGTGGGGATGAGGGGGAGGCTCCGGGAGCGAAATTGGCGGAGGTGTATGAAGCGAAGGGGTAGGAAAAGGAGCACGAGGAATTGGATGTGACTAAAACTCGTGCGATGAGGAGATGCGATGCAAGCGGCGGCGGCAGCGGCGGAAGAAGAAGCTCGTGGAAGGAGAGAGGAAGAAGCTCGTTTTAGTTGAGTGGAGTGTGAATGGAGCTCGAAAGAGTGGGGTAGAATTAGGTTTAATCTAATATTTTCCGACGAAAAATTTTAAATTACAGACGGATTTTTTGTCTGTAATAATTTAATAAAATGCAGCGTTTTGCTATTTAATTACAGACAAATTTTCCGTCTGTAATTATTTCCCACAAAAAAAAAATTAATTTTTCTGACAGAATTATAAACGGATTTTTTTCCGTCTGTAATTTATGCTAATTCATTTTTTTTGTTTTCCGACAAAAAATTCCTCTAAAATTCTGTTTGTATTTCCGTGGGATAAAATCCGTCGGAAATATCCATCTGTAATAATTAATTTTCTAGTAGTGAGCTAAGACTCATTCTTCAGTAGAAAACTCATTCTAATTTTTATTTATGACTCACTTGTCATAAAAAAATTACACATTAAATTTTTGTATCATAAACAATAAATAGGAACTCAAAGTATTTCTCACTTTTTCATTAGGAGGAACTAACTTTAGTTCTTATTGTGGTTCCATTTAATTAATCAATTATTAAAATTAATATAATTACTATTTTTTAATAATTTTTTAATTCATAAATTCAAAAACAATTCACTGTTAAAAAATATTAATATTAAAAAATCATAAATAAAATAATACACAATATATAGTACGAGATTATACTAATTTGTAAAATTATTTAATATAAAAAAAGCATAGTTAAGCTCTATAGTTAACGACAAGTATTATGAAATTGCCATATGTGTTTAATCAAATCCTCTTTCAACTGTCAATGCTACTGCCTATTTTAAAGTTGTGCATTTCTTTGGAGAAATTGATGGTATGGTGCAAAATTTTCCTCTCCTGGCTGAGGTTGTGATAAGCCGTTTTCGACATCGTCACATTCTAAGTCTTGAGCAAAATTTCCTACATAAGTGTCTCTTTCATCCTCAACAATCATATTATGCAATATAATACAAGCTCGTTTTATGTTTGCAAGTTTCTTCTTTTTCCAAAAGCGCGCTGGACCACGTATAATTGCAAAGCATGCTTGCAACACTTTGAATGCTCGCTCTACATCTTTTCTTTGCCCTTCTTGGTATTATGCAAGTAACTTGCGTCGTTTCTCCCCTTGTGGTTTTGAGATTGATCTGACAAATACAGCCCATTCAGGATAAATACTATCTGCTAAATAATATATCATAGTACAGTTATTACCATTAATAGTATAGTTTACCTCCGGAGCACGGTCATTTAGAATATCATTGAATGAACACTGGTGAACGATTTAACACGTTGATATCATTATTTAAACCAGAAACTCTAAAGAACGCATGCCATATCCAAAGGTTTGAAGATACTACAACCTCAAGTATTATAGTTACAACTTTACAATAACCACTCATGTACATACCTTTTCACACATTTAGATAATTTTTTCATTGCCAATGCATGCAGTCAATGCTACCCAACATGTCAGGAAAACCACGACCTTCCGCCATCTTCTTTTACCATAAAAGCCTCATTAAACATATCATCAAAATTTCTAGCAATAGCTTGAGATTCTTTTTAGTATTCTTTTAAGGTGAGAAACCAGATTTGGAGTGGAGTTGCTGAATCATTGATAGTTGATATTTATAAGTGTTTTCGCAACAAGTAGCTACTTCTCAACGGCTAGTTTTGCAACGGTTACTTAACGGCTAGTTTTTTCTTGTCTAAGTTTAAAACGGCAACTTTCAACGGCTACTTAACGACTATCTTTTTCTTGTCTAAGTTTAAAACGGCTAGTTTTGCAACGGTCACTTTCATAAACAATAATGGAAAAATAATATTGACTAATTTAAAAAGTTACATAAAAAATGAATAAAACAGACTACATCACATACCAGTAATATGCAATAAAAATAAAAATATACTACTTAACTCTACAAATACAAGGAACCATTAAGTAAACCACTTATTGATTATTTTCTGACATACAATCTCATGAAGAGCTCGTTGTTTTTCACCCATTGTAGACATGTCAGCATTAAGTATTTGCATATCCATTTCTCTTTCCCTTTCCTTGGCCATCCTTTCCATTTCCCTTTCTTTTGCTTTTATCTCCATTTCTTTAATATACCTCTGAGTTTGTAATTCTTGTTCTTTTATTGCCGCTTGAATTTGTAACTCCTTCTCTTTGATTGCCATCATCTTTGCTCTATGTTCCTTCTCCTCTTCTCTTTCTTTTTCCCTTTCCATTAGTTCCTTTTCTCTAACATTCTTAATATCTT
>NC_029793.2:48023282-48069152 GCF_000816755.2 Arachis ipaensis | reverse complement strand
TTTCTTTAGCCATCCTTTCCATTTTCCTTTCCTTTACATTTATCTCCATTTCTTTAATATACTTCTGAATTTGCAATTCTTGTTCTTTCATCATTGCTTGAATCTGTAACTCTTTTTCTTTGATTGCCATCATCTTTTCTCTATGTTCCCTCTCCTCTTCTCTTTCTTTTTTCTATCCATTATTCCTTTTCTCTAACATTCTTAATATCTTTCACAAAAGATAGTTTCTTAGCAACGGATTATTTCTTTTCGCTAAGATCTTTAGACATTTGTGCTTTTTTTCTTATCCTTTCTCTTGCTCTTCTTTAATCCTTGTGGGCGAATGGGAGATTCCACACCGGTTCCGTCAGCCAACGGCGTTTCTGGATTTGATGATGATGAGTATGCTCCATATGCACTAACTTTGGTTCTCTTTGAGCCTCCACTCTGTGTAGGTAGTTGGCTTCTCCATTTTTACTCCAAACGAAGCATATTCCAATGCCTCTCAAAAGTAAATTTTTTACCATAATTTGTGAAATAAAATTTATAGGTCAACTCCTTTATATCATCAGCATTCGAACCAGTCCTTATATTTCGACTAGCTTGATCGTAGCAACTGGCAAATTGTGCAACTTTCTTGTTGATCTTATACCTTCGTTTCTTACATTCAATTGCCCCCCTTTTTATGTTGGAGCTGAATTCCACACAATAATTGTGAATTTGACTCCAAAATGTTTCTCCCTTTTAGTTGGTACCAACTATAGAGTCAGTTGAAACATTCAACCATGTACTGATCAACATCTCATATTCTTTCCATTGCCAATGTTAAATACTATCTTGTCTACGATTTTTAATGTCATCTTCAGTGAGGTCGATAGCATCTAATCCAAAAGGGTTGGAAAAATATGAATATTACAAATTTGGACTAGATTGCATCGGAGTCTGAGGGGATGGGTTAGAAGAGCCACCTGTAAGAAACGCGGCTAATTAACCGATTAAGTAAATAATTAATATTGTCCAAATTAGGTTCCAAAAATTTAGAATGAGAATTTGAGGATTTAAATATGATTTTTGGATTCAGTAGGTTTTTCTGAGTCAGAAAATGTATTTTCTGTGAAAAACTGAGAAAAACTGCGAACCGGTAGTTGAACCGATTCAAGTCTACCCGGTACTATGCGAGAAATACTGAAAACAGTCAAAAATCTTAGAAAAATATTAGAAATGGAAAATCGGACGTTAATTTTAAAGGTTTGGTCCAAAGTTAGGCCAAACGTGCTAAAAATGCTAACGGGTTGAACCGTGCCCAAGTTGGGCCCAAGCCTAACATATAAATAGGTCCATTAGTGAACCTAATTCAACACACAACACTTAAACACACACACACACCAGCTGAAAGGGGAGGAGGAGAAGAAACCCCCATTGACACTATTCACTATCATCTTCTCAAGCTCATATCTTGAGCTACAGAGCTCCAATCGCTGCACCGTTTGCGGCCACGCTTCCTTGCGAAGAGCTCTATGAAACCCACCCAAGAAACTGGTAAGAAAATCACAGAATCTTCTCAGCTCTTCTCTCCAAAGTTTCAAATCCTAGGGTTTTTGATTAAGTGGAAGTTTGTGTTTTGGTTGTTTAGGTGCTACTCCTTAGTGAGAAAATGTTGGGTTCTAGCCCAAATTTCAGTGGATGAGGTAGGATTCTCAAGAACCCTAGTAAATTGATAAATTGTAAGTATTAGGTTTTGATTTATGTGAAATATGTGATATTAGCATGAGTATTGGAGCTTGTTGGTGATTGTTTGTGCTTGATTGGAGTTGATTGGTAGCTTGGATTGTGGTTGAAAGCTCAAATTGTGCTTAATTGGGGTTTTGGTTCATATTGGGAATCGGCCAAGATATGGTTTCGGTTTTCTTTATGTAATATATAATATTCATAGACACTTCGGCTAGTGACCCATATGATAGGATTGGATTATATTGATTGTTTGGTTGGTTGAGATATGATGCATAATGAATTAATGAGTTTTGACTCTTTTGATGAGATATGCTGTTAATTTTGAAAAAAATGATGTTGAAGAGAAAGGTTGAGAAAAAGTTGGTATGAATGGTGGAGTTTGATACAAAGGGTGAGTTATGATGGGAAATTGAGTTTGGAATGGTTTGAATTGGTTTTGGTTGTGTTGCAAGGAATTGAGAAATTTATGCAATTTGCTAAAAACTGATTTTTAGTAAACTTTGATGGGTCATAACTTGTGCCTCAGTTTTCAAAAGTTGTTGAAATTTGTTTAGAATTAAATTCCATAGAAAAATCTTCAAATTGATATAAAGTTTGTAAAATTTATATTTTTGTAGAAGAAGTTATGATCGTTCAAAGTTTGGTGTCAAAATCTGAAATTCTGCAAATTTACAGAATTTTGTGATTTCTGGTATGTGCGCACACACAGCCTTGTGCGCACGCACACCCCTATGAAAATTTAAACCTGTACGCACGTACAGACCTGTGCGTACGCACACGAAGGGGAAGGCTTACTGTTTAGAGCGCTAGCACAGCTTGTGCGCACATATAATCAATGGAGTTTTACAACCTATGCGCATGCACACATTGGGAAAGGCGGTCTGTTGGGGCGCTAGCACAGCTTGTGCGAGGGAGAAGAATTATGAAAAGTTGTACTTGTGCGTACACACACCCCTATGCGCACGCACACGTTTTTAAAATCCTCTTGGGCATGTGCACGCACACCCCTGTGCGTACGCACACGCCCTGTTCTATAACTTAAACTTTGTTTTTAAACTATTTCACTTTTCCAACATGTTTGTGTACTTCTATGACACCTAATTAAGACTCTTGGGCTTAATATCGGGTATTAAAACATGGGAAAGGTCTTACGAGATTTGAGTTGGTATTATTTTGAAAAATTAGAGAACGGAGGCTTAGGTTTCTGGTATACTAGTGTGGGAAATTGTGATTCACACTTTTCACAACTCCGCACAACTAACCAGCAAGTGCACTGGGTCGTCCAAGTAATACCTTACATGAGTAAGGGTCGATCCCACGGAGATTATCGGCTTGAAGCAAGCTATGGTTATCTTGTAAATCTCAGTCAGGCGGATTCAAATGGTTATGAGTATTGATAATTAAAAGTAGGGGTGTGCATAGTTCAGTTTTTCCATAAACTGAACTGAAACTGCACTAAACCATTTTAAATGGTTTAGAAACTGAACCAAACTGCTTTGTCATATAAGAAACTGGTTTTAAACCAGTTTATAATACAGTGCACCAGTTTAAACCAGTTCATAAAAATAAAACTCCCTTGCTCTCCCTCCCTTCCCCCATCTCTCTCTCTCTCTCTCTCCTATTTTGTTTCTCTCTCTCTTCCTCTTTTCTCTCTCTCTCCCATTTTGTTTCTCTCTCTCTCTCTCTTCCTCTTTCTCTCTCTCTCTCTCTCCTTTTTTTTCTTTTCTCTCTCCTATTTCTCTCCCCCCCTTTCCTTATTTCTCTCTCTCTTTCTCCTCTTTCTTTCCTTCCCTTCCTTTCTCTCTTTTCTCTTTCTCTCTCAACCTTCTCTCACTCTATATCCCTCTTCTCTCTCTCCCCCTCTTTTCTCCAAAATAAGAGAGAGAGAAGGTTGAGAGAGAAAGAAAAGAGGGGGAGAATAGAGAGAGAGAAGGGAGAAAGAGAGAGAGAAGAGAGAAAGAGAGAGAGAGAGAGGGATATAGAGTGAGAGAAGGTTGAGAAAGAAAGAGAAAAGAGAGAAAGGAATGGAAGGAAAGAAAGAGGAGAAAGAGAGAGAGGAGGGCAAAGAAAGAGAGAGAAGAGGAGAGAGAAATAAGGGAAGGGGGAGAGAGAAATAGGAGAGAGAGAGAGAGAGAGAGAGAGAGAGAAAGAGGAAGAGAGAAGGGAGGGAGAGAGAGAAAGGAGGGAGAGGAGAGAGAAAGAAAGGGGAAGAGAGGGGGAGAGAGGAGAGGGAGAAAGAGGAGGAGAGAGAGAGAGGAAGAGAGACGGGAATAATTAAAAGATAAATAAACATAAAATAAAATAAAGTTACTTATGTAATTCATTGGTGAGAATTTCAGATAAGCGTTTGGAGATGCTTTGTTGCTTCTGAACCTCTGCTTTGCTATTGTCTTCTTCCAATCATGCATGCTCCCTTCCATGGCAAGCTATCGGATCTTCTCAGTGAAAATGGTCCTCTATGGTTTCTGCACGGCTAATCAACTATCGGATTTCTCGTCTCGGAGGAAAAATACCAGGCACAGCTACCGCATGGCTAATCATCTGTCGGTTCTTGCTAGCGTTGGAATAGGATTCATTGATCCTTTTACACACTGTCACTCCACCCAACATTCACAGGTTTGAAGCTCGTCACAGTCATTCCTTCCCAGATCCTACTCGGAATACCACAGACAAGGTTTAGACTTTTCGGATCTCAGGAATGGCTGCCAATGGTTCCAGCCTATACCACAAAGATACTAATCTCACGGACTTGGTCCGTGTATTAGATACCCAAGAGATACGCACTAAAGCTGTCGCCCAATGACTATGTTGAGCTCAGATAGAACGGGAGTGGTTGTCAGGCACGCATTCATAGAATTGAGAATAATGAAGAGTGTCACGGATCATATCATTCTCCAGATTGAAGTACGAGTGAGTATCTTAGAATAAAATCAAGCGTGATTGAATAGAAAAATAGTAGTAATTGCATTAATTCATGAAGAACAGCATAACTTCACACCTTAATCTATGGGTGTAGAAACTCCACCGTAGAAAATACATAAGTGAAAATAGTCTAGGCATGGCCGAATGGCCAGCCTCTCCAAACATGAAATATGGCATAAAGCTCCCTAAGTATAATAGTAAAAAGTGCAATTTATACTAAACTAGTAACATAGGTTTACAGAAAATGAGTAACTAAGTGCAGATAGTGCAGAAATCCACTTCCGGGGCCCACTTGGTGTGTGCTTGGGCTGAGCATTGAAGCTTTCACGTACATAGGCCATCCTTGGAGTTAAACGCCAGCTTGGGTGCCAATTTGGGCGTTCGACTCCAGTTTTGGTGCCAGTTATGGCGTTTTACTCCAGAAAGGGTTCTCAGGTGGGCGTTTGAATGCCAGTTTGGGCCATCAAATCTCGGACAAAGTATGGACTATTATATATATGCTGGAAATCCCAAGATGTCTACTTTCTAACGTAATTGAGAGCGCGCCAATTGGACTTCTGTAGCTCCAGTAAATCCATTTCGAGTGCAGGAGGGTCAGAATCCAACAGCATCTGCAGTCCTTTTTCAGCCTCTGAATCAGATTTTTGTTCAGGTCCCTCAATTTCAGCCAGAAAACACCTGAAATTACAGAAAAACACACAAACTCATAGTAAAGTCCAGAAATGTGATTTTTGCATAAAAACTAATAAAAATATAATAAAAAATAACTAAAACATACTAAAACGTATGTAAAAATAATGCCAAAAAGGGTATAAATTATCCGCTCATCACAACACCAAACTTAAATTGTTGCTTGTCCCCAAGCAACTAAAGACAAAATAGGATAAAAAGAAGAAAAAATACAATAAATCTCAAAAATATCAATGAAGATTAGTTTTGATTAGATGAGCGAGACTTGTAGCCTTTTAGCTTCTGAACAGTTTTGGCATCTCATTTTATCCTTTGAAGTTCAGAATGGTTGGCATCCATAGGAACTTAGAATTCAGATAGTGTTATTGATTCTCCTAGTTCAGTATATTGATTCTTGAACACAGCTACTTTATGAGTCTTGGCCGTGACCCTAAGCATTTTGTTTCCAGTATTACAACCAGTATTACCAACGGATACATAAATGCCACAGACACATAATTGGGTGAACCTTTTCAAATTGTGACTCAACTTTGCTAGAGTCCCCAGTTAGAGGTGTCCATAGCTCTTAAGCACACTCTTTTTACTTTGGACCACGACTTTAACCGCTCAGTCTCAAGCTTTTCACTTGACACCTTCACGCCACAAGCACATTGTTAGGGACAGCTTGATTTAGCCGCTTAGGCCAGGATTTTATTCCTTTGGGCCCTCTTATCCATTAATGCTCAAAGCCTTGGATCCTCTTTACCCTTGCCTTTTGGTTTAAAGGGTTATTGGCTTTTTCTGCTTTCTTTTTCTTTTTCTTTTGTTCTTTACTTTTTGCCCCCTTTTTTTTCCGCAAGCTTTGCTTTTCACTGCTTTTTCTTGCTTCAAGAATCAATTTTATGATTTTTCAGATTATCAATAACATTTCTCCTTTTTCATTATTCTTTCAAGAGCCAACAATTTTAACATTCATGAACAACAAATTTAAAAATATGCATTGTTCAAGCATTCATTCAAAACATAAAAAGTATTACCACCACATTAAAATAATTAAACTAATTTCAAGATAAAATTCAAAATTCATGTACTTCTTGTACTTTTGCAAATAAAAGCATTTTTTATTTAAGAAAGGTGATGGATTCATAGGACATTCATAGCTTTAAGATATAGACACTTAAACACTAATGATCATGTAATAAAGACACAAACATAGACAAAATATAAATCATATAATTCAAAAAATAGAAAAATAAAAACAAGGAAATTAAAGAACGGGTCCACCTTAGTGATGGCGGCTAGTTCTTCCTCTTGAAGATCTTATTGAGTGCTTGAGCTCCTCTATGTCTCTTCCTTGCCTTTGTTTCTCATCTCTTATGGCCTTTTGGTCCTCTCTGATTTTATGTAGGATGATGGAGTGCTCTTGGTGCTCCATCCTTAGTTGCCCCATGTTGGAACTCAATTCTCCTAAGGAGGTGTTGATTTGCTCCCAATAGTTTTGTGAAGGAAAGTGCATCCCTGGAGGCATCTCAGGGATTTCTTGATGAGGAATTTCCTCATGCTCTTGTTGAGGTCCATGAGTGGGCTCTCTTGTTTGCTCCATCCTCTTCTTAGTGATGGGCTTGTCTCCTTCAATGATGATGTCTTCCTCTATGACAATTCCAACTGAATTGCATAGGTTACAGATGAGATGAGGGAAGGCTAACCTTGCCAAAGTAGAGGGCTTGTCTGCCACCTTATAGAGTTCTAGAGGTATGATCTCATGAACTTCTACTTTCTCTCCATTCATGATACTATGGATCATGATAGCCCGGTCTATTGTAACTTCAGACCGGTTGCTAGTAGGAATGAGAGAGCGTTGGATAAACTCCAACCATCCCCTAGCCACGGGTTTGAGGTCAAGCCTTCTTAGTTGAACCGGCTTGCCTCTTGAGTCTCTCTTCCATTGAGCTCCTTCCATACAGATGTCCATGAAGACTTGGTCCAACCTTTGATCAAAATTGACCCTTCTAGTGAAAGAATGAGGATCTCCTCTCATCATTGGTAAGTTAAATGCCAACTTCACATTTTCCGGACTGAAATCCAAGTAATTCTCCCGAACCATTGTGAGCCAATTCTTTGGGTTGGGGTTCATACTTTGATCATGGTTCTTAGTGATCCATGCATTGGCATAGAGCACTTGAACTATTAAGATTCTAACTTGTTGGATTGGGTTGGTGAGAGTTTTCCAACCTTTTCTTCGAATCTCACGTCGGATCTCCGGATATTCACTCTTTTTTAGCATGAAGGGGACCTCGGAGATCACCTTTTTCCTGGCCACAACTTCATAGAAGTGTTCTTGATGGACTTTTGAGATGAATCTCTCCATCTCTCATGACTCAAAGGTGGAAGCAATTGCCTTCCCTTTCCTCTTTCTAGAGGTTTCTCCGGTCTTAGGTGCCATTAATGGTTATGGAAAAACAAAAAAAACCAGAGCTTTTTCCACACCAAACTTAAAAGGTTTGCTCGTCCTCGAGCAAAAGAAGAAAGAAAGGAGTAGAAGAAGAAGAAATGGAGGAGATGGAGGGTAGTGTGGGTTTCGGCCAAGGGGGAAAGAATTGTTTGTGATGTGTGAAAGTGAAGGTAGTGAGGAGGGGTATTTATAGGGTAGGAGAGAGAGGGAATTCGATCATGAAGGGGTGGGTTTGGGAGGAAAATGGTTTGAATTTGAATGATGAGGTAGGTGGGGTTTATGATGGATGGATGTGAGTGATGAAGAGAATATGCGGAAGAGGGTAGGATATGATAGGTGAATGGTGTTTGGGAAAGAGGTATTGATGTGATTGGTCAAGAGTATTTGGGGAAGAGTGTTATGGAAAGGTGTGAAGAGGAGAGAAGAAGAGTTCGGGTAGGTGGGGATCCTGTGGAGTCCACAAATCCTGAGGTGTCAAGGAATTTTGCTCCCTACACCATTCTGGCGTTCAAACGCCCTCAGTGTGCCAATTCTGGCATTAAACGCCAGCTCTGCTACCTTTCCTGGCATTAAACGCCAGTCTGCTGCCCCTTTCTGGCATTTAACGCCAGCCAGACACCCTTTTCTGGCGTTAAACGCCTAGAGTGCTGCTCATTCTGGCATTTAACGCCCAGAATGCTGTCAGGCTGGGCGTTAAACGCCCATTCTGCTATCCTTACTGGCGTTTAAATGCCAGTAAGCCTGTCCTCCAGGGTGTGCTATTTTTGATTTTTTCTTTAGTTCTGCAGTTGTTTTTATGACTTCACATGATCATCAACCTAAAGAAAACATAAAATAGCAATGGAAAATAAATAAATATAATTAAATAACATTGGGTTGCCTCCCAATAAGCGCTTCTTTATTGTCAATAGCTTGACAGTGAGCTCTTAGAGAGCTTCACAGAGACTCAGAGCTTAATGGTGGACTTCCAACACCAAATATAGAAGTTGAGTGTGGGGGCTCTGTTTGACTCTGTATTGAGAGAAGCTTTTCATGCTTCCTCTCCATGGTTACAGAAGAAGATCCTTGAGCCTTAAACACAAGGTAGTCCTCATTCAGTTGCAGGACTAACTCTCCTCTGTCCACATAAATCACAGCTTTTGCTGTGGCTAGGAAGGGTCTTCCAAGGATAATGGATTCATCCTCTTCCTTCCCAGTGTCTAGGATTATGAAATCAGCAGGGATGTACAGGTCTTCAACCTTCACTAAGACATCCTCTACAACTCTATAAGCCTGTTTCCTTGATTTGTCTGCCAACTCTAATAAGAATTTAGCAGCTTGTACCTCAAAGATCCCTAGTTTCTCTATTACAGAGAGTGGCATGAGGTTTATACCTGACCCCAGGTCACGCAAAGCCTTCTTAATGGTCATGGTGCCTTTGGTACAAGGTATTAAGAACTTTCCGGGATCCGGTTTCTTTTGAGGTAATTTCTATTGAACCAAGGCATTCAGTTCATTGATGAGCAATGGAGGTTCATCCTCCCAAGTCTCATTACCAAATAACTTGGCATTAAGCTTCATGATTGCTCCTAGATATTGAGCAACTTGCTCTTCAATAATATCTTCATCCTCTTCAGAGGAAGAATACTCATCAGAGCTCATGAATGGCAACAGTAAGTTCAATGGAATCTCTATGGTCTCTATATGAGCCTCAGATTCCTTTGGTTCCTCATTAGGGAACTCCTTAGTGGTCAGTGGACATCCATGGAGGTCTTCCTCATTGGAAATCACTGCCTCTTCCTCCTCTACAGGTTCGGCCATGTTGGACATATTGATGACCTTGCACTCTCTTTTTGGATTCTCTTCTGTATTGCTTGGGAGAGCACTAGAAGGGATTTCAGTAACTCTTTTACTCAGCTGACCAACTTGTGCCTCCAAATTTCTGATGGAGGACCTTGTTTCAGTCATGAAACTGAGAGTGGTCTTAGATAGATCAGAGACTATGGTTGCTAAGTCAGAGAGGTTCTGATTAGAATTCTCTGTCTGTTGCTCAGAAGATGATGGAAAAGGCTTGCTATTGCCAAACCTATTTCTCCCACCATTATTATTATTGAAGCCTTGATTAGGATTTTACTGCTCTTTCCATGAGAAATTAGGATGATTCCTCCATGAAGGATTGTAAGTGTTTCCATATGATTCTCCTGTGTAATTCACCTCTTCCATTGCAGGATTCTCAGGGTCATAAGCTTCTTCTTCAGAGGAAGCTTCTTTAGTACTGCTGGATACAGCTTGCATTCCAGTCAGACTCTGAGAAATCATATTGACTTGCTGAGTCAATATTTTGTTCTGAGCCAATATGGCATTCAGAGTATCAATCTCAAGAATTTCTTTCTTCTGAGTCATCCCATTATTCACAGGATTTCTTTCAGAAGTATACATGAATTGGTTATTTCAACCATTTTCAATGAGTTCCTGGGCTTCTGCAGGCGTCTTCTTTAGATGAAGAGATCCACCAACAGAGTAATCCAATGACATCTTGGACAATTCAGACAGACCATCATAGAATATACATAGGATGCTCCATTCTGAAAGAATATCAAAAGGACACTTTCTGATCAATTGCTTGTATCTTTCCCAAGCTTCATAGAGGTATTCACCTTCCTTCTGTCTGAAGGTTTGGACTTCCACTCTAAGCTTGCTCAACTTTTGAGGTGGAAAGAATTTGGCCAAGAAAGCATTGACCAACTTTTTCCAAGAGTTCAGGCTTTCTTTAGGTTGTGAGTCCAACCATGTCCTAGCTCTGTCTCTTACAGCAAAGGGGAAAAGCATAAGTCTGTAGACCTCGGGATTAACCCCATTGGTCTTGACAGTGTCACAGATTTGCAAGAATTCAGCTAAGAACTGATGAGGATCTTCCAATGGAAGTCCATGAAAGTTGCAATTCTGCTGCATTAGAGAAACTAATTGAGGCTTAAGCTCAAAGTTGTTTGCCCTAATTGCAGGAATTGAGATGCTTCTTCCATAGAAGTCAGAAGTTGGTGCAGTAAAGTCACCAAGCACCTTCCTTGCATCTCTACCATTGTTATTGGGTTCGGCCATGTCTTCTTCTTTTTCGAAAATTTTTGGAAGGTCCTCTCCAGAGTGTTGTGTTTTAGCTTCTCTTAGCTTTCTCTTCAGAGTCCTTTCAGGTTCAGGATTAGCTTCAACAAGAATGTCCTTATCCCTATTTCTGCTCATAAAAAAAAGAAGAGAATAGAAAAGAAGAGAAATCCTCTATCTCACAGTATAGAGATTCCTTTATTTAAGCAGAAGAATGGAAGAATAGAAGAATGAGGTCGAGAGGGAATAAGAAGAAGTCAAACACAGAGAAAGGGAGAGGGTTCGAATTTAAAGAAGAGAGATGTTAGTGAATAAATAAAAGAAATAGAAAGAGATAAGAGAGAAGGAGAATTCGAAATTTAAAATAAAATAAAAATATTTTTGTTTTTATTTTAATTATTAGTTAGAATTCGAAATTATTAAAAGAAATAAAATAAAATTAAAATTTAAAACAATTAGTTAATTAAAAAGAATTTTGAAAAAGTGGTGAGGGGTTTTCGAAAATTAGAGAGAGAAAAGTAGATAGCTGGTTTTGAAAAAGATAAGAAATAGTAAACTTTTAAAATTAAAACAAACAAGTGAAAACAAACACTTGAAAAATCCCACTTGACTTGTTTGTTAATTGAAAAAGATTTGAAAATAAATTTTGAAAAGATGAGAGGTTAGAAAAAGATTTTGAAATTAAGTTTTGAAAAAGATATGATTGAAATTAATTTTGAAAAAGATTTGAAAAGGAAGTTAAAAAGATTTGATTTTTGAAATTAAAGTTGATTACTTGACTAACAAGAAACTAAAAGATATGATTCCAGAATTTAAAGATTGATCCTTTCTTAATAGGCAAGTAACAACTTGCAAATTTTTGACTCAAAACGTTAAATATTAGTAATAATTTCGAAAAATATGAAATACAAATAAGAGAAATATTTTGAAAATCAATTTTGGAGAATTTTCGAAAAACATGAAAGAAAAATGAAAAGGATTTGATTTTGAAAAAGATTTGAAAAGATAGAATTTTTAATTTGAAATTTTGACTTGACTAACAAGAAACAACTAAATTTAAAACTTTTGACTAAATCAACCCAAAATTTCGAAATTTATGAGTAAAATAAGGGAAAGATATTATTTTTTATTTTTAAATTTTTAATGAGGATAGAAAAAAATGACAAAATGACACAAAACATAAAAGTTTAAGATCAAAACAAAAAATGCATGCAAGAACACTTTGAATGTCAAGATGAACACCAAAAATACTTTGAAGATCATAATGAACATCAAGAACATATTTTTGAAAACTTTTCAAGAAAAGAAAGACATGCAAGACACCAAACTTAGAACTTTTTAATGTTTAGACACTAATAATTAAAAATTGCACAAGAAAAACAAGAAAAGACACAAAACAAGAAAAATTAAAGATCAAACAAGGAAAATCATCAAGAACAACTTGAAGATCAAAGAAGAACACAATGCATGAATTTTCGAATATTTAAGAAAATTAAAAAGATGCAATTGACACCAAACTTAAAATTTGACACTAGACTCAAACAAGAAACACAAAATTTTTGGTTTTTTGTGGTTTTATTAAGTTTTTTTTTTGTATATTTTCGAAATTATTTTGGCAAAAGAAAATAGAGATACAAAATTTTTAATAAGAATTCTGGGATTCATGCAATGTTAGTCTAAAGCTTCGGTCCAAAAGAATTAGACATGGCTAAATGGTCAGCCAAGCTTTAGCAGAGCATTACATACAACAGCCAAATTGATGGGAACCAAAAGGCTCCTGCAAAGATAAGTGAAAACCTCAGTCCAAAAGATTAGACATGGCTTAACAGCCAGCCAGGCTTCAACATATCTCATGAAATTCTAGAATTCATTCTTAAAAATTCTGAAGAACAATTTTTTTTTTGAATTTTTCGAAAACTGAAAAATTTTTTTGTATTTTTTTGAAAATAAAAAATAAAAAAATAAAAAGCTTAAACATAAAATAAAATTACCTAATCTAAGCAACAAGATGAACCGTTAGTTGTCCAAACTCGAACAATCCCCGGCAACGTCGCCAAAAACTTGGTGTGGGAAATTGTGATTCACACTTTTCACAACTCCGCACAACTAACCAGCAAGTGCACTGGGTCGTCCAAGTAATACTTTACGTGAGTAAGGGTCGATCCCACAGAGATTGTTGGCTTGAAGCAAGCTATGGTTATCTTGTAAACCTCAGTCAGGCGGATTCAAATGGTTATGAGTATTGATAATTAAAAGATAAATAAACATAAAATAAAATAAAGTTACTTATGTAATTCATTGGTGAGAATTTCAGATAAGCGTTTGGAGATGCTTTGTTGCTTCTGAACCTCTGCTTTCCTATTGTCTTCCAATTATGCATGCTCCCTTCCATGGCAAGTTGTAGGATCCTCTCAGTGAAAATGGTCCTCTACGGTTTCTGCACGGCTAATCAACTGTCGGATCCTGCTAGCATCGGAATAGGATCCATTGATCCTTTTGTACACTGTCACTTCACCCAACATTCACAGGTTTGAAGCTCGTCACAGTCATCCATTCCGAAATCCTACTCGGAATACCACAGACAAGGTTTAGACTTTTTGGATCTCAGGAATGACAGCCAATGGTTCTAGCCTATACCACAAAGATACTAATCTCACGGACTTGGTCCGTTTATTAGATACCCAAGAGATACGCACTCAAGCTGTCGCCCAATGACTATGTTAAGCTCAGATAGAACGGGAGTGGTTGTCAGGCACGCGTTCATAGAATTGAGAATAATGATGAGTGTCACGGATCATATCATTCTCCAGATTGAAGTACGAGTGAGTATCTTAGAATAGAATCAAGCGTGATTGAATAGAAAAACAGTAGTAATTGCATTAATTCATGAAGAACAGCAGAACTCCACACCTTAATCTATGGGGTGTAGAAACTCCACTGTAGAAAATACATAAGTGAAAATAGTCTAGGCATGGCCAAATGGCCAGCCACTCCAAATGTGAAATATGGCATAAAGCTCCCTAAGTATAATAGTAAAAAGTGCTATTTATACTAAACTAGTAACTTAGGTTTACAGAAAATGAATAACTAGGTGCAGATAGTGCAGAAATCCACTTCTGGGGCCCACTTGGTGTGTGCTTGGACTGAGCATTGAAGCTTTTATGTGCATAGGCCATCCTTGGAGTTAAACGCCAGCTTGGGTGCCAGTTTGGGCGTTTAACTCCAATTTTGGTGCCAGTTCTGGCGTTTTACTCCAGAAAATGGTCTCAAGTGGGCGTTTGAACGCCAGTTTGGGCCATCAAATCTCGGGCAAAGTATGGACTATTATATATTGCTGGAAAGCCCATGATGTCTACTTTCCAAAGCAATTAAGAGCACGCCAATTGGGTTTCTGTATCTCCAGAAAATCTATTTCGAGTGCAGGAGGGTCAGAATCCAACATCATCTTCAGTCCTTTTTCAGCCTCTGAATAAGATTTTTGCTCAGGTCTCTCAATTTCAGCCAAAAAATACCTAAAATTATAGAAAAGCACAAAAACTCATAGTAAAGTCCAAAAATGTGATTTTTGCATAAAAACTAATAAAAATATAATAAAAATTAACTAAAACATATTAAAAACTATGTAAAAACATTGCCAAAAAGGGTATAAATTATCCGCTCATCATGTACTGAGGATGGGTTTAGTGGATTGAGAAGAGCGAAAGATGTATGAATTGAGAAAGTGATGAACTAACGAGTTCGGAATGAAAATGTTGAATTGACAGTGGTTGAGATGAGTCGAGGACTCGGAAAGAGATGATGGATCCATGATATACTGAAAATGTTTTCTGAAAAACCACTGATGTATCATTTTATATTGAGATTGTTGACACGCGCGCCCGGCAGGGATGGTGGTTAATCCCGCCTGTCGAGGTAGCGGCGGCGGCATAAGGACGGTGGTTAATCCCGCTTACGTTGAGATGTGAGGTCTGTGGCAAGAGTATCCCGCTCGCATCCCTTCGGGTCAATAGAGTGTGCAGGCACAAAATCCTGGACGGTGATCCGAGCACCATATTTCGGGGGTTCCAATGATGACTCCGAAGGGCGACATCTCCATGGAGATGTGTTGGGTTGGCAGTTGAACTGACAATGTGATATTACAACCAATAGGACAGGCATTCATCATGTGCATCTTCTACCTGTTTGTTTGCTTTTCCGACTTGTAATTATATGCCTAAATTGTATAACATGTCTACTTGCTTACTTGAATTACCTGCCTTATATGCTTCTACTTGTGTTTTACTTGCATTGATTTTACTTGTGCTTTCTACTGGGATTGAGGAGGTTCGGAAGGCGGTGGCGATGGAATTGCATGGGGGATAGGTTGGTGAAGGCTGTGGGACAGCGGAGGACTGTTAGACTAGAAAATCCCTTAAGTTAGATTGCCCCTTAAGTATGTTAAGCTTTTAAGTTATGTTAAGGTTTTATATATGCTTTACTATTTCTAGTTATGTCTTAAGATTGAATCTTGTGATGGATATGAAGTCTAGGATTGCCTTTGGCATCCCAGGGCCTTATATCTTACATCACTGGGCATTGTTACCATACTGAGAACCTCCGGTTCTCATACCATATTTTTGTTGTATTTTTTAGATGCAGGTCGCAACCCACCTCGGTAAGTTGTTTGGATGGTGACAGAAGCGGAGGATCATGATACTTTTTGGAGTCTTTTTGATTATTTTGTTTACATTCTCTCACTTTTGTATCTCGCTTTTGCCTAGAGGCTTGTATTGAGAGAGAAAAACTTGTATAAGCTATTTTAAACTTCAGATTCTGTTTTGTCTTTACATATGGCTAGCCGGCTTAAACTCTACGAGCCGTGGCTAGATTTTTATGATATTATACTCTTATCTTTTGTTATATTATATTTATATCTTGTGCTTTAATTTAGTAGCTCCGTTAGTACGTTTTGCATTTTTCACATCCTGTTTTTGAGCTATGTCCTTCATCGGGCTTCTAGATTATATTAATTCCTTCTATATAGTATATGTATGAGCTTAGAACTATCGTAACCTTTGATTAACCTTTGCTTTACGGCGTGAATTAAGGCTTAGGCTAATTAGGGTGTTATATTTAGTGGTATCAGAGCAGTTCGTCCTCGTGAGCCCGAGGGATGGACCGATTGTACTTCATTGCATACTCTGTGTGTCTTTTCTTTGATGCTATTAGGTTATCTACTTGATATTGCGTAGCATGCTTGTTTGTGAGTGCCTGTTTGGGATAATTGAAGCACTAGGCTTTTGATATTGAGACTGATCACCTTGAGATCGATTGTTTGGTGTAGACAGGAACCCTAATGGCCACTCACGGACGAGGTCGTACACGTTCACGAGCCGAGAGTAGAAACACGCAACCGGCCGATAACCATGCCGAATTTATAGCGGCGATGGCGAATCTTGCAAACACCATGGAGGCTAATGCTGCTGCGACTCTGCAAGCTGTGCAGAGGTTAGGCCAACCGGCTGGGAATGGAAAGGGGAATGGCGAAGGAAACACGAATGATAATATTGAAGGGAACGGTGATAACATGGGAGGTGCTCCGATGACCTTGGCGACTTTCCTCAAGGTTTATCCGCCAAATTTCAGAGGATAGACTAACCCTACAGAAGTGGACAACTTGTTCCAAGCCATGGAGCGTGCTTTATAGGTGCAGCATGTTCCGAATAATCAATATGTGGAATTTGCTGCTTATTAGCTTCTGGGAGAAGCCCAACATTGGTGGCAAGCCGAGTGCCGCTTGCTACAGCTTCAAAATGCTGACGTTCCTTGGGATATATTCCAAACGGCCTTCTATAGAAAGTATTTTTCTGAGTCTGCAAGGGAAGCGAAGGAGATGAAACTTATGCAGCTGAAGCAAGGTTCCTTGTCTGTGGCAGATTATACTAGCAAATTTTAGGAGCTTTGTAGGTTTTCTAAGGTATGTTAGAGTTCCTTGTCTGTGGCAGATTATACTAGCAAATTTGAGATTGTTAGGTATTTGGAGTTTGAGACAAGTTTTGTAAGTAATTGAAAAAAG
This sequence comes from Arachis ipaensis, assembly GCF_000816755.2. Lineage (NCBI taxonomy): Eukaryota > Viridiplantae > Streptophyta > Magnoliopsida > Fabales > Fabaceae > Arachis > Arachis ipaensis. The sequence continues at coordinate 48,052,266 of NC_029793.2, read as the reverse complement.
AGTTGAGTTAGTTTGGATTGATTTTTTCGAACAAAAAATAATAGCAGTAGAATTTGATTTCATAAACTTTGAAAGAAGATGTAGAAGAGTAGAAGAAAGTGTGAGAATAGAAGTGTATGTAAGTAGTATATATAGAGTAACAAAATATTAATTTATTAATAATAACGATAACATATTAAACGGCTAATTTTGCAACGGCTAGTTTTGTAATGTGGTTAGCATTTCAAATTTCATAAATAAAAATAAACAACTCACTAAAAATTTATTTTAGCATAGTCTCTCTATACTCATTTAAGAGGTTGAGGTTTGAATCTCCCTATCTTTAGTTAAAAAAAAAAACAAATGTCTATATATTATTGGTTAAATTAAAAAAAAGAGAGTCCCTTTAAAAGGGCTTCTATTGCTTTGAAACACGTGAAGAAACTTTCTTTCTGTTTATTTCAACGATAGGCCATCATCTTTTACTAACACATAGTGAATGAGGTTTCAAATTCTTTTACCATTGAAATTGCTCTAACGGTGCCAAACAGATAGCTCATCCTATTCCATCCGACCTATCCCGACTCGGTAAAGCCTGCTCAAAAAAGGATGGATCGACTCTCCTGCCGAAATAAAACAGACTGAAAATGCATTCCCATAGTGAAATTTCTACGTGTCATCTTCTAGGTTCATTCTCAATTTCTTGAAAAAAAGGTTATTCCCATAGTGAAATTTCTACGTGTCATCTTTCAGGTTCATTCTCAATTTCTAACATGTGTGTTTTCTGATATGTGTGTTTATCCATTAAAATTTCCATGCCTTCAGTCATTAATATCATGACTTTTATTACCATAATAACACCTGCATCAAACTATTTTCATTACACCATATTTTTTATGACTGCATCTGAGTTTTTTATCCTCCTTTTCCAGTTTGCTTTATAGTTTATATGTACATATAACCTGAAATTTTCAAATTTCAAAATTTGAATTCAAAATCAAAATTAAAAAAGTGATTCTCTCCATTCTTTTTTTTCAGTTTTATCTCTTCCTCCTCTTCTTTGGTTCTTCTCCTTCTTCACCTTCAGTTCCTCTTCCTTTTTTCTCCTACGTTCACTGATTCTATTTTTGTAAAATCTTCTTCTTTTTCTATCTTCCCTAATTTAAGTTGGAGGTGGAGATTATTGAGTTCATGTACGCACCAAGGCAAAGTTAAGGCAGTGGATGAGGTTGTGAAAGCTATGGTGGTGGATCATAATATGGCGGTGGTGTTGCAGTGAGTGCAGTGGAGTTTGTGGTGGTCATCGATGATGTGGTGATGGATACGAAGGAGGAAGCGGCGGAAGAGAGCAAATCGATAAAAAGTACTGAGTCACCCGGCCACAGAGAGCACAACAGCGATATGATATTTTTATATTTTTCTCTATCTTTCTATCCAAGTTATTTCTCGTATTCGTCTTCATTTTCAATACGTTCCTGATGTCTGTTCTTTTACATTTTTTCAAATTTTAATTCCAACTAAATCTGCATGTAATTTAAAATTAAAATTTGAATTTTAAATATGCACAACCTTATCAAGTATTCAATCTATCTCTCAGATAATTAATGAGCGGATAATTTATACGCTTTTTGGCATTATTTTTAGTATGTTTTTAGTAGAATCTAATTACTTTTAGGGGTGTTTTTAATAGATTTTATGTTAAATTCACATTTCTGGACTTTACTATGAGTTTGTATGTTTTTCTGTGATTTCAGGTATTTTCTGGCTGAAATTGAGGGACTTGAGCAAAAATCAGATTCAGAGGTTGAAAAAGGACTGCTGATGCTGTTGGATTCTAACCTCCCTGCACTCAAAGTGGATTTTCTGGAGCTACAGAACTCGAAATGGCGCGCTTCCACTTGCGTTGGAAAGTAGACATCCAGGGCTTTCCAGCAATGTATGATAGTCCATACTTTGGCCAAGAATAGACGATGTAAACGGGGGTTCAACACCAGCTTTCTACCCAAATCTGGCGTCCAGCGCCAGAAAAGGAGCCAAAACCAGAGTTGAACGCCCAAACTGGCACAAAAGCTGGCGTTCAACTCCAAGGAGGACCTCTGCACGTGCAACACTTAAAGCCCAGCCTAAGCACACACCAAGTGGGCCCCAGAAGAGGATTTATGCATCAATTACTTACTTCTGTAAACCCTAGTGACTAGTTTATTATAAATAGGACCTCTTACTATTGTATTTGACATCTTTGGACGCCTGGTTATCTCCATTCGCTTATCTGAAATTCCAACCAATGATTTACATAAGTACCTCTATCCCTATCTTATTAATTATTATTCGAAAACACCATTATCCATTTATATCTGCCTGACTGAGATTTACAAGGTGACCATAGCTTGCTTCATACCAACACTCTCAAAGCAGAGTCAACCCAAGCCTCCACAGTCGAACTCTAAGTTTGGTGTTGGGAGGCCACAACCAAACTCTAAGTTTGGTGTTGAACTCCCATATCCAAACTCTAAGTTTGGTGTTGGAGAATCTCAACAAAGCTCTGCACATTTGTGAGGCTCCATGAGAGCCCACTGTCAAGCTATTGACATTAAAGAAGCGCTTGTTGGGAGGCAACCCAATGTTTATCTATCTAACTCTATTATTATTGTTTTTCATGTCTTCTTAGGTTAATGATCATGTGGAGTCACAAAATCAATAGAAAAATTGAAAACGGAATCAAAAACAGCAGAAGAAAAATCACACCCTGGGGGAGCATCTGCCTGGCGTTCAAACGCCAGAACAGAGCATGGTTCTGGCGCTGAACGCCCAAAATGGCAGCATCCTGGCGCTGAACGCCCAGAACAAGCATGGTTCTGGCGTTCAACGCCAGAAATGGCAGCAAATGGGCGTTGAACGCCCAAAATGGCCACCAACCTGGCGCTGAACCCCCAGAGTTGTGTGCAAGGGCATTTTACATGCCTAAATTGGTGCAGGGATGTAAATGCCTTGACACCTCAGGATCTGTGGACCCCACAGGATCCCCACCTACCTCATCATCTCTCTTTCCATTCATGATCATCCCTTCTGTTTTCCATTTACCACTCACATCCATACAACCACTACCTTCAAAATTCAACATCTCTCTCTCACCCAATCCCACCCATATGGCCGAATACACAGCATCCTGGTGCTGAACGCCCAGAACAAGCATGGTTCTGGCGTTCAACGCCAGAAATGGCAGCAAATGGGCGTTGAACGCCCAAAATAGCCACCAACCTGGCGCTGAACGCCAGAGTTGTGTGCAAGGGCATTTTACATGCCTAAATTGGTGCAGGGATGTAAATACCTTGACACCTCAGGATCTGTGGACCCCACAGGATCCCCACCTACCTCATCATCTCTCTTTCCATTCATGATCATCCCTTCGAAGGAGGAGCAGCAAAGGCAAGGAAGAGGCATAGAAGAGCTCAATGACATCACTAAGGTGGACTCATTCCTTGTTCTTACTTTCTCTGTTTTTCGTTTTCTATGTTATGGTGCTTATCTATGTTTGTGTCTTCATTACATGATCATTAGTAGTTAGTAACTATGTCTTAAAGATGAAAAATCATAAAAATGAGTCTTGAAGAAAGAAAAAGCAGCAAAGAACAAAGCTTGCAGAAAAAAAAAAAAAAATAGGCGAAAAAAAATAGAAAGAAAAAGAAAAAGGCAAGAGCAAAAAGCCAATAACCCTTAAAACCAAAAGTCACAATTTGTGCACCAATAATCAACTTTTGAAGATGGATAAGGTTGATTATCTGAGAGATAGATTGAATGCTTGATAAGGTTGTGCATATTTAAAATTCAAATTTTAATTTCAAATTACATGCAGATTTAGTTGGAATTAAAATTTGAAAAAAAAAATGTAAAAGAACAGACATCAGGAACGTATTGAAAATGAAAATGAATACGGAAAATAACCTGGATAGAAAGATAGAGAAAAATATAAAAATATCATATCGCTATTGTGCTCTCTGTGGCAGGGCGACTCAGTACTTTTCATCGATTCGCTCTCTTGCGCTACTGCCTCCTCTGTATCCATCACCACATCATCGATGACTACCACAAACTCCACTGCACCTACTGTAACACCACCGCCATATTATGATCCACCACCATAGCTGTCACAACCTTATCCACCGCCTTAACTTTGCTTTGGTGCGTACATGAACTCTATAATCTCCACTTCCAACTTAAATTAGGAAGAAGAAGAAGAAGATTATACAAAAATAGAATCAGTGAACGTAGGAGAGAAAAGGAAGAGGATATGAAGGTGAAAAAGGTGAATAAGGAGAAGAATCGAAGAAGAGGAAGAAGAGATAAAACTGAAAACAAAGAATGGAGAGAATCACTTTTTTAATTTTGAATTTGAATTCAAATTCTGAAATTTGAAAATTTCAGGTTATGTGTACATATAAACTATAAAGCAAACTGGAAAAGAAGGATAAAAAACTCAGATACAATCATAAAAAATGTGGTGTAATAAAAATAGTTTGATGCAAGTGTTATTATGGTAATAAAAGTCATGATATTGATGATCGAAGGTATGGAAATTTTAATGGATAAATACACATATCAGAAAATACACATATCAGAAATTGAGAATGAACCTGGAAGATGACATGTAGGAATTTCACTATGGGAATAACCTTCTTTTCAAGAAATTGAGAATGAACCTGGAAGATGACAGATAGGAATTTCACTATGGGAATAACCTTCTTTTCAATGTATGTTATAGGATTAAAGAAAATGATGAACAATTAATTCATATATAGTGTAATAGTTACCCTTTATGTACACATTGTTACAGAAATCACTATATAACAGAAAACTGTTGTAACTACTGTAACTTACCCCTACTCTTCTAACTCCTTATTCCTCTTTTCTACCTTGACTACTTCTCTGTTCTGTCCATTGTTGATTCTCACACGCACTGATTAACTTTGAATTAATTAATACTATTAGTTAATTTTTTAGATGAACTTAGATTTTAAGAATCTTACCTTACCTTACTATTAGTTAATTTTCTTATTTTCTTTTTCTTTTTGTTTCAATAGTTTTTATTATTTTTAACACATAGTTCAAGAAACTACATATATAGTCTCATTAAGAGCTTTACAAAAATAAAATAAAATAAAACTACATAAAACAATAACATAAAAGATAAAAAAGTGCCTCTAAAATTACATATATGCTCAACATATATATAAGCTCATGTTTGTATTAATTAATATTGGAGTAAAGGACAAATAGCTCCCTGACCTTTTTTTTCGCCGAAATTTTCGTCCTCAAGGAAAGGAAAATACATTTATGTCTCTGACCCCTTTAAAACATGGACATTTTAACCCTTCCGTTGAATTTAGGCCGTTGGACCGGACGAAAAACTCTGACCTGGCAAAGGTGGCGTTGACATGGCCGTTATGGAGTCCACATGGTAGTGAGCTTTTGGAAATAGGGCATATAAGTCCCCAGAGACAAAAACGATGCCGTTTCGTTATCTCTCCCAATCTTTCAAATTTTTCTGCCCTAATCCCTCGTCTACAAAGAACGGCGAAGTGGGTGTTGTGGGGAGTGAAGGAAGAAAGGAAATTCTTCATGCCATGGCATCTGAAGGAGTATCATCAAGCTAGAGAAGAAGTGAAGGTAGGGGTAGAGAAGCCCAATTCGGTGTGATCTCGCATCCTAACGGGAAGGATGGCAAAGATGGCGTCTTACCAAAGTGCTTCTGTGGAGAAAACACAATCCTTTTCATGTCGAAGACGCGAAGCAATCTGGACAGATTGTTTCTGGGCTGTCCTATTTACAAGTATGGTAACCAACTATGTGGAAGGTGTACTTGAAGTTGTGTTAGGAATACTAGATTTTTGTTTTTGACTTCTGTGGATTGATTTTCTGCAGGCAAGACAACCGTATTGTAAATTTTTTTTGTGGCTTGATGAGCATGTTGCTGGAGTTGGGTTGACAGAAACAAGGTATATGGGAGAGAAGGAATTTGTGGATGTTGAAGATTATCACGGAAAGCAGGACATAGAAATGAGGATCACATGCTTGGAGAAGAGGATAATAGCTCTAGAGATAAAAAAAAACCCAATAGGATGGTGTATTTGTGTTATTTTCATTGTCTTGAGTTTTGCTGTTCTAAGTTGTAAAAATTGATCAAGGAATGAAAAAGTGTGTTGTTTTGTTGCACCTAAAAAATATTTAATCTGTCATTTGTATAAATGATTCCATTACCCTGTATGTGTTTTGTAAGGTTTGTATGAAATTAAACTTAGTTAAGTAATAGATAATCTAGCATTGCATAACTGAGCAAAAAACTGTCATAGTTAACATCCATGTTCACCTGTTCCACAACCGGTGTTCAAAAAGCATGTAACAAAAAGGAAAATTGTATCTACTACTTGTCATAAACCATTACATCTTGAAAAAGTTATCAGAAAATCACATAATGACAGAAGTCTTCACTCTTTCGAGTCCCTTGATGTTGATGCAGTTGGCAAAGTTGGGGGTGGAGCCTCCTAATTCGGTGCTGCAGATAGTGTGCTAGATGGAGTTGGCTGTTGTGTGTTAGGTGGGATTGGGACGGTAGCAATTGGAGCTGGCGGCTAAAGATCTTCTGCTTTGGTCTGAACTTAAGACTGTTGTGGGCGAGTTGTGTCGTTGGCTTTCCCTGGAGTTTTAAATGGACGGCTTGAAGTCGGGGCCAGTGGCTTGGCTTGAGTAGCTGTTGGCCCTGGAGGTGAAATGACAAGTGTGGATCTTGTCACCCTTGTTGGAGCTGGTGGCATAGGTGGATTGCTTGGGGCAGGTGCATTCACAACAGTGGGGTTTAGAGTCAAGCTTGTAGAGCTGTCTAGTTAGCTACTGGATGCATCTTGGAAATATCCACGTAATATGTAAATAGTTTGATAATGGGACATAATAGCACCTGATGAATAGTTAACTAAGACATATATAACCCTGAAGTATTGTATACTAAGACAGAATAGTCCTTAACCATAATAGTACTTAGACGGAATAATCCCTGCATAACATATAAGTCACCTTGGTATAGTTGTAATGCACGTAACCTAAAAGACTATGATAATAGTAGGGATCTTACCTCTGGTGGGGGAGCGGATTGTGACAAAGGAAGCACAATCAGTGACTGGGAGGAGCTAGCCACTTTCTTCCTAGGGCGCCTTGTCTTCAGCTTCTAGTTTGGGTTGGATTGAGCTCCCTTACATGTTTTGTAGTTGTGGCCATTCTCACCACACTTTCTGTAGGATATAGTGAATGATTTCTTCAGTTTTCCCCCTTTCATGAGTGGCTCAACAGGATCTTTTTGCCTATTATGAACCTTTGGCCGTCCAATTGGCCTTTTGATAATGGGTGGGTCTGGCTTCGAGAACTCAGTTCTTGCCCAAAATTCTGGACTTGGAACAGGCTTAATGCAGTGTGCATATGTCCTCTTGATTGACTCCATGCACAGTCAAGGGTGAACATAGTCATGGGGTGTGCGCATGTCTCTTCCTAATGGTAGCAAGTGCATGTATGTAGGGCATGCCTGAGGTAATGCAGCAAAGGTGAGTAATGGTACCAAATAACAATAAAGGACATTCATTACAAAATAATAAAACAACTGACTCAAGTGAGAATAGTAGGTACCAGTCAATTGCCATCTGTTGCATGATCAACTATACCTAATGAGGTCCACATCCACCTTGGTTGCTTTGCGAGAAACCTCAAACCTCTTTCGTTCATTGTCACCAACCCATTCAGCCATCCACTTGGTGCTAAGATTTAATAACCTCTCCAGCCTTTTTTCCTGAACTGGTGCTAGTTTCCCAGAGTGATTGTCTAATACCTGCTTATGATTCACCATTCTCCTCATCAGGTAACACCTGATCTCTTCACACATGGTTAGGATAGGCTTGCAGTGGTAGTTTACTATTTTAACATTAAATACCTCGCACATGTTGTTTGTGAGGTTATCCACTTTTAGCCCATGGGAGAAGTAAGCCTTTACCCATGTCTCCAGATCAAATTTACTGAGGTACTCCAAAGAACCCTGGTTAACTTCCTTTAACTTCTCCGTACATTCCTTGAATTCAGCAACAGTCATGTATCTAGCACACTCCCACACAACCTCTCTAATGTACAAGTCCTTGTAGTGGTTTATGAAGTTTGACCACATGTTTATGACGCAATTGCGGAGCTTTGCATGTGGCATGACCTCCTTCAGCGCAGGCAGCAAACCCTGCAATTGAACAGTGGCAGGCAACATTTTCATGTGGCAATGAAAATAACCAAACAGATATCAATGAAAATAACCAAACAGTTAGCAATGAAATTAACCAAACAGATAGCAATGCAAATAACCATGAACTACTTTTATCTTCTGTTGGTCTTATATGAAGTTCCAGCCATGGTTTGCATGTTCTTCTATGTCCCATTGCAGATTGGTCACGAACCACTTCCAGGCATCCTTGGTCTTAGTCCTGATAACCCCATATGCAACAACATAAAACTGGTTGTTTGCATCTTGAGAAACTGCTGCTAGAAGCCAACCCCCGTAATATGTTTTCAGAAAGCAACCATCCAAATGCAACAAAGGACGGCATCCATCTTTGAAACCTTGTTTGTAGGCATCTAGGCAAATGTGCAGTTTATCAAAAACAAGGGGAGCCTCTGGAATTGGCATGAGCTCCAGCCTGGCTGATGAGCCTGGATTGCTACTCAGTATTTGCTCACAATAATCTCTCGTTCTCTTGCATTGTTCCCTTTCGTTTCCCATGATCTTGTCCCTGGCCTCCTTCACCTTTCTATAAACCATCTTAGGATGGGGACACAGGAAAAATTCCTCTTTAAGGAAATCGATTGCCTCCTTCGTATTCATGTGTGGTTGGGTTGACATCCGCTTCTCAATTTTCTTACTAAGCCAGTGCTAATCAGCTGCGTTATTGCCCAAATCCCTTGTACAAGTGTATTCTTGATGGTACGTCTTGACTTGATAAGACTGCAAAATTTTGTTCCATGACAAATAAACTAAGTAAGGACACTCCTGATCCCCACACCCTACTCTCACTCTCACTCTCTCCTTGTCATTTTTTATCCACTTCAATTCCCGTCCCTCAGCAATGAACGAATCTTTAACTACCTCCTTGAACCTATCTACAATGGCAAACCTAGTTCCTAACTCAAACCTGCCCTCACCATGAGCATAATCATCATCAAATTCTGGAAATTTATTACCTCTGCCTTCATCATCAGATGATATAGGAGTATGCAAGTCTTCAGACTCATACTCAAACATGATTTCCTCCACCTCTGTTGGAACTTCACTGACATAAAACCCACCCCCACTGTATTATCCAGCTGCACATCAAGCCCCTGATCCACAACTTCACCATGTCTTCCAGCATTCTCGTTCCCACTGCCTTCTCCTCTTTCATTAACCCTTCTGCCAAATTGTCTCTTCATCTTCCCTTGCTTCTTTGGAGTAACTACCTTCTTCTTTGGAGTAGCTACTGGTGTGGGAAATCATGATTCACACTTTTCACAACTCCGCACAACTAACCAGCAAGTGCACTGGGTCGTCTAAGTAATACCTTACGTGAGTAAGGGTCGATCCCACGGAGATTGTCGGCTTGAAGCAAGCTATGGTCATCTTGTAAATCTTAGTCAGGTGGATTCAAATGGTTATGAGGTTTTGATAATTAAAAGATAAATAAAACATAAAATAAGATAAAGATACTTATGTGATTCATTGGTGGGAATTTCAGATAAGCGTTTGGAGATGCTTTGTTGCTTCTGAACTCTACTTTCCTATTGCCTTCTTCCAATCATGCGTGCTCCCTTCCATGGCAAGCTGTAGGATCCTCTTAGTGAAAATGGTCCTCTACGGTTTCTGCACGGCTAATAAACTGTCTGATTTCTCGTCTTGGATGAAAAATACCAGGCACAGCTACCGCATGGCTAATCATCTGTCGGTTCCCGCTAGCGTCAGAATAGAATCCATTGATCTTTTTGCACACTGTCACTGCGCCCAACATTCGCAGGTTTGAAGGTCGTCACAGTCATCCCTTCTCAGATCCTACTCGGAATACCACAAACAAGGTTTAGACTTTCCGGATCCTAGGAATGTTGCCAATTGGTTCTAGCCTCTACCACGAAGATACTAATCTCACGGACTCGGTCCGTGTATTAGAGACCCAAGAGATACGCACTCAAGCTGTCGCCCAATGACTACGTTGAGCTCGGATAGAACGGAAGTGGTTGTCAGGCACACGTTCATAGAATTGAGAATAATGATGAGTGTCACGGATCATATCATTCTCTAGATTGAAGTACGAGTGAGTATCTTAGAATAGAATCTAGCGTGATTGAATAGAAAAATAGTAGTAATTACATTAATTCATGAAGAACAGCAGAGCTCCACACCTTAATCTATGGGGTGTAGAAACTCCACCGTAGAAAATACATAAGTGAAAATAGTCTAGGCATGGCCGAATGGCCAACCCCCAAAACGTGAGCAATGGTCTCAGCTCCAAAGTATGAGAACTGGATCCCAAAGATCCAAATACTAAACTAGTAACTTAGGTTTACAGAAAATGAGTAACTAAGTGCAGATAGTACAGAAATCCACTTTCGGGGCCCACTTGGTGTGTACTTGGGCTGAGCATTGAAGCTTTTTCGTGCATAGGCTGTTCTTGGAGTTAAACGCCAGCTTGGGTGCCAGTTTGGGCGTTTAACTCCAATTCTGGTGCCAGTTTGGGCGTTTTACGCCAGAAGGTTTTTGGCTGGCTTTGGACGCCAGTTTGGGCTATCAAATCTCAGGCAAAGTATGAACTATTATATATTGCTGAAAAGCCCAAGATGTCTAATTTTGAATGCAATTGAGAGCACGCCAATTGGGCTTTTGTGGCTCCAGAAAATCCACTTCGAGTGCAAGAGGGTCAGAATCCAACAGCATCTGCAGTCCTTTTTCAGCCTCTGGATCATATTTTTGCTCAGGTCCCTCAATTTCAGCCAGAAAATACCTGAAATCACAGAAAAACACACAAACTCATAGTAAAGTCTAGAAATGTGATTTTTGCATAAAAACTAATAAAAATATAATAAAAAGTAACTAAAACATACTAAAAACTATGTAAAAACAATGCCAAAAAAGGTATAAATTATCCGCTTATCACAACACCAAGCTTAAATTGTTGCTTGTGCCCAAACAACTAAAAACAACATAGGATTAAAATAAGAGAATATACAATGTATTCCAAACTTATCAATGAACTTAGTTAAAATTAGATGAGCGGGGCTAGTAGCCTTTTTGGTTCTAAACAGTTTTGGCATCACACTTTATCCTTTGAATTTCAGAATGATTGGCATCCATAGGAACTTAGAATTCAGATAGTGTTATTGATTTTCTTGGTTCAGTATGTTGATTCTTGAACATAGCTACTTTATGAGTCTTGGCTGTGACCCTAAGCATTTTGTTTTCCAGTATTACCACTGGATACATAAATGCTACAGACACATAACTAAGTGAACCTTTTCAGATTGTGACTCAGCTTTGCTAGAGTCCCCAGTTAGAGGTGCCCAGAGCTCTTAAGCACACTCTTTTTGCTTTGGACCAGACTTTAACTGCCCAGTCTCAAGTTTTTCACTTGACACCTTCATGCCATAAGCACATGGTTAGGGACAGCTTGGTTTAGCCGCTTAGGCCAGGATTTTATTCCTTTGGGCCCATCTATCCATTAATGCTCAAAGCCTTGGATCCTTTTTACCCTTGCCTTTTGGTTTAAAGGGCTATTGGCTTTTTCTACTTGCTTTTTATTTTTCTTTCTTTTTTTTCGCCATTTTTTTCTTTTCTTTTTTTTTCTGCAAGCATTTCACTATTTTTTCTTGCTTCAAGAATTAATTTTATGATTTTTCAGATTATCAATAACATTTCTCCTTTTTCATTTTTCTTTCAAGAGCCAATAATTTTAACATTCATAAACAACAAATTTAAAAATATGCACTGTTCAAGTATTCATTCAGAAAACAAAAAGTGTTGCCACCACATCAAAATAGTTAAACTAATTTCAAGATAGAATTCAAAATCATGCACTTCTTGTTCTTTTGCAATTAAAAACATTTTTCATTTAAGAAAGGTGAAGGATTCATAGGACATTCATAGCTTTAAGACATAGACACTAGACACTAATGATCATGTAATAAAGACATATAGTATAGAATTCGAAAAACAGGAAAATAAGATCAAGGAAATTAAAGAACGGGTCCACCTTAGTGATGGTGGCTAGTTCTTCCTCTTGAAGATCTTATGGAGTGCTTGAGCTCCTCTATGTCTCTTCCTTGCCTTTGTTGCTCCTCCCTCATGGCTCTTTGGTCATCTCTGATTTCATTGAGGATAATAGAGTGCTCTTGGTGCTCCATCCTTAGTTGCCCCATGTTGGAACTCAATTCTCCTAAGGAGGTGTTGATTTACTCCCAGTAGTTGTGTGGAGGAAAGTGCATCCCTTGAGGCATCTCAGGGATTTCTTGATGAGGAATTTCCTCATGCTTTTATTGTGGTCCATGAGTGGGCTCTCTTGTTTGCTCTATCCTTTTCTTAGTGATAGGCTTGTCTCCTTCAATGAGGATGTCTTCCTCTATAACAATTCCAGCTGAATTGCATAGGTTACAGATGAGATGAGGGAAGGCTAACCTTGCCAAAGTAGAGGGCTTGTCCGCCACCTTGTAGAGTTCTAGAGGTATGATCTCATGAACTTCTACTTCCTCTCCAATCATGATACTATGGATCATGATAGCCCGGTCTATTGTAACTTTAGACTGGTTGCTAGTAGGAATGATAGAGCGTTGGATGAACTCCAACCATCCCCTAGCCACAGGTTTGAGGTCAAGCCTTCTCAGTTGAACCGGCTTGCCTCTTGAGTCTCTCTTCCATTGAGCTCCTTCCACACAGATGTCCATGAGGACTTGGTCCAACCTTTGATCAAAATTGACCCTTCTAGTGAAAGGATGAAGATCTCCTCTCATTATTGGCAAGTTAATTGCCAACCTCACATTTTCCGGACTGAAATCCAAGTAATTCTCCCGAACCATTGTGAGCCAATTCTTTGGGTTCGGGTTCATACTTTGATCATGGTTCTTATTGATCCATGCATTGGCATAGAACTCTTGAACCATTAAGATTCTGACTTGTTGGATTGGGTTGGTGAGAGCTTCCCAACCTCTTCTTCGAATCTCACATCGGATCTCTGGATATTCACTCTTTTTTAGCATGAAGGGGACCTCGGAGATCACCTTTTTCTTGGCCACAACTTCATAGAAGTGGTCTTGATGGACCTTTGAGATGAATCTCTCCATCTCCCATGACTCGGAGGTGGAAGTAATTGCCTTCCCTTTCCTCTTTCTAGAGGTTTCTCCGGCCTTAGGTGCCTTTAGTGGTTATGGAAAAATAAAAAACAGAGCTTTTCCCACACCAAACTTAGAAGTTTTACTCGTCCTCGAGCAAAAGAAGAAAGAAAGGAGTAGAAGAAGAAGAAATGGAGGAGATGGAGGGGAGTAGTGGTTTTGGCCAAGAGGGGTTAAGTGTGTATGAAGTGTGAATTTGAAGGTTGTAAGGAGGGGTATTTATAGGATAAGAGAGAGAGAGGGGATTCGGTCATGAAGGGGTGGGTTTGGGAGGAAAATGTTTTGAATTTGAATGGTGAGGTAGGTGGGGTTTATGATGGATGGATGTGAGTGGTGAAGAGAATATGGGGAAGAGGATAGGATTTGATAGGTGAATGGTGTTTGGGGAAGAGGTATTGATGGGATTGGTCAAGGGTATTTGGGGAAGAGTGTTATGGAAAGGTGTAAAGAGGAGAGAAAAAGAGTGGGGTAGGTGGGGATCCTGTGGGGTCCACAGATCCTGAGGTGTCAAGGAATTCTGCTCCCTGCACCATTCTGGCATTCAAACGCCCTCAGTGTGCCAATTCTGGCATTAAACGCCAGCTCTGCTACCTTTCCTAGCGTTAAACGCCAGTCTGCTACCCCTTTCTGGCATTTAACGCTAGTCAAACACCCTTTTCTGGCGTTAAACGCCAGTCTGTCTGCCATTTCTGGCGTTTAACACCAGCCAGATACCAGACACCCTTTTCTGGCATTAAACGCCCAGAGTGCTGCCCATTCTGGCGTTTAACGCCCAGAATGCTGCCAGGCTGGGCGTTAAACGCCCATTCTGCTATCCTTACTGGCGTTTAAACTCCAGTAAGCCTGTCCTCCAAGGTGTGCTGTTTTTGATCCTGTTTTTTATTTTGCTTTAATTCTGTAGTTGTTTTTATGACTTCACATGATCATCAACCTAAAGAAAACCTAAAATGACAATGGAATATAAATAAATATAATTAAATAACATTGGGTTGCCTCCCAACAAGCGCTACTTTAATGTCAATAGCTTGACAGTGAGCTCTTAGAGAGCTTCACATAGACTCAGAGCTTAATGATGGCCTCCCAACACCAAACTTAGAAGTTGAGTGTAGGGGATCTGTTTGACAATGTACTAAGAGAAGTTTTTCATGCTTTTTTTCTATGGTTACAGAAGAAGATCCTTCAGCCTTAAACACAAGGTAGTCCGCATTCAATCAAAGGACTAACTCTCCTCTGTCCACATCAATCACAGCTCTTGCTGTGGCTAGGAAGGGTATTCCAAGGATGATGGATTCATCCTCTTCCTTTCCAGTGTCTAGGATTATAAAATCAGGAGGGATGTAAAAGCCTTCAACCTTCACTAAGACATCCTCTACAAGTTCATAAGCCTGTTTCCTTGAATTGTCTGCCATCTCTAGTGAGATTTTTGCAGCTTGTACCTTAAAGATCCCTAGTTTCTCCATTACAGAGAGTGGTATGAGGTTTATACTTGAACCAAGGTCACACAGAGCCTTCTTAAAGGTCATAGTGCCTATAATGCATGGTATTAAGAACTTTTCGGGATCCGGTTTCTTCTGAGGTAATTTCTATTGAACCAAGGCATTCAGTTTCATGATTGCTCCTAGATACTGAGCAACTTGATCTTCAATAATATCTTCATCCTCTTCAGAGGAAGAATACTCATCAGAGCTCATGAATGGCAACAGTAAGTTCAGTGGAATCTCTATGGTCTCTATATGAGCCTCAGATTCCTTTGGTTCCTCAATAGGGAACTCCTTAGTGGTCAGTGGATGTCCATTGAGGTCTTCCTAATTGGAAATCACTGCCTTCTGACTCTCTCCAGGTTCGGCCATGTTGGGTATATTGATGGCCTTGCACTCTCTTTTTGAATTCTCTTCTGTATTGCTTAGGAGAGTACAAGGTGGAGTTTCAGCCACTCTTTTACTCAGTTGACCCACCTGTGCCTCCAAATTTCTAATGGAGGACCTTGTTTCAGTTATGAAACTGAGAGTGGTATTAGATAGTTCAGAGACTTTGGTTGCTAAGTCAGAGAGGCTCTGCTTAGAATTCTCTGTCTGTTGCTCAGAAGAAGATGGAAAAGGCTTGCTATTGCTAAACCTATTTCTTCCACCATTATTATTATTGAAGCCTTGATTAGGCTTCTATTGATCCTTCTATGAGAAATTTGGATGATTTCTCTATGAAGGATTATAGGTGTTTCCATAGAATTCTCCCATGTAATTTACCTCTTCCATTGCAGGATTCTCAGGGTCATAAGCTTCTCCTTCAGACGAGGCTTCTTTAGCACTGCCGGATGCAGCTTGCATTCCAGTCAGATTCTGAGAAATCATATTGACTTACTGAGTCAATATTTTATTTTGAGCCAATATGGCATTCAGAGTATCAATCTCAAGAACTCCTTTCTTTTGAGTCACCCCATTATTCATAGGATTTATTTCAGAAGTATACATGAACTGGTTATTTGCAACCATTTCAATGAGTTCCTGGGCTTCTACAGGCGTCTTCTTCAGATGAAGAGATCCACCAGCAGAGTGGTCCAATAACATCTTGGACAATTCAGACAGACCATCATAGAATATACATAAGATGCTCCATTCTGAAAGCATGTTAGAAGGACACCTTCTGATCAATTGCTTGTATCTTTCCCAAGCTTCATAGAGGGATTCACCTTCCTTCTGTCTGAAGGTTTGGACTTCCACTCTAACCTTGCTCAACTTTTGAGGTGGAAAAAATTTGGCCAAGAAAGCATTGACCAAATTTTCCCAAGAGTTCAGGCTTTCTTTAGGTTGTGAGTGCAACCATATTCTAGCTCTGTCTCTTACAGCAAAGGGGAAAAGCATAAGTCTGTAGACCTCAAGATTATCCCCATTGGTCTTAACAGTGTCACAGATTTGCAAGAATTCAGCTAAGAACTGATGAGGATCTTCTAATGAAAGTCCATGAAACTTGCAATTCTGTTGCATTAGAGAAACTAATTGAGCCTTAAGCTCAAAGTTGTTTGCTCCAATTGCAGGAATTGAGATGCTTCTTCCATAGAAGTCAGAAGTTGGTGCAGTAAAGTCACCAAGCATCTTCCTTGCATCTCCACCATTGTTGTTATTTTCGGCTACCATGTCTTCTTCTTTTTCGAAAATTTCTGTTAGGTCCTGTTGATGAGTATTTTGGTGAAAAATAAATTTCCTCCAAAACACACAAATCTAACCGGCAAGTGTACCGGGTCGTATCAAGTAATAAAAACTCACGGGAGTGAGGTCGATCCCACAGGGATTGAAGGATTGAGCAATTTTAGCTTAGTGGTTAATTTAGTCAAGCGAATCAAGATTTGGTTGAGTGTTTTGTGATTTGCAGAAATTAAATTTCATGGAAGTAAAGAGAACAGGGAATTAAAATGCTGAATCTTAAAGAACACGAAATTAAATAGCAGAAACTTAGAATGCAAGAAATGTAAATAGCGGAATCTTAAAGTGCAAGAAATGTAAACGGCTGGAATTGAAAAGGGAATTGGGGATTGGATTTGCAGAATTTAAACAAGGAAAAGTAAATTGCATCAAGCAGAGAAGTAGAAGAAGGTTTGGGTTAGATTGGATCTTGAAGCAGAAAAGTAAATGAACATGAAAACAGTAAACAGAAAATGTAAAATTGGGAAATTAGATCTCAGGACCCAGAGACTAGAAAACCAAGTCTAGATCTCAATGCTTTCCTAGATCCAATAAGAAATTGTAATTGAAATTCAAAGAAAGTGGATGAAGAGCAATTAACAGAAATTGAAATCCAATCAAGCAGTAAATAAAGCAGTGAGATCCAATGTTGAGATTGAAACAGAATCTCTTCAATTCTCCAACCCAAAATCCAAGACAATTGTAATTGAAGTTGAAAGCAATAAAACTGAGAGGAAGAGAAGTGAATTCTCCTTCTCCAAGACAAAGAAATTAAAGATCACTCAATATCAAAAGCTCTCCGAAAACTATTATGAAAATTTCCCAAAAGAAAGCTTTCCGAAGAACTTAAACTCTATCCTATTTATACACTTTCTTCAAATGATCTTCAAGCTTTGAGTTGGGCCTTTGCTCTTGGTGGAATTGGGTTGAAAGAGGCCTTGGTTGATTGCTCTTGAAGTTTGGAGAAGAACCAATGTGAACCAATTGAACCGGGTTGGAGTTTTGCAAAAGTTGGACCAAAAGTTTGAGCAAAAGTTAGGGGGCTAACTTTTGCCCAAACTTTTCATATCAGCAGCTATATCCATCTGATACCAACGTTGGTGCCAAAGTTAGGGGTCTAACTTTGGCCCTAACGTTGGCCATACCTTGTGCACTTGTGGCGCCAACGTTAGCCACCAAGTTAGGGGCTAACGTTGGCGCAAACTTTTGGTACCCAGGGAATGATTTTCAAGTTCCAACGTTAGCCTCCAAGTTAGGGGGCTAACGTTGGGGCTAACTTTTCAACCAAAAGTTTGTGCAAAAGTTTGATGCTAACTTTAGGTCCAGCTTTTTGCTTCCTGGTTCAATTTCACTTATTCCATTGTCTTCTCTTTACTCCTAGCTATTCCTTCTCGCTTCAACCTTTCTCTAAGCTTTCTTCACCTATCATTAATCAACCAAACACATCAAAGCTATGCTTAAAATCATGAGATATTCATTCTTTCATAATATGTGACAATTATAGTATAAAATCTCATGAAATAGCATGAATTCATACATGGTTGATTAAATCAAAGGAAACATGAAAATCTACCCAATTAGCTTGCTTATGGTTCAAGAAAGTGCATAATTCTAATGAAAACAAAAGAAAAAGACTAGTTAAAATAGGCTAAGATGACTTGTCATCACAACACCAAACTTAAAGCTTGCTTGTCCTCAAGCAAGAAATAAATTTATGCTCCAAGGTTCTTTCAATTAAGATGGATTGAAGAATAACTTGTAGAGTCCTGTGAGTGAAGTGATCAAGTGTCAGTGGGGTGAACTCTAAATCATGTGCTCATGCAAGGGCTTCAGTGCTCACTAGTCCTCACATATTGGGAGTCTTAGGTCTTAGGATTTTCATCCAAACGGTATCGTCGAGATCTTTTTATATGTAATCACTTTGAAGCAGCTTATAGTTTCTGTGCTTTGGCCTCGACTCTAAGTATCATGTCTCAAAGCGGCTCTTTAGATAAACTTTCAATCAATACTCCTAAACCAGTTGGTTTTAAGGTATTAGGTGTTAAAGCACCCCTAAGGATTTACTTGCTCAAGCCTCTTTCTTTGACACAACTCAACCACAAGCATTTACTAGGCTAACAACTCTTTGAGTTTTGTTTCTTTTTTTTCTTTTTCTGCCTAGTAATTGATGCTCAGAGCCTTGGGCCATATTCTTTTTGTTTTTGTATTTTCTTTCTTTTGTTTTGTTTGCTGCTTCTTGGATCAATAGATTTTTGAGAATCTCCACAATACTTCTTTGGACTTCATGTCCTGCCTATGAGCTCCCATGCAAGTTTTCACAAGCATGCAACCTCAATACAAAATCATACAACTAGAACCACCACTTCTCCTAATCTTTTGCTTGCCTCAAATTTGATTTATTCCTCAATCCTTCTTCTCAAAGAACTTTCATGTGATGTATTTCTTGAAAATTGAGTGCAAACAAGTTTTGAAGATAAGAATGTTGTGATTGATCAGACATCTTGCTTATTGAATTATAAGAAAAAAAACTATGCTATGCAGGCAGGCAGGGCAATTAAGGATACAATCCAACTTTCAATCACAGCAATATTTGATGTAGAATAATCACTTAACAATACAACCTGTTGGAGTTCAATTGCTTTCCTTTTTCTCATCATCATTGTTGCTGACCTTCATGTTCATCTTTCTCCTTTTTGATGATGTTCAAAACCTCCAAAAGCTTGTATGACATTCTGTAATGATATTGAAAGTTGCTTGTTCCCCAAGCACTTGGAAACAATGGTTAGTCTGGCTGATTTATTAATGGGCTTTTGAACTTACTTTGGTGTGAGAACACCAAACTTAGTACCTTGCCAATGGGTTTCATGCATCAAATTAACCATGTGTAATAACTTTTTTTCTTTTCTTCTTCTTTTTCAAAAGCAATAAAACTGAAAACTAGGAAACAGCAGAATAGTTAACTAGTTCATCCAACATGCTTGAAACCAGCATTATGCAGAGAGTGAGAATGTGTTTTATAATGGGATTTTGGTGAAACACCAAACTTAGAATCCTGCATTCTCCTTTAGATTGTTTTGGTGTGCAACACCAAACTTAGCTTCTTGCATTATAGATAGAACTAATTAATGTGATTGTTGTTGTGGGGGTGTGTTTTAAGTTGGTTTTTAAAGCTGGGATTGTTGCAGTTGAAGTCCCTTGGTTTTTGGTTTTGGTTCTCAACCCCCCTCCCATTAGAATGAGTTCTCCAAGGTGGATTGTACACATCATTCTGAGGCCTGTGTTGGAGCATGCTAGAGTGAGTGCTTGGAGATTGTAGTTGCTCATAACTCTGTTGCTCATGGTTAATGACCCCAAAACTGTGTTCAGCTTGATTACTCCCATATGAGCTTTGAGTCAGGTTGTATGTATGTATTACAGCATGTCTCAACTCAGTGATTTTCCTAGCCATCGTGTCCAGTTGTTGTAGAGTCTGCTGATGTATCTGCTTGTTTTGGCTTATTACTGCACTAGCACCTTCAATTTCTTTCTCTTGTGTGAATGGATGCACTTCTGCCTCTGACTTAACAATTCTTTGTGATGGGTTCAATTTGACTAGGAGCCCATTCACCAGTTCTTCCCATCCGATAATGCTTCCTTGTGGAAAAGCTTCAAACCATTGGGCAACATCATTCATGGCTATGGATAGTTGCTTCGAACTATGGGTTACATTATCATCCAAGGTGAGGATATTACTCTCATGAATGCTAGAATTTGTTGAGTTCCCCTCCATGATCTGCACAGTCACAAAAATTCAAGTGATGATTGAATATTTTCAAGCTCAGAATGTGATTCAGAAGGTTAGCTGGCACAAAGCATCAAACAGTTGATGGACTTGGGAGATTAGTGGCCAAAAATTGCTTCTCTTGTGTAAGCAGGAGCATTGCATAGAGCCAGAAATTTCCCGGAAAACTTCACTTGGTTGCTAAAGCGAAGTTTCAGTCATCTCAGGCAAAAATTCAAACAGTTAGTGGGTCAGTCGAAAATTAAAGAAAAAATGCTTGATTTAGATCACCACTTCACTTAATCATTGTCAATCTAATCAATCCCCGGCAACGGCGCCAAAAACTTGATGAGTATTTTGGTGAAAAATAAATTTCCTCCAAAACACACAAATCTAACCGGCAAGTGTACCGGGTCGTATCAAGTAATAAATAACCTCCAAATGGTACTCGGATAGTACAACCAAGATCCGGCCGAATTCTTTTCAGCCAGCTTTTGAATGTCTTTTGCAAGGATTTCATGAACTCTTATCTCTCCTCCCACAATGATGCAATGCAGCATCACGGCTCTCTCCCTGTTAACTTCTGAGGTGTTCACTGTGCCCAGAATTGATCTTTTCATTAACTCATACCATCTTTTTGCTTCTGGGGTGAGGTTACATCTCTTCAGGTACTTATATCTGTTCTTGTTATCTCCTTCCCACTCTGAGTTCTCCATACAAATGTCTCTCGCAATCTCCTCATAATCCTGATCCTCATTCAATCTTTGTTGGTATCCCGGTTCACTAAAGCGGACTGACTTTAGTTTCAAGACTTTCTTGATTGCATCCGGGCTAAAGTCTACTTCCACCCCCCGCACATAGCTCTTGTACGTTGGGGGCTCACGCATGTCAAGCCTTGGGACATTTGCATAGAACTCTCTTATGATATTGGCATTGATTCGGATGGCTGGTGATGCAAGTTCCTCCCACCTCCTCTTTCGAATTTTGTCCTTCATTTCTTGACATCCATCATCCGGCAACAAGAATGGAATTTTAGGATAGATTCTTTTCTCGTTCATCCATTGAATTTGCATTTGATGAAACCAAGACTTGAATCTCCGTTGGTCATATTCATGTGTGTCTTCCTCCACCATGGAATCTTTCCCTTTTCTTCGTTTGGTTCTTGAGGAGGAGGTCATGATCACTTGGTTGGTTGAGTCTTGTGAGGTTAGAAGGAGTGTGAAGAATGTTGGAGAGTTTGATGTGTGTTTGGAGCAAGAGGAAATTGAGACCGAACTTCCTATGACAAGAAATGATGAAGAGAAGTTTAAATGGTTGGAGTTTAAAGTAAGAGAAATGTTGCACAGAGCTTGTTATGTTGAGGAGTGATGAAGGGAGTGAAGTTTCCAAGGTTGGAGTGATTCGGTCATGTGCATGGCTTGAAGGTGGTATGCTTTTAAATGAGCAATGAAGGGCTGGGATGCAATTAGACTTATGGAGATCAAAGGTATGCATGTAAGGATAAATGAAGACAAAGTTTGCTCCTTCCCTTGCCTTTGCCGTGATCATTCTCAAGGAGTGGCAGATTTCTTTTTCGAGGCATGTGATGGGATTTTGTCCTCATGCTATGCTTTCCTTTGTCTTGTCTTTTTCTTTGAAGATTCTTTGACCTCCTAGTCACCACAACAAGACAACATACATTAGTTTTATCCAACCGTAGCAAGGGTGTTCTTTTTATTAATACTATGTGAACCATCAATTCTTATATCATTTAAACCGTGACACTCTCCTTTGAGGACACCAAACTTAATATTTGGTCATGTATAAAGAAAATGAGTATCTTCCTCCAATTAGTGAGATTCAAATGTTAAATGTTCATAAGAATTGTTTTCATCATACTTTCTTTTTCTCCCCTTTTTTTTTCATGAAGGATCAATTGTATCCCTAAATCGGTGCATCAAGGTTTGATGAACACCAAACTTGTTTCTTGTCAAAGGGTACATCACAATTAATGCCTTCATTACCGGAAAAGAATTTTTCCATTTATAAAATTTTGGAAAACAACAATTGTATGATTATTGATGCATGAGTTTCTACTTTTCATGAAGCTATGTGGACACCAAACTTAGTGTTTGGCCATATGCTTTGTCAAGATACTCCAAACATGCAAAATGGAATTATTTGTAACATTGGTTTAGTGTGCTTGAAGGCACACCAAACTTAGCATATGTTTCAAAATAGTGCATGCAGTCAATGGACATGTTCATGAAAAGAGAAAAGAATTCATGCTCAATTGCTCATAACTTATTGAATTTAAAATGACATGAATCTTAAAGCATGGGTTGCCTCCCATGGAGCGCTCTTTTATTGTCATTAGCTTGACATTGAGGCTTTCTTTTATGGTGGTTGGTGCTTGTAGGGCCTCAATTTGTCTCCTCTGACGTGATCCTCTTCTTTGTTCTCTGGTGTTCAATTTCAGCATGCTCTAATGAGAGTATGTTGCTGACAGTGTAGTAATCCTCAGTTTGTTGAGTTGCCCCCAGCTGTTGATATATCAGTTGCACTTTGTCACCTTTGGAAAGCCCCTCTGTTGGAGTCTTTCTATTCTTCCAACCCCTTTTTGCTTTGTTTCTGCGTTTCATCTTTCCTTTTGTTGATCTTTCTTTTCTGGCCGTAGGCTTTGCTTGGGGGCCTCTCTTTTCAGTGGCTAATACTCTAATATCCTCTTGGGTTTCTTCATCAGTCTGCACAATCCTTAGCATTGGGATGTTGCTGTGACCTTCCTGGTCATTTTTCATATAGTCTTTCTTCTCCTTGCTAAATTGTGCCTCTGGTAATACTTTTAGAGTGACACTCTGGTCATGCATCCTGAGAGTTAATTCTCCTTCCTCTACATCTATGATAGCTCTAGCAGTGGCCAAGAATGGCCTTCCCAGTATAACAGAGTCACCATCATCATCGTTTGATTCTAGAACCACAAAATCAGCAGGGTATATAAAACTGTCCACCTTGACCAAAAGATTTTCAATTACACCCCTGGGTGGTTGAGATTAGGGTAGTTGTTTTGAGGTTTTCTGTATGTGTTTTGGTTAGTCTGCTGATGGTTGTAGTTTTGGTTATTTCTTGGGTTGTTTTGATTTGAATTCCTCTGCCATGGGTGTTGGTTTTAGTTGTGAGTGTCTTCCCATCTGAGGTTGGGGTGATTTTTCCATGAGGGGTTGTAGGTATCACCATAGAATTCATTTGGATTTGAATGCATGTACTGGACTTGTTCCTGCTGTTGCTCCTCTTGGATTTCTTCATTTTGCCCCCATGTGACTGATGGTTGGCTAGTGTTAACTGCTGCAACTTGGAGGCCATCAATCTTCTTGGTCATTTGCTCAAATTGTTGTTGAATTTGCTGCTGCATTAATTTATTTTGAGCCAGGATTGAATCCACTCCTTCTAGTTCCATTACTCCTCTCCTTTGTGATGGTTGGCGGCCTCTTTGATGAGCAAAGATCTAGAGTGTTGTGCTTTAGCTTCTCTTAGCTTCCTCTTCAGAGTCCTTTCAGGTTCAGGATCAGCTTCAACAAGAATGTTCTTATCCTTGTTCCTGCTCATATGAAAAAGAAGAGAACAGAAAAGAAGAGGAATCCTCTATGTCACAGTATAGAGATTCCTTTATATGAGTAGAAGAAGAGAAGAATAAAATGAAGAAGGGAGAAGAATAAGAATTCGAACACAGAGAGAGGGGGAGGGTTCGAATTTTAAGAAGAATAGTGTTAGTAAATAAATAAAATAAATAGAAAGAGATGAGAGAGAGAGAGAGAGAGTATTCAAATTTTAATTTAAAAGAAAAGAAAAATATTTTTGTTTTTATTTTAATTATTAGTTAGAATTCAAATTTATTAAAAGAAATAAAATTAAATTAAAATTTAAAATAATTAGTTAATTAAAAAGAATTTTGAAAAAATAGTTAGTGATTTTCGAAAATTAGAGAGAGAAAAGTAGTTAGGTGGTTTTGAAAAAGATAAGAAATAGTAAACTTTTAAAATTAAAACAAAAAGTCAAGTAGTTAATTGAAAACGATTTGAAAATCAATTTCAAAAAGATAAGAAGTTAGAAAAAGATTTGAAATTAAGTTTTGAAAAAGATATGATTGAAATCTATTTTGGAAAAGATTTGAAAAGGAAATTAAAAAGTTTTGATTTTTGAAATTAAAGTTGATTACTTGACTAACAAGAAACTAAAAGATATGATTCTAGAATTTAAAGATTGATCCTTTCTTAATAGGCAAGTAACAACTTAAAAATTTTTTGAATGCAAACATTAATTGTTAGCATTAATTTCGAAAATTATAAAATAAAAATAAGAAAAAGATTTTGAAAAGTTATTTTGAAGAATTTTCGAAAAACAGGAAAGAAAAATGAAAAAGATTTGATTTTTGAAAAAGATTTGAAAAGATAGGATTTTTAAATTGAAATTTTGACTTGACTAACAAGAAACAATCAAATTTTGAAAATTTTTGACTAAGTCAATCCCAAAATTTCGAAATTTATTAGAAGAATAAGGGAAAGATATTTTTTTTCTTTTTGAATTTTTAATGAGGAGAGAGAAAAATAACAAAATGTAACAAGACATAAGAAATTAAGATCAAAACAAATAATGCATGCAAGAACACTTTGAATGTCAAGATGAACACCCAGAACATATTTTTGAAAATTTTTAAGAAAAGAAACACATGCAAGACACCAAGGAAAGACACAAAACAAGAAAAATCAAAGATCAAACAAGGAAAATCATCAAGAACAATTTGAAGATCAAAGAAGAACACATGATGAATTTTTGAAAATTAAATAAAAATTAAAAACATGCAATTGACACCAAACTTAAAATTTGACACTAGACTCAAACAAGAAACATAAAAATTTTTTGGTTTTTATGATTTATTAATTTTTTTTGTAATTTTTTGAAAGTTATTTGGAAAAAGAGAATAAAGAAATTCAAAATTTTTAATAAGAATTCCAGGATTCGTGCAATGCTAGTCTAAAGCTTCAGTCCAAAAGAATTAGACATGGCCAAATGGCCAGCCAAGCTTTAGCAGAGCATTACATATAACAGCCAAATTGATGGAAACCAAAAGGCTCTTGCAAAGATAAGTGGAAACATCGGTCCAACAGATTAGACATGACTTAACAGCCAGCCAGGATTCAACATATCTCATGAAACTCTAGAATTCGTTCTTAAAAACTCTGAAGAACATATTTATTTATTTTTTTTCGAAAATAAAAATAAAAAGGTTAAACATAAAATAAAATTACCTAATCTAAGAAACAAGATGAACCGTCAGTTGTCCAAACTCGAACAATCCCCGGCAACGGCACCAAAAACTTGGTGTGGGAAATCGTGATTCACACTTTTCACAACTCCGCACAACTAACCAGCAAGTGTACTGGGTCGTCCAAGTAATACCTTACGTGAGTAAGGGTCGATCCCACGGAGATTGTCGGCTTGAAGCAAGCTATGGTCATCTTGTAAATATCAGTCAGGCGGATTCAAATGGTTATGAGGTTTTGATAATTAAAAGATAAATAAAACATAAAATAAGATAAAGATACCTATGTGATTCATTGGTGGGAATTTCAGATAAGCGTTTGGAGATGCTTTGTTGCTTCTGAACCTCTGCTTTCCTATTGCCTTCTTCCAATCATGCGTGCTCCCTTCCATGGCAAGCTGTAGGATCCTTTCAGTGAAAATGGTCCTCTACGGTTTCTGCACGGCTAATCAACTGTCGAATTTCTCGTCTTGGATGAAAAATACCAGGCACAGCTACGCATGGCTAATCATCTGTCGGTTTCCGCTAGTGTCGGAATAGAATCCATTGATCCTTTTGCACATTGTCACTGCGCCCAACATTCGTTGGTTTGAAGCTCGTCACAGTCATCCCTTCCCAGATCCTATTCAGAATACCACAGACAAGGTTTAGACTTTTCGGATCCCAGGAATGCTGCCAATTAGTTCTAGCCTCTACCACGAAGATACTAATCTCACGAACTCGGTCCGTGTATTAGAGACCCAAGAGATACGCACTCAAGCTGTCACCCAATGACTACGTTGAGCTCAGATAGAACGGAAGCGGTTGTCAGGCACGCGTTCATAGAATTGAGAATAATGATGAGTGTCACAGATCATATCATTCTCCAAATTGAAGTACGAGTGAGTATCTTAGAATAGAATCAAGCGTGAATGAATAGAAAAATAGTAGTAATTGCATTAATTCATGAAGAACAGCAGAGCTCCACACCTTAATCTATGGGGTGTAGAAACTCCATCGTAGAAAATACATAAGTGAAAATAGTCTAGGCATGGCCAAATGGCCCGCCCCCAAAATGTGAACAATGGTCTCAGCTCCAAAGTATGAGAACTGGATCCCAAAGATCCAAATACAATAGTAAAAAGTGCTATTTATACTAAACTAGTAACTTAGGTTTACAGAAAATGAGTAACTAAGTGCAGATAGTGCAGAAATCTACTTTCGGGGCCCACTTGGTGTGTGCTTGGGCTGAGCATTGAAGCTTTTTCGTGCATAGGCTGTTCTTGGAGTTAAACGCCAGCTTGGGTGCCAGTTTGGGCGTTTAACTCCAATTTTGGTGCCAGTTTGGGCGTTTTACGCCAGAAGGTTTTTGGCTGGCTTTAGAGGCCAGTTTGGGCCATCAAATCTCGGGCAAAGTATAGACTATTATATATTGCTGGAAAACCCAAGATGTCTAATTTCAAACGCAACTGAGAGCGCGCCAATTGGGCTTCTGTAACTCCAGAAAATCCGCTTTGAGTGTAGGAGGGTCAGAATTCAACAGCATCTACAGTCCTTTTTCAGCCTCTAGATCAGATTTTTGCTCAGGTCCCTCAATTTTAGCCAGAAAATACCTGAAATCACAGAAAAACACACAAACTCATAGTAAAGTCTAGAAATGTGATTTTTTCATAAAAACTAATAAAAATATAATAAAAAGTAACTAAAACATACTAAAAACTATGTAAAAACAATGCCAAAAAGGGTATAAATTATCCGCTCATCAACTACCTTCTTTTTACCCTTCACATATCTTTTTCTCTTGCCAGCAGTAATCCCACCATTGCTGTCAGTTTTAGTACTGTCACCCTCAATTCCAGCCAGTGGAGGTTTGTACAACACGTCCTCTATGCTCTCGTACCCGTCATCAGATGAAGAGGATGCATTCAGTTCCTCTGTAGTTTCATCAACCTTCCCTGCAGTATCTCTGTCCTGAACAGCATCCTCAAGAACCTCCGGATGATCAACAGGGTGGTCAAAGTATATATGAAACTCACTTAGCCCTGGGTTCTTCATTAAGTCCTCTCACATTGCATTGATCCCTGCATCCCCAGTCAATATGTTCATTCCAGATTCAATGTCAGTGCTTGTTGGATCATACCAGTATACTACCTTGTATGACTGGTATCCCAAGCCCTTAAACAATGTCATAAGGTCTCTGAAATTAACAAAGTCCAGGTCTATCTCAGGGAACTTCTCTTCCTTTTCATTCTGATAAACCATTTTTTTACATCACTTTCTCTGACAAAGTTCCCTCCATGGTGAATAACCGGCACCACAAAAACATCAACCATCTGAAATTAACCCGTGCACAACTAGGATTAAAATAAAAAACACATAAACACAAAATATGAATGAAACCACATTGCCCTAACACAATCCCTCCCCCTAATCCTACATAGGACGCTATACACCCCTTTTTCATATTCTATCCCACACTGTAAACATGCACACACAGTGCCTTCATAGCTAAGCATCGCAATCTTACCTTCTGATGAAGACAGCAACCACGACCTCAACGCAAGCTTCTTCTCAGCTTCTGGCACCAACTCTAACCCCGCACCGATTGCTCTTCTACGTGTTGTAATTTTTGAAGGGAGAAACAGAGACGAAGGAGTTTGATCGTCTTTGGTTTAGGGTTTTCTATAATTCTCTCACTCAAGTATGGGTCTTCTGGGTATTGTATACGGGGATTAAACTGTGTTTGGAGGGGAGGTAACGAAACGGCGTCGTTTTCATTTCTGGGGACTTATATGTCCTGTTTCCAAAAGCTCACTGCCACGTGGACTCCGTAAAAGCCATGTCAGTGCCACCTTTACCAGGTCAGAGTTTTCCGTCTGATCCAACGGCCTGAATTCAATAGAAGGTTTAAAATGTCCACATTTTAAAGGGGTCAGGGACATGAAGGTATTTTCCTTTCCTTGAGGACGAAAATATCCGCGAAAAAAAAGGTCAGGGACCTATTTGTCCTTTACTCTTAATATTGTGATGGCTTTATGACTTTTATTGATCGGCTAATTTATTAATGTTGACTACTTTTATTATAAGCCTCTAAAATCTTGCTTTGAAATGTTTGCACACCGCCACTTCTCTTGACTGAAAGATGTTTCTTTCTATGGCTACACTTTTCTTTTATGCACTACAAATTATGAATTTTTTACCATTATCCTCTGTGTAGAATAAACATGATAAGATTTTAGAATAAATATAAAAAATAGATTTTCATTATTAAATATTTTTTTATATTATAAATTTACTTTTGTAATCTCATTTTTTAGAGTATTTTGGATTTAGGATTAAAGTTTAAAAAAATAGAATTTAAGATTTACGATTTAG
>NC_029793.2:48008241-48023257 GCF_000816755.2 Arachis ipaensis | reverse complement strand
CAATAACTAGTTTTTTTTTTCTAAATTTATCCCTTATTTATTCATGATCTTTTTGCTACTGTTATATTATAGAAAAATTGTATATTTTTTCTCTCTTATTTGTTTTCTGAATGGGGTGTCAAACTACCCCACCTCGACCCACTAGCTAAATGAGATGTAATTGATTTTCTTCCTCGGGCGAGCTGGCCGCCAGCTCGCCAACAATATTTCAAATACATCATCTTCATCATCATTAACAAAATTAGTGCACGCAAGACTTTGGTCTAATGCTGTGTGTATGGTCTGGATAAATTTATAATGGCTAAAGTTGAAGATTGTCCAAAGTAGTTGATTAACCATCTTCAAATCAAAAAGTCACATGATTAGATCTAGCTCAAGATGATCGGTTGGGGTCTTCTAATAAGAGATTAAGGCAATTGTTCACAAATTAAGAATAAATTAATTTTAAAAATTTTAAAATTATAAAATTTTTTATATTTTAGATATTTTTGGAATTTTTTATTTTTCTACTACTAGAAAAAAATTATTTTTTTAGTTTAAAAATTAAAAGATAATAAATTTACAGATCTATTATTTACTAGATATTACTGGACTTTATTATATTTTTCTAATATAAATAAAAGAAATTAATCATTGATGACAAGTCATCTTAGTCTATTTTAACTAGTCTTTTTCTTTTGTTTTCATTAGAATTATGCACTTTCTTGAGCTACAAGCAAGCCAATTAGCTAGATTTTCATGTTTCCTTTGATTTAATCAACCATGTATGAATTCATGCTATTTCATGAGGTTTTATACTATAATTGTCACATATTATGAAAGAATGAATATCTCATGATTTTAAGCATAGCTTTGATGTGTTTGGTTGATTAATGATAGGTGAGGAAAGCTTGGAGAAAGGTTGAAGCAAGAAGGAACAGCTAGGAGTAAAGAGAAGACAATGGAATAAGTGAAATTGAACCAGGAAGCAAAAAGCTGGACCTAAAGTTAGCCTCAAACTTTTGCACAAACTTTTGGGTGAAAAGTTAGCCCCAACGTTAGCCCCTAACTTGGAGGCTAACGTTGGCATGATGAAAATCACCCCTGGGCACCAAAAGTTTGCGCCAACGTTAGCCCCCTAACTTGGAGGCTAACGTTGGAACTTGAAAATCACCCCTAGGCACCAAAAGTTTGCGCCAACGTTAACCCCCTAACTTGGAGGCTAACGTTGGCACATGAATATCACCCCTGGGCACCAAAAGTTTGCGCCAACGTTAGCCCCTAACTTGGAGGCTAACGTTGGAACTTGAAGAAAACCTCCCTGGGCACCAAAAGTTTGTGCCAACGTTAGCCCCTAACTTTGAGGCTAACGTTGGCATGAAGAAAACCTCCCTGGGCACAAAAGTTTGCGCCAATGTTAGCCCCCTAACTTGGTGGCTAACGTTGGCGCCACAAGTGCACAAGGTAAGGCCAACGTTAGGGCCAAAGTTAGACCCTAACTTTGGCACCAACGTTGGTATCAGATGGATATAGCTGCTGATATGAAAAGTTTGGGCAAAAGTTAGCCCCCTAACTTTTGCTCAAACTTTTGGTCCAACTTTTGCAAAACTCCAAACCGGTTCAATTGGTTCACTTTGGTTCTTCTCCAAACTTCAAGAGCAATCAACCAAGGCCTCTTTCAACCTAATTCCACCAAGAGCAAAGGCCCAACTCAAGGCTTGAAGATCATTTGAAGAAAGTGTATAAATAGGATAGAATTCAAGTTCTTCGAGGAGCTTTCTTTTGGGAAATTTTCATAATAGTTTTCGGAGAGCTTTTGATATTGAGTGATCTTTAATTTCTTTGTCTTGGGGAAGGAGAATTCACTTCTCTTCCTCTCAGTTTTATTGCTTTCAATTTCAATTACAATTGTCTTGGATTTTGGGTTAGAGAATTGAAGAAATTCTGTTTCAATCTCAACCTTGGATCTCACTGCTTTATTTACTGCTTGATTGGATTTCAATTTCTGTAATTGCTCTTCATCTACTCTCTTTGCAATTTACAATTTCCTTGCAATTGTTCTTGTCCGTGAGTTTTTATTACTTGATACGACCCGGTACACTTGCCGGTTAGATTTGTGTGTTTTGGAGGAAATTTATTTTTCACCAAAATACTCATCAGGAGGAGCTGCTCGTTGTTCAATTGTTGCTTGTTGTTGACTGCGTCTATTCAACAAATGCGGGAGGAGCTGTTGAACAAAGTGCTGAGTAGAACATTGGAGAATGATGCTGACGCCGACGATGGCGGCAAATTTTCTCGTTGAAGCATTGTTGTTGCCTGCGTCTATTTGATGGATGTTGGAACAAAAATAGAAGCTTCAACACACCGAAAGAAACAAAGCACCAAAATTTAAGCAGAACACGGGGACAAACGCCGATGGTGGAGGGTAGGAGAAGAGAACCAAGAGATGCTTAGGTTGGTTTGCATTTTTATTTTCTATTTTTATTTTTAATATTTTTTATTTTTAGAATTTTGTAAAAGAAAAAGAAAAACAAGACGTAAAAATAGAAAAAAATTATTATTTTTATTAATTTTTTATAAAATCTAAAAAATAAAAAAAATACTAAAAATAAAAATAAAAAATAAAAATACAAATCAAATGCACTTTTATTTTGTTATTGATGCATCTATTTGATGGATGCTGGAACTAAGGCAGAAGCTTCAGCACGTCGAAGAAGCAAAGCACCCAAATTGAAGTAGAACGTGTGTAACACTTTTACTATCAGAATGTTAGGCTTCCGGTTGTACCACTCTGATAGCGAGAAGTGTTACGACGACTTCATATATTTAATAATAAAATAGGAGCCTTTGACTTAAAACTCTTTCGCTGTTTTTTTAAAAAAAAATGGAATATATTTTATTAAAAACAAACAAGCATATACATATATACAAAACTTCTTACTCAAGTAACTTACAAATATTATATAAATACATGTCATTACAATCACGACTCTTACAAGAATATAATAATGAAGGCGAGGAAAATCTATAACATATGTATACAAACAGAAATAACATATCTAAGAACTTAACAAAATCTCTGCAAGCTTCCTTGTTAGTCCTGAAAAGGAAAAATCGGTGGGGTCAATGTCGTCCTCCCAAGTTCCCAGTAGAGGATTTTTTAAGAATTGTCATAAGAAGATATTTTAAATAAAAATATTTTCAATTTCAGTGATCGTCAGTTCATTATCCAAATTTTAAACTCATATTTTTATTATAAAGAATTTCACGCAAAATAACATTCTATATATTTCACCGCTTACTAAGAAACCATTTTAACCAAAACTTACCACTGATCCAACCAACCACGGCCTCTAGCCCAAATCAAATCAACTTGGCCTCCAGCCTTAATTAAATCAGTTTGGCCTTCGACTCAAATTAAATCAAATCACCACCAAAACTCAGTCTCAAAACAGAATCAATCACATGCCCAAATAATACAAGGAAAACATAATCAGAGAGCAATTACATCAAGTACGACAAATAATAGTTAGACAGAACTCATCAGATAGGCAAATCAAAACACCTAAGCACACCGAGACAAAGCAAACAAATGTAGTATGATGCATGCCTGTCCTACTGGTCGTAAGCTCACTTGTTGGTTAAACTACCAGAACCCGACACATCCGGTAGCTAATCCAAACATTGTCTCTAGGTTGGGCATCCCAAGAGGAACACAAATAAAGGAGAGTGTCTTTCCACCTTCTCCCAGAGGAATTACGAAGGAGAGTTCCTTTCCACATCGAAGGAGTGTGCCTTTTTACCTTTCAACTAAAGAAAGATGTGGGAGAAAACAATACAAAGGAAAGTGCCTTTTCCACCTTTGCCACATCCATATCACAACAAGAGAGGAAATCCTTCATTCTCAACTTGTCAAATTCATGAGCAGGACAAAACCACTGTCCTCACAACATCCATCATAATCTCATTCAATTCACATTCACCATCAAACATAATCGAATTAAAATCCAAAGTAAATCATGTAAACCAAAACTAAATCATTTAAACCAAAACCAATTTTAGTTTCATTCTTATTAAAACATTCCCAAGAGGCTCGAAAATCATTCTATTTCTCTAAATCAAATTCAAATACTTCATCTTCTCTAAAACGGCTCAAAAACTTTTTTCAAAGACTCGAAAACTCCTCCATTCTTAAATAAAAATTTACATCACTTTATTTCTTTCATTAAAAATCCTCAAAATATCATTCTTGAATTTATATCAATTTAATAAGCTCATTTCCAATCAATCGAATATCCAAAACATAATTCTTCCATCAATAAACCGAAATAAAATCTCCAATTTCTTATAAAAATTTCAGTAGCATCTCCTTTAAAACTCGGAATTTTGCCACCCTTCAAGGATTCCAAAAAAACCATTTCCAAATCTCAAATCCTTTTCCAAAATCAAACAAAATTCAAAATTCTAAATATCAAATAATTGCTAATTCTCAAAACCATTTCTAATAAATCAACAAAACAAATTCCAATATCAAAATATTTACCAATCTCAAATTATTTTAGCAACCACCAATTTAACAAAATAAATTAATAAATCAGAATTCTTAATGACTCTAACGCAATCAAGAAACCAATATAACCATCAAGCGACCACTTCAACAACAACCAACCAGGCAAGCAATTACATTTATTCAAAGCAACTCAGTTCAGTCCACAAGACTTATGAAAATCATAAACATATATTTTTCGTATTAATATCAACTTGTAACAATTCTTGAAAGTAAAATAAGTTTAAGAAATTTCTCCTACCTCGAATAGTCGAAACTCGATAGCTATAAAATGTGCAAAACACCTTTTTACCGGCCCGCAACAGTGACAGTGGTGTGGAAAATTGTGATTCACACTTTTCACATCTCCGCACAACTAACCAGCAAGTGCACTAGGTCGTCCAAGTAATAAACCTTACGTGAGTAAGGGTCGATCCCAAGGAGATTGTCGGCTTGAAGCAATCTATGGTCATCTTGTAAATCTCAGTCAGGCGGATTCAAATGGTTATGAGGTTTTCATAATTAAAAGATAAACAAAACATAAAATAAAATAAAGTTACTTATGTAATTCATTGGTGGGAATTTCAGATAAGCGTCTGAAGATGCTTTATTGCTTCTGAACCTTTGCTTTCCTATTGCCTTCTTCCAACCATGCGTGCTCCCTTCCATGGCAAGCTGTAGGATCCTCTCAGTGAAAATGGTCCTCTACAGTTTTTGCACGGCTAATCAACTGTCGGATTTCTCTCTCGGATGAAAAATACCAGGCACAGCTACCGAATGGCTAATCATCTGTCGGTTCTCGCTACCATCGGAATAGAATCCATTGATCCTTTTGCACACTGTCACTGCACCCAACATTCACAGGTTTGAAGCTCGTCACAGTCATCCCTTCCCGGATCCTACTCGGAATACCACAGACAAGGTTTAGACTTTTCGGATCCTAGGAATGGCTGCCAATTGGTTCTAGCCTATACCATGAAGATACTAATCTCACAGACTCGGTCCATGTATTAGATACCCAAGAGAATATACTCCGGCTGTCGTCCAATGACTACGTTAAATATCATGTAGACCGCTTTGTGGTTGTCAGGAACGCGGATCTTGGCTAAGCGAGTAACGAAGATTGGGTGATTGTCACGAGTCACCCCTTCATTCTGACTTAACTGAATTAAGTACGAGAGTATATCTTGGAGAAGAAGTAGGCGTGAATTGAAAGAAAAACAATAGTACTTGCATTAATTCATGAAGAACAGCAGAGCTCCACACCTTAATCTATGAGGTGTAGAAACTCCATCGTAGAAAATACATAAGTGAAAAAGGTCTAGGCATGACTGAATGGCCAGCCTCCCCAAATGTGAACAATGGTCAAAAGATGATCCAAAGTCTCTAAAATATTCCAAAGATGTAAAATAAATCTCTAAAAGTAGTTTTTATACTAAACTAGTAACCTAGGTTTACAGAAAATGAGTAACTAAGTGCAGATAGTGCAAAAATCCACTTCCGAGGCCCACTTGGTGTGTGCTTGGGCTGAGCATTGAGCTTTACACGTGCATAGGCTGTTCGTGGAGTTAAACGCCAGCTTGGGTGCCAGTTTGGGCGTTTAACTCCAATTCTGGTGCCAGTTTGGGCATTTTACGCCAGAAAGTTTTAGGCTGACTTTGGACGCCAGTTTGGGCCATCAAATCTCGGGCAAAGTATAGACTATTATATATTGATGGAAAGCCCAGGATGTTTACTTTTTAACTCAATTGATAGCATGCCAATTGGGCTTCTGAAGCTCCAGAAAATCCACTTCGAGTGCAGGAGGGTCAGAATCCAACAACATCTGCAGTCCTTTTCTCAGCCTCTGAATCAGATTTTTGCTCAGGTCCCTCAATTTCAGCCAGAAAATACCTGAAATCATAGAAAAATACACAAACTCATAGTAAAGTCCAGAAATGTGATTTTTGCATAAAAACTAATAAAAACATAATAAAAAGTAACTAAAACATACTAAAAACTATGTAAAAATAATGCCAAAAAGGGTATAAATTATCCGCTCATCACAACACCAAACTTAAATTGTTGCTTGTCCCCAAGCAACTAAAAAAAATAGGATAAAAAGAATAGAAAATACAATAAATCTCAAAAATATCAATGAAGATTAGCTTCAATTAGATGAGCAGGACTTGTAGCCTTTTTGCTTCTGAACAGTTTTGGCATCTCACTTTTTTCTTTGAAGTTCAGAATGATTGGCATCCATAGGAACTTAGAATTTAGATAGTGTTATTGATTCTCATAGTTCAGTATGTTGATTCTTGAACACAGCTACTTTATGAGTCTTGGCCGTGACCTTAAGCATTTTGTTTTCCAGTATTACCACCGGATACATAAATGCCACAGACACATAACTGGGTGAACCTTTTCAGATTGTGACTCAACTTTGCTAAAGTCCCCAGTTAGAGGTTCCCAGAGCTCTTAAGCACACTCTTTTTGCTTTGGACCACGACTTTAACCGCTCAGTCTCAAGCTTTTCACTTGACACCTTCACGCCACAAGCACATGGTTAGGGACAGCTTGGTTTAGCCGCTTAGGCCAGGATTTTATTCCCTTGGGCCCTCCTATCCATTAATGCTCAAAGCCTTGGATCTTTTTTACCCTTGCCTTTTGGTTTAAAGGGCTGTTGGCTTTTTCTGCTTGCTTTTTCTTTCTCTTTCTCTTTTTTTTCGCCTCTTTTTTTTCCGCAAGCTTTGTTTTTCACTGCTTTTTCTTGCTTCAAGAATCCATTTTTTGATTTTTCAGATTATCAATAACATTTCTTCTTTTTCATTATTCTTTCAAGAGCCAATAATTTTAACATTCATGAACAACAAATTCAAAAATATGCACTGTTCAAGCATTCATTCAGAAAATAAAAAGTATTGCCACCACATCAAAATAATTAAACTAATTTCAAGATAAAATTCAAAATTCATGTACTTCTTGTTCTTTTGCAAAAAAAGCATTTTTTTTATTTTAAGAAAGGTGAAGGATTCAAAGTACATTCATAACTTTAAGACATAGACACTAGACACTAATGATCATGTAATAAAGACACAAACATAGACAAAACATAAAGCATAGAATTCAAAAAACAGAAAAATAAGAACAAGGAAATTAAAGAACGGGTCCACCTTTGTGATGGCGGCTAGTTATTCTTTTTGAAGATCCCATGGAGTGCTTTAGCTCCTCAATATCTCTTCCTTGCCTTTGTTGCTCCTCTTTCATGGCCTTTTGGTCCTCTCTAATTTTATGGAGGATAACAGAGTGCTCTTGTTGAGGTCCATGAGTGGGCTCTCTTATTTGCTCCATCCTCTTTCTAGTGATGGGCTTTTGAGATGAATTTCTCCATCTCTCATGACTCGAAGTTGGAAGCAACTGCCTTTCCTTTCCTCTTTCTAGAGGTTTCTCCGGCCTTAGGTGCCATTAATGGTTATGGAAAAATAGAAATGTAGAGCTTTTTCCACACCAAACTTAAAAAGTTTGCTCGTCCTTGAACAAAAGAAGAAAGAAAGGAGTAGAAGAAGAAGAAATGGAGGAGATGGAGGGTAGTAGTGGTTTCGGCCAAGGGGGGATAGTAGTGTGTATGATGTGTGAAATGGAATGTGGTAAGGAGGGGTATTTATAGGGTAGGAGAGAGAGGGAATCTGTGTGAGAATGGGTGGGTTTGGGAGGGAAATGGTTTGAATTTGAATGGTGAGGTAGGTGGGGTTTATGATG
The DNA here is from genome assembly GCF_000816755.2 of Arachis ipaensis. Classification (NCBI taxonomy): domain Eukaryota; kingdom Viridiplantae; phylum Streptophyta; class Magnoliopsida; order Fabales; family Fabaceae; genus Arachis; species Arachis ipaensis. The sequence goes on along the minus strand of NC_029793.2, from coordinate 48,014,994 downwards.
GATGGATGTGCGTGGTGAAGAGAATATGGGGAAGAGGGTAGGATTTGATAGGTGAATGGTGTTTGGGGAAGAGTATTGATGTGATTGGTCAAGGGTATTTGAGGAAGAGTGTTATGGAAAGGTGTAAAGAGGAGAAAAGAAGAAGTGGAGTAGGTGGAGATCCTGTAGGGTCCACAGATCCTGAGGTGTCAAGGAATTCTGCTCCCTGCACCATTCTGGCGTTCAAACGCCCTCTGTGTGCCAATTTTGGTGTTAAACACCAGCTCTGCTACCTTTCTTGGTATTAAACGCCAGTCTGCTGCCCCTTTCTGGCATTTAACGCCAGCCAGACACCCTTTTCTGGCGTTAAACGCCTAGAGTGTTGCCCATTCTGGTGTTTAATGCCCAGAATGCTGCCAGCCTGGGAGTTAAACGCCCATTCTGCTATCCTTACTGGCGTTTAAACGCCAGTAAGCCTGTCCTCCAGAGTGTGCTGTTTTTTATGCTGTTTTTTATTTTGCTTTAATTCTGCAGTTGTTTTTATGACTTCACATGATCATCAACATAAAGAAAACATAAAATGACAATGGAATATAAATAAATATAATTAAATAACATTGGGTTGCCTCCCAACAAGCGCTTCTTTAATGTCAATAGCTTGACAGTGAGCTCTTGGAGAGCTTTACAGAGACTCAGAGCTTGATGGTAGCCTCCCAACACCAAACTTAGAAGTTGAGTGTGGGGGCTCTGTTTTACTCTGTATTAAGAGAAGCTTTAAACTTAGAAGTTGAGTGTGGGGGCTCTCTTTTCATGATTCCTCTCCATGGTTACAAAAGAAGATCCTTGAGCCTTAAACACAAGGTAGTCCTCATTCAATTGAAGGACTAACTTTTCTCTATCCACATCAATCACAGCTCTTGCTGTGGCTAGAAAGGGTCTTCCAAGGATGATGGATTCATCTTCATCCTTCCCAGTGTCTAGGATTATAAATTCAGCAGGGATGTAAAAGCCTTCAACCTTCACTACGACATCCTCTACAAGTCTATAAGCCTGTTTTCTTGAATTTTCTGCCATCTCTAGTGAGATTCTTGCAGCTTGTACCTCAAAGATTCCTAGTTTCTCCATTACAGAGAGTGGCATGAGCTTTATACTTGAACCAAGGTCACACAGACCCTTCTCAAAGGTCATGGTACCTATGATGCAAGGTATTAAGAACTTTTCGGGATCCAGTTTCTTCTGAGGTAATTTCTACTGAACCAAGGTATTTAGTTCATTGATGAGTAATGGAGGTTCATCCTCCCAAGTTTCATTACCAAATAACTTGGCATTCAGCTTCATGATTGCTCCTAGATACTGAGCAACTTGCTCTTCAATAATATCTTCATCTTCTTCAGAGGATGAATACTCATCAGAGCTCATAAATGGCAACAGTAAGTTCAGTGGAATCTCTATGGTCTCTATATGAGCCTCAGATTCCTTTGGTTCCTCATTGGGGAACTCCTTAATGGTCAGTAGACGTCCATTGAGGTCTTCCTCACTGGAAATCACTACATTATGACTCTCTCTAGGTTCGGCCATGTTGGGTGTATTAATGGCTTTGCACTCTCTTTTGGGATTCTCTTCTGTATTGCTTGGGAGAGTACTAGGAGGAGTTTCAGTAACTCTTTTACTCAGCTGACCCACTTGTGCCTCCAAATTTCTGATGGAGGACCTTGTTTCAGTCATGAAACTGAGAGTGGTCTTAGATAGATCAGAGACTATGGTTGCTAAGTCAGAGAGACTCTGCTTAGAATTCTCTGTCTGTTGCTCAGAAGATGATGGAAAAGGTTTGCTATTGCCAAACCTATTTCTCCCACCATTATTATTATTGAAGCCTTGATTAGGCTTCTACTGATCCTTCCATGAGAAATTAGGATGATTCCTCCATGAAGGCTTATAGGTGTTTCCATAGGATTCTCTCATGTAATTCACCTCTTCCATTGCAGGATTCTCAGGGTCATAAGCTTCTTCTTTAGAGGAAGCTTCTTTAATATTGCCGGATGCAGCTTGCATTCCAGTCAGATTCTGAGAAATCATATTGACTTGCTGAGTCAATATTTTATTCTGAGCTAATATTGCATTCAGAGTATCAATCTCAAGAACTTTTTTCTTCTGAGTCATCCCATTATTCATAGGATTTCTTTCAGAAGTATACATGAATTGGTTATTTGCAACCATTTCAATGAGTTCCTGGGCTTCTGTAGGCGTCTTCTTCAGATGAAGAGATCCACCAGCAGAGTGATCCAATGACATCTTGGATAATTCAAACAGACCATCATAGAATATACATAGGATGCTCCATTCTGAAAGCATGTAAGAAGGACACCTTCTGATCAATTGCTTGTATCTTTCCCAAGCTTCATAGAGGGATTCACCTTCCTTCTGTCTAAAGGTTTGGACTTCCACTCTAAGCTTGCTCAACTTTTGAGGTGGAAATAATTTGGCCAAGAAGGCATTGACCAACTTTTCCCAAGAGTTCAGGCTTTCTTTAGGTTGTGAGTCCAACCATATCCTAGCTTTGTCTCTTACATCAAAAGAGAAAAGCATAAGTCTATAGACCTCAGGATTAACCCCATTGGTCTTAACAGTGTCACAGATTTGCAAGAATTCAGCTAAGAACTGATGAGGATCTTCCAATGGAAGTCCATGAAACTTTCAATTCTATTGCATTAGAGAAACTAATTGAGACTTAAGCTCAAAGTTGTTTGCTCCTATTGCAGGAATTGAGATGCTTCTTCCATAGAAGTTAGAAGTTGGTGCAGTAAAGTCACCAAGCATCTTCCTTGCATCTCCACCATTGTTGTTATTTTCAACTGCCATGTCTTCTTCTTTTTCGAAAATTTCTGTTAGGTCCCCTCCAGAGTGTTGTGCTTTAGCTTCTCTTAGCTTCCTCTTCAGAGTCCTTTCAGGTTCAGGATCAGCTTCAACAAGAATGTTCTTATCCTTGCTCCTGCTCATATGAAAAAGAAGAGAACAGAAAAAAAGAGGAATCCTCTATGTCACAGTATAGAGATTCTTTTATGTAAGTAGAAGAATAGAAGAATAGAATGAAGAAGGGAGAAGAAGAAGAATTCGAACACAGAGAGAGGGAGAGGGTTCGAATTATAAAAAGAAGAGAAGTGTTAGTAAATAAATAAAATAAATAGAATGAGATGAGAGGGAGAGAGTATTCGAATATTAATTAAAATAAAAGAAAAATATTTTTGTTTTTATTTTAATTATTAGTTAGAATTCGAAATTTAAGAAGGAAAATAAAATAAAATTAGAATTTAAAACAATTAGCTAATGAAAAATAATTTTGAAAAAGTTGTTAGTGGTTTTCGAAAATTGGAGAGAGAGAAGTAGTTAAGTGGTTTTGAAAAACATAAGAAATAGTAAACTTTTAAAATCAAACAAAAAGTCAAGTAGTTAATTGAAAAAGATTTGAAAATCAATTTTGAAAAGATAAGAAGTTAGAAAAAGATTTTGAAATTAAGTTTGAAAAAGATATGATTGAAACTTATTTTGAAAAAGATTTGAAAAGGAAATTAAAAAGATTTGATTTTTGAAATTAAAGTTGATTACTTGACTAACAAGAAACTAAAAGATATGATTCTAGAATTTAAAGATTGATCCTTTCTTAATAGGCAAGTAATAACTTGAAAATTTTTTACTCAAAACATTAAATGTTAGCAATAATTTAAAAAATATGAAATAAAAATAAGAAAAAGATTTTGAAAATTAATTTTAAAGAATTTTTGAAAAACATGAAGGAAAAATGAAAAAGATTTGAAAAGATAGGATTTTTAAATTGAAATTTTGACTTGACTAACAAGAAACAACTAAATTTTAAAATTTTTTTACTAAGTCAACCCAAAATTTCGAAATTTATGAGTAAAGTAAGGGAAATATATTATTTTTAATTTTTGAATTTTTAATGAGGAGAGAGAAAAATAACAAAAAGACACAAGACATAAGAAATTAAGATCAAAACAATTAATGCATGCAAGAACACTTTGAATGTCAAGATGAACACCAAGAACACTTTGAAGATCATGATGAACTTCAAGAACATATTTTTAAAAATTTTTTAAGAAAAGAAACACATGCAAGACACCAAACTTAAAAATTTTTAATGTTTAGACACTATGAATTCGAAAATACACAAGAAAAACAAGAAAAGACACAAAACAAGAAAAATTAAAGATCAAACAAGGAAAATCATCAAGAACAACTTGAAGATCAAAGAAGAACACAATGCATGAATTTTCGAAAATTTAAGAAAGATTAAAACATGCAATTGACACCAAACTTAAAATTTGACACAAAACTCAAACAAGAAACACAAAATATTTTTGGTTTTATGATTTTATTAATTTTTTTTGTATTTTTCGAAAATTATTTTGGAAAAAAAAATAAAGAAATTCAGAATTTTTAATAAGAATTCCAGGATTCGTGCAATGTTAGTCTAAAGCTTCGGTCCAATAGAATTAGACATTGCCAAATGGCCAGCCAAGCTTTAGCAGAGCATTACATACAACAGCCAAATTAATGGGAACCAAAAGGCTCTTGCAAAGATAAGTGGAAACCTCGGTCCAAAAGATTAGACATGGCTTAACAGCCAGCCAGGATTCAACATATCTCATGAAACTCTAGAATTCGTTCTTAAAAATTCTGAAGAACAATTTTTTTTTTCGAAAATAAAAATAAAGAGCTTAAACATAAAATAAAATTACCTAATCTAAGCAACAAGATGAACCGTCAGTTGTCCAAACTCGAACAATCCACAGCAACGACGCCAAAAACTTGGTGTGGGAAATCGTGATTCACACTTTTCACATCTCCGCAAAACTAACCAGCAAGTGCACTAGGTCGTCCAAGTAATAAACCTTACTTGAGTAAGGGTCGATCCCAAGGAGATTGTCGGCTTGAAGCAAGCTATGGTCATCTTGTAAATCTCAGTCAGGCGGATTCAAATGGTTATAAGGTTTTGATAATTAAAAGATAAACAGAACATAAAATAAAATAAAGTTACTTATGTAATTCATTGGTGGGAATTTCAGATAAGCGTCTGAAGATGCTTTGTTGCTTCTAAACCTCTACTTTCCTATTGCCTTCTTCCAACCATGCGTGCTCCCTCCCATGGCAAGCTGTAGGATCCTCTCAGTGAAAATGGTCATCTACTGTTTCTACACGGCTAATCAACTGTCGGATTTCTCGTCTCGGATGAAAAATACCAGGCACAGCTACCGCATGGCTAATCATCTGTCAGTTTCCGCTAGCGTCAGAATAGAATCCATTGATCCTTTTGCACACTGTCACTGTGCCCAACATTCACAGGTTTGAAGCTCGTCACAGTCATCCCTTCCCGGATCCTACTCGGAATACCACAGACAAGGTTTAGACTTTCCGGATCCCAGGAATGGCTGCCAATTGGTTCTAGCCTATACCACGAAGTTACTAATCTCACGGACTTGGTCCGTGTATTAGATACCCAAGAGAATATACTCCGGCTGTCATCCAATGACTACGTTGAACATCATGTAGACCGCTTTGTGGTTGTCAGGCACGCGGATCTTGGCTAAGCGAGTAACGAAGATTGGGTGATTGTCACGAGTCACCCCTTCATTCTGACATAACAGAATTAAGTACGAGAGTATATCTTGGAGAAGAAGTTGGCGTGAATTGAAAGAAAAACAATAGTACTTGCATTAATTCATGAAGAACAGCAGAGCTCCACACCTTAATCTATGAGGTGTAGAAACTCCACCGTAGAAAATAGATAAGTGAAAAAGATCTAGGCATGGCCGAATGGCCAGCCTCCCCAAATGTGAACAATGGTCAAAAGATGATCCAAAGTCTCTAAAAGATTCCAAAGATGTAAAATAAATCTCTAAAAGTAGTTTTTATACTAAACTAGTAACCTAGGTTTACAGAAAATGAGTAACTAAGTGCAGATAGTACAGAAATCCACTTCCGGGACCCACTTGGTGTGTGCTTGTGCTGAGCATTGAGCTTTACACGTGCATAAGCTATTCCTGGAGTTAAACACCAGCTTGGGTGCCAGTTTGGGCGTTTAACTCCAATTCTGGTGCCAGTTTGGGCGTTTTACGCCAGAAAGTTTTAGGCTGGCTTTGGACGCCGGTTTGGGCCATCAAATCTCGAGCAAAGTATGGACTATTATATATTTCTGGAAAGCCCAGGATGTTTACTTTTCAACTCAATTGAGAGCGCGCTAATTGGGCTTTTGTAGCTCCAGAAATCTACTTCGAGTGCAGAAGGGTCAGAATCCAACATCATCTGTAGTCCTTTCTCAGCCTCTGAATCAGATTTTTGCTCAGGTCCCTCAATTTCAGCCAGAAAATACCTAAAATTACAGAAAAATATACAAACTCATAGTAAAGTCCAAAAATGTGATTTTTGCATAAAACTAATAAAAATATAATAAAAAATAACTAAAACATACTAAAAACTATGTAAAAATAATGCCAAAAAGGGTATAATTATCCGCTCATCAGACAGCCACAACCACTGCTCCGTCTTACTCCCGCAGCAATAGTAACAACTTAAATCACAACATGCAATAACCAGAACTCAACCCTACATTACCAACATCTCAAAATTTCTAACGGATTATAACATAACACTGATTTCAAAGGTTCCAGAATGAAAACGCTTACCAAGAAGAAAACAGGGGCTCCAGCGGTGGTTTTCTGGTGGCCAAAGGCGCAACAACCACCACAGCAGCCACAGCAG
>NC_029793.2:47989955-48008069 GCF_000816755.2 Arachis ipaensis | reverse complement strand
TCTCTCTCTCTCTCTCTCTCTCTCTCTCTCTCTCTCTCTCTCTCTCTCTTTGCGCGAGTCGTCTCCTTCTCGGCACGTCATAATGGAGAAGACAAACCTGGCCACGAAAGCTCTGGCGACAGCTCCTGCTCCCTTCTCCTTCATGTTCTGCTCCTCAGCGACGGCCCTCCATTGACGGCGATGAAGACCTTGATGATGGTGCATGCGGTTCGGCGAAGGTTGGCAGTGATAAGCATGGACGGCAGCGACGTTGGCATCTCCTTCAATGGCGAGCACGAACGGCGACTGGACTAGGTAGTGACAAGCACGGCGGCGCGGGCTCTCTCCTCCCTCTCTACAACGACGATAATGCTCTCTCTCTCTCTCTCTCTCTCTTTACAACAACGACGGTGGCAACGGTGGCAGTGACGCCCACCGGCACCGTCTTCTCCCTCCTTCCCCTCTCCTCTCTTCCCCGTTTCTGATTTCCCCACTTTCTTTTCTTTTTTTTTTTCTTCGTTGGGTAAGAGTTTTGGGAGGTGAGTGGTGGCTATTCGTAATTATTAGGGTTAGGAAGGTGTGTTTTGGAGATTTAAAATTTTGATTGGGAAAAAAAGCCTAAGACTAGTATAGGTATTTTTAATACAATTAGGGATAACAGAGTAATTGAAAAATTAATTTTTAATGCAACATTAAGATTTATAAAAATACTATTTAATTATCAACTTACACATTATTTTCAAATAAATGCTCTAATTCAATAATTAGAGATAATCAAATTAATTTCCTTTAAAATCTTAAATAAAGTTCAAATTCTAAGTATTCAAATTAAAGCAAATAAAATTCTTAACTTTTCAATTATTAAATATTTAAATCAATAATAAGAAAATACTCGATTAATATAAAATTCTCTGAAAATATATTCTCGAAAAAATAAAATATAATAAATAATTTATTATTTAATTTCTAAAACTCTGTAGTAGATAATTAGCTAATAAATTAATTATTAATAAAAGAAATTAGAAAAATGAGATAGAGCTAATAGAGCTAATTAAAATAAAAATTTTGACACTAATTCTAAAGAATTTGGCCCAAGATTGGGCCGAACGGACCGAACCGGTCGAACCGAATCCAAAATGGCCCAAGTCCCAACCCAAGCACACAATTAATAAGAGCTTTGTGAGCGGATATTTTATGCGCTTTTTGATATCATTTTCACATAGTTTTCATTATGTTTTGTTTAAGTTTTATTCTATTTTAATAGGTTTTAGTGCTAAATTCACATACATTTTTTTATTCTACTTTGAGTTTGTGTGATTTATGATGATTTCATGTATTTTTTGACTGAAATTAAGGAGTTTTTAGCAAAGTCTGATTCAGAGACAGAGAAAGGACTACAGATGCTGTCAGGATATGACCTCCGTGCACTCGAAGGAGCATTTCTGGAGCTACAGAAGTCCCAATGGTGCGCTCTCAACGGCTATGGAAAGCTAACATCCAGGGCTTTCCAAAAATATATAATAGTCTATGCTTTGTTTTGGAAATGAAGGCCCAAAAATGGCGTTCAACGCTAGCCACCAGCCCCATTCCTGGCATCCAACGCCCAAAGGAGAGTAGCTGGCGTCCAATGCCCATTCATGAGTCCAAAGTTGGCGTTGGACACACAAAAGGGAGCAAGATCGTGGGAGACACTCTTAGCTTAGACCAAACACTCTTAAAGTGGGTTCCAGAAGTAGATTTTCACACTACAAGACCATTCTATCATATTTCTGTAATCCTTAATTATTAGATTAGTATATATAGGAGAATATCAACCATGTTTAGGATCTCTCCGGCATATCTTTGCCCATTCGAACCTTTCACTATTATTTTCTATATAGTATGAGTCACTAACCTCCTAAGGTTAAGGTTAGGAGCTCTGCTGAGTTTCATGGATTAATAATATTACTGTTCTATTTCAATATGTCTGATTCTATTCTCTTATGCAACCCCATTCTTCATCTTATGAATTAAGGGTGACCATTGACAATCACCCTTGTTCTACATGGGTTCTGTGCGAGTCCTGACCCGGATAGCGTTGAACCAAAGCTAGAGATTGTATTGTGGATTCCAATAGAGTACTTAGGCAACTTTTGATGAATGGATTTTTGACGGTTTAGAATTTCACTAATGAAATCTCATTGTAAGTATAGTTTCTAAACCAACAAATAATCCTTTCATACAAACATTTGGCTGTCACAAGTAACAAACCGCTAATAATCCTAATAACCGAAGTATTTAAACCTCGGGTCGTCTCTCAAAGGAATTGCAGGGTAATGTTCTTGTTATTGGCTATGGACATGTATATTTTGGGGTTTTGGATAAGAAGCAAGAAAAGTAAATGGTAATGGAAATCAAATGACAAAAAGGTCTTGGCAAGGTTTGGTAGTCAAGGATCTCTATCCCTATCACTAACCACAACATGAGAATTGGCAAGGATCAATCCCATTAAATCATCCTCTAACTAGTAAAGGAAAGTCAAATGAGCTATATCAATCCAAGTCCATAAGTCCTAACTCTCCACTAATTCAATTAGTGAGAATTAGAGTCAATCGCTTCCAATAATCAATTACTTAGACATTAGTAACTCAAGAGTTTCTAAGTTACCTTCCCAAGCCAAGAGCACTAAAATCTACTCTAACATCCTTCCAAGTATTTTTTCAAACACTTGAAAAGTATAAAAGGAAAGCATAGTAAAATTGCAAGGAAATTAAATCTACACTACTCAATTGCAAGAAATTAAATAACAACAAATCAAATGAACAATAAAGGAACATGAAAACATAAATTGCATTAAAGAGAAATAGAAGAAAAAAAGTGCATCAACATAAAAGTAGAGAATTACAAGAATTAAATGCTAAACTAGAGAGAAGAGATGTAGAAGAAGAAGAATTACAAAGGGAGAAGTAAATCAAAGCATGAAATTAACCTAGATCTAAGAATTCCTAATCTAGATCTAACCTAATCCTAATCCTAGAGAGAAGTGAGAGCTTCTCTCTCTAAAAACTAGCTAAAAACTTGATAAAAATAAATTAAAACTAACTAAGTATCTAAGTGTGTCATTCCTCTTCAATACTTGGGTTAAATAGCATTAGAAATGAGTTGGATTGGGCCCAAAATGCTCCTAAAATCGCTGGCCACGAGTTTGCATTTAGTGACTCATATGCATCGTCGATGTGTACACGTACAGTGTGCATATGCATCCCTGTACGTGATGCAACTGTGGCAAATCGTATATCATTTCGAAGCCCCAGATGTTAGCTTTCCAACACAACTAGAACCGTGTCATTTGGATCTCTATTGCTCAAGTTATGGTTGATTAAGTGTGAAGAGGTCGGGCTTGACAGCTTTGCGATTCCTTCATTTCTTCATGAGTTCTCCATTTCTACATACTTTTTCTTCATTCCCTCAATCCAATCTTTGCCTCCTAAACCTGAAATCACTTAACAAACATATCAAGGCATCTAATGGAATCAAGGTGAATTAAATTTAGCTATTTTAAGACCTAAAAAGCATGTTTTCCTCATGAATCCTACCAATTCATGTATAAAAATGAAGTTCAAGTAGACTTGCAAGAAGAACGCTCATGAAAGCCGGGAATCAAGGAATTGAGCGTCGAACCCTCACCGGAAGTGTTTGCACTCTAGTCGCTCAAGTGTGTAGGGTCGATTCTCTCAATTCTCTTCTAATCATGCTTTCCAAGATTTGTTTTTCATCTAACAATTAACATTTATTTCATGCATGCATACATTCATCATGTGGTCTTTTCATAGGTTATAATGGGGTTAGGGTCAAGGTAGGATGCATATTTGGTCAAGTGGACTTGAAATTTGAATCTTTGATAAGCTTAGACTTCCCAGCTAACCTATATAGCAACCTATACAATTCTAAACAAACCTAACTACCCATTCTTCACTTTTTCACATACTCATGCATTTTTTTCCTTGATCACAACACATATGCATTGATTATTATTGAGCTTCACTTGGAGCATTTTGTCTCCTTTTTATTACTTTTCTTTTCTTTTTCTTCTCTTTCTATTTTTTTCTTTTTCTTTTGATTTCTACATATATTTTTTTTCTTCTTTTCATTTTCTCATTTTTTTTCTTTTTGCAATAAAGTATATACAAAAGTATCAATGCATATGGTTTTACATTTAATTAACACATGAGCATGTACCCAATTCCCAATATTACCAACAATAATACAATACACCCTTTTATCCCAACCAATGTCCCAAGTTTTCCCACACTTGAATGATACACACTCACACTAGCCTAAGCTAATCAAAGATCCAGATTAAGGACATTTATTGTTTTTCGCTTTAAGGCTTGTAATGTGCTAAATTAAAGAACAAAGTGGGTTAATCGTAGGCTCAAAGTTGGCTAACAAAGGTTGATAAAAAGTAGGCTATTTGGGTAAGTGAGCTACACGAAATGATGTCCTCAATTATATAAATGCATGAATACACAAAATAATGGACATAAAGAATCAAACAAATCAAAGATCACAATCATAGAAAGAGAGCAATGCACACAAGAAGGGAAAATAAGTGGTTATAAGATGTAACCACGTCATTAGGCTCAAATCTCACAAGCTTGTGTTCTTAGCTCAAAAACCATGTTCTAAAATAAATTCATTCAAGCAAGTTCAACAAAATTTTTTTTCCAAATTGGTAGGGTGCCCTAAAACAGTTTCTTGGAAAAGAAATCATCACCCTAACCAAGTAGTCCTAATACGAAAGAAGTGGTAAAATGTGTACAAATTATAAATAACATGCAACCTATCATGCAATGCAATAACTAGCTAACATTGGTGTTGAAAAAGAAAATTGTTTCCCATGGAGATCGGTTGGACGACCTCCCCACACTTGAAGATTACACCGTCCTCGGTGCAGGCAAAGGAGAGCAAGGTGGATGGGTTGCTACAACTGATGAGCTTCTTCAAAAGGTTGTGCGTATGAACTTGTTTGTTGCCCCATTTAGAAACTTTTCCTTTTTTTCTTTTTTTGGTGGCCAACCTAAAAAGAGCAAAAAAGAAAGAAAATTAAGCCTACATCATAGATATCAAAGCAAAGAGAACATAGGCGGGGGCTAATGCCAAATAAGAGTAAAGTTCTCTACTACATGGTAGCTACAACATGTGAGTGAGAAAGCAATATAAGCTAATGGCATATCAACTAATACTTGATGTAAGAGTAAGATCAGAGCATGAGGAGCACTCAAAAGCATCAAGTTCGAACAAGGAAGAGTGGGTCATGAAAGACAATACGAGATCCTATCAATGCACAAAGAACACAAGAGTCATAAAAGATTGTGCATTGATTTTAGAAGTTTCATCACCCAATAATATCAAACAAGTCAAAAGGCACCAAAATAATGCACGAAATTCTCAACAATTGAGTAGGAAGATGCAACACCATTATTAAAATGAGAAACTTAGAAAATAAAATGAAAACAAGCTATAAAAACAAAATTAAAATACAAAGATAGAAGTATACGAATGCGATAAACAAAAGAAAAATGGAAGAGGAGAAAAAATAACTCTTTTTTTTGCGACGCGGACGCGTCATGCACGCCCACGCGTCATTGCGCATATTGGCAGAAGGGCGCGTACGCGCCTGGTGCGCGCACGCGTGGGTGGGGTTAGGCGCAGGGCACAGTGTCAGCCCAAGGTTGGCCTAACTCTCTGGAAAATGTATCAGGAGGGCAGGTGGCGCTATCGACGTGCGCACGTACAGTGTGCGTACGCGTGCATTGCGCAATTAGAATCAAGGATGCGTACGCGCCAGGTGCGCGCACGCGCGGGGTGGTTTGTGCCTTAGGCCCAATGTTCGCACAGTGCAAGCCTAACTCTCAGGATTTTTCCTGGGGATGGAATTTTTGCATCCATGCGTATGCGCCATGTACGCGTGCGCGTGGATGGTCGAAAATGCTTGGGTCACGCATACGCGCCAAGTGCGCGCACTCGTGGGTTGATGCTCTGTTTTTCAAAATTTTTCTAAGTTCTTGCACCAAACCAAGCCTTCCAAACCTCCGAACAGCTACCAAAACACCCTAAAACCTTATTTGACATACTAAACTACAAATTAAACTCAACAAACAAAGCATAACATGACATTAAACCAATTTCTACCAATATTTACAAAAGAGAAAATGAAAACAGTTTACCATGGTGGGGTGTCTCCCACCTAGCACTTTTATTTATTGTCATTAAGTTAGACTTATGGGGTGCTCCTCTCAAGGTGGCTTGTTCTTGAAGCTATCTTTGAACATCCACCAATGCTTGAATCTCCAATAAGCTCCATTCTTCAAATTTAATGCTTCCAAGGCTTGATGGAGTTCTTCACAAGGTAGGGGCTCCCAAGATGGATCCTCATGTATTCCCGGATCCCATATCTTGTTTCTACATCCATCTTCAAGTTGACTATCATTAATCCATGTGGGTGGTAAGCAAGGTGAATTCTCAATAAAGTGCCCAACAATCCTCCTAGACCCATCTAGTTGAGCTCTATTCCAACCTTTATATTCCCTCTTTGACGCATCGACCATAATGAGCCTTGATTTGCAACGCCAACCACAAAACCTTTTTCGCTTACGTTTCATCCCACAAAATTCCCTAAGTTGGCCATGCGTTTCAAGCAAACCGTATTCAAGTGGGATGATAAAGCTAATAGAAATGAATTTCACCCACTCGAATGAAGGAGTAGATGGCAACCTAGGCAAAGAGGCTTCCAAAGATCTTGACAAGGCATATTTAACTCCCATCCTTCATTTTCTAAGGACTTCCACCTCTTCACAAGATTCTTCAAATGTGATCCTTTGTTCATCAATTTTATCTAAGCCTTTTCCCTTACTCAAATCATAAATGGGAGGATGAGAGAGATTTACCTCCACAACATTTTCAAATTCACCGGGAGAGGGTTCTTTGAAGGATTCTTCACCACTACGAATTGATGCATGATCTTCAATTCCAAGGGAACTCAATTCTTGCTCTATCCCATCCAATTCTTCATATGGAATATGCCTTGGAGGTTGTGCACATTCCTCCTCAACATCAACTTCAATCTTGTTGGAGGGGTTTTCATCAATTCTAGATTCCCAAGGTCGTTCCGCATCTCCTAAGTCTTCAACCACTTCTTTCTTTTCTTTAACAATTGTAGCTTCCTCCAATTGTTCCAATACAAAGCAACTTTCCTCATTCTCCACCGGAGTTTCCAATCTCTCCTTCATGCTATGCTCTTCCTTGGATTCTTCATATGTAGCCATGGGAGTACTTTAAGTGTCCAAGCATTGGGAGGCTAATCGGTTTACTACCTCGTCCAAGGCAGCTGTGAATTATTCCACATCCCTTTTCATCTCCTCTTGTCCTTGAACAAGAACATCAAGGATGTCATCCATTGGAGGTTGGGGTGGATGGAAGGGTTCATCAATTTGGGGGAAGGGTTCATAGTAGTTCATAATGCATTGATGGAGGTTGTTGCCATGAAGATTGATCATATGCATATGGCTCCTCCCACCTTTGATTGTCCCATCCTTGATACATATCCTCATTAAAGCTCTCATTGCCTACAACATAGTTAGAACCAAACTCATAGCCAAAGTGAGAATTCATAATGAAAAGAGAAAATAAGAATAAAAGCTAATAAGAAGTAATGGAATAAAATCCTAAAACTAGCAAAAACTAACAAGCAATCCAAAAATAAAGCTATTCACAATATTCACATATATACAATAACCAATAACATAACACCATTGCAATTCCTCGACAACGGTGCCATTTTGATGAATGGATTTTTGATGGTTTAGAATTTCACTAATGAGATCTCGTTGTAAGTATAGTTTCTAAACCAACAAATATTCCTTTCATACAAACATTTGGTTGTCACAAGTAACAAACCTCTAATAATCCTAATAACCAAAGTATTTAAACCTCAGGTCATCTCTTAAAGGAATTGCAGGGTAGTGTTCTTGTTAATGGCTATGGACATGTATATTTTGGGGTTTTGGATAAGAAGCAAGAAAAGTAAATGGTAATGGAAATCAAATGACAAAAAGGTCTTGGAAAGGTTTGGTGGTCAAGGATCTCTATCCCTATCACTAACCACAACATGAGAATTGGCAAGGATTAATCCCATTAAATAATCCTCTAACTAGTAAAGGAAAGTCAAATGAGCTATATCAATCCAAGTCCATAAGTCCTAACTCTCCACTAATTCAATTAGTGAGAATTAGAGTCAATGGCTCCCAATCATCAATTACTTGGACATTAGTAACTCAAGAGTTCCTAAGTTACCTTCCCAAGCCAAGAGTACTAAAATCTACTCTAACATCCTTCCAAGTATTTTATCAAACACTTGGAGAGCATAAAAGGAAAGCATAGTAAAATTGCAAGGAAAGTAAATCTACACTACTCAATTGCAAGGAATTAAACAACAACAAATCAAATGAACAATAAAGGAACATGAAAACATAAATTGCATTAAAGAGAAATAGAAGAACAAAAGTGCATCAACATAAAAGTAGAGAATTACAAAAATTAAATGCTAAACTAGAGAGAAGAGATGTAGAAGAAGAATAATTACAAAGGGAGAAATAAATCAAAGCATGAAATTAACCTAGATCTAAGAATTCCTAATCTAGATCTAACCTAATCCTAATCCTAGAGAGAAGTGAGAGCTTCTCTATCTAGAAACTAACTAAAAGCTTGATAAAACTAAACTAAAACTAACTAAGTATCTAAGTGTGTCATACCTCTTCAATCCTTAGGTTAAATAGCATTAGAAATGAGTTAGATTGGCACCAAAATGCTCTTAAAATCGCTGGTCACGAGTTTGCATTTAGTGGCTCACGTGCAACATCAATGCATACGTGTATAGTGCGCGTACGCGTCCCTATACGTGATGTAAATATAGCAAATCTTATATCATTTCGAACCTCCGGATATTAGCTTTCTAACGCAACTAGAACCGTGTCATTTGAACTTCTGTAGCTCAAGTTATAGTCGATTAAGTGCGAAGAGGTCGGGCTTGACAGCTTTGCGATTCCTTCATTTCTTCATGAGTTCTCCATTTCTACATGCTTTTTCTTCATTCCCTCAATCCAATCTTTGCCTCCTAAACCTGAAATCACTTAACAAACATATCAAGGCATCTAATGGAATCAAGGTGAATTAAATTTAGCTATTTTAAGACCTAAAAAGCATGTTTTCACTCTTAAGCACAATTAAAGGAGAATTTACAAAACCATGCTATTTCATTGGATACATGGGAGAAAAGTTGACAAAACCCTCTAAATTCAACACAAGATAAACCCTAAAAATGGGGTTTATCATACATGACATGAAATTCCATTGACCGTGGGTAAGTGAGGTCTCTGTGGCGCTAAGGCCAGAGTCTGAGAAGTAGCATTCCCTGATTCGGAAGATCTGCCTTGTCTGTGGCACCTTGAGAAGGATCATGAAGGGGAGTGGATTTCTTAGAGCTTTATCTTCTGCTACAGTGAGAAACTTAAAGGTGGCTTGATGAGAGGACATGAGTCACTTTCAACGTGGTGGATTGCTGCAGTGGATGAGGTTAACTTGATGAGAGGACATGAGTTAATCACTTACGACTGCCATTGAATGAATCAGAAGGTTATTGAAGTAGACAATAGGAAAAGTTAATCCAGAAAGACAAAGCATCTCCGAAGCCTCAACCGTTCTCATACCATTGACTTCACACCTATCTAGTAATGTTTTATTTATTTATCTATTTTATGCGTTTTCTCGTGACAACTATATTTTCTATCCGTCTAACTAAGATCTGCAAGGTAACCATTGCTTGCTCAGACCAACAATCCTCATGGGATCGACCCTCACTCACCTGAGGTATTACTTGGACGACTCGGTATACTTGCCAGTCTATCTCTGCGAAACGTGCGGAGTCAGTTTCGTGCACCAAGCTTTTTGGCGCCTTTGTCGGGGATTGTTTGAAGTTGATAAACTACCGGATTATCTTGTTGCTTAGATTAGGTACTTTTTACTATTTTGTTTGAGTCTTTTATTTTCTTTTTCAAAAAAAAAATTTCAAAAATCTTTGCTTTTCTTTATAAATCTTTGTCTTTTGTTTGAGTCTCTTGTTCTTGTTCTTGTTAAAATTTTGAACTTTCCTGTTTTCTTTACCAAAAATTTTCAAAAATAGTGTCTTTTGTTTGAGTCTAGTGTCAATTCTTAAGTTTGGTGTCTTTTGTGTCTTTTTTGTTTCCTTTGAATTTTTGAAATTACTCTTAGTGTTCTTCGTGGTATTCAAGTTGTTCTTGTTTCTTTTCTTGTTTTGATCTTAAAATTTTTAAGTTTGGTGTCTTTTGGTATTTGTTTTTTTAATTTTTGAAAATTAGTGTCTTTTGATCTAAAAAATTTTAAGTTTGGTGTCATTTGCTTGTTTTTCTCTTTCTTCATTAATTCAAAAAATAAAAAATAAAAAATATCTTTTCTATCTTTTCCAATTTTTGAAAATCTTAGTTATCTTATCTTATCTTGATTTAAAAATTTTAAAGTTTAGTGTTTTCTTGTTAGTGAAGTTAAATTTTAATTTTTAAATCTTATCCTTTTAAATCTTTTCAAATATTTTCTTTTAATTCTTATCTTATCTTTCTTTTAAAATTTTAAAATTCAAAACTTTTTCAAATCTTTATCTTATCTTATCTTTTTTTAAAATTCAAAAATCCTATCTTATCTTATTTCAAATTCAAATTCAATTTCAAAATTTAAAAATTTCAAATTTCAAATTTCAGATTTCAAAATTTAAATATTTTTCAAAAAAATTAAATCTTTTTTTTCAAAACTTTATCTTATCTTGTTTCAATTTCAAAATTCAAAATCAAATCTTTTTCAAATCTTTTCAATTCTTATCTTATCTTGTTGACTTCTTCTCTCCAATTTTAATTTCAAAATTTTAAAATTAAATCTTTTCAAATCTCCTATCTTATCTTAGTTTCAAATCTTTCTTAATTAGTTACATGTTTTATCTTATTCTCTCTTTATTCTCCTTTCTCTTTCTTCTTTTTCAAAACTTCCTAACTACTTTCTCTCTTTTCTTTTTCAAAAATTTCCTTCTCTTTTCGTCTCTATTTTTGAAAATATCTTCCCTTTTCTCTCCATTAATTTTCAAAAACCATCCTCATTAAAGGACATATTCTTTTCTTTTCTTCTTAATCTATTTCTCTCTAACAAAGGACCTCTATACTCTGATATTGAGAATCCTTTTCTTTCTTTCTTCTTGCATTCTTTCATCTTGTTTATGAGCAGAAACAAGGATAACGAATCTCTCTTTGATCCTGATCCTAAACCTGAGAGGACCCTAAGGATGCGTTTGCAAGAGGCTAAAGCACAACACTCCAGAGGAGGCCTCACAGAGCTATTTGAACAAGAAGCTGAAAACATAGATATGGTAGCCGAACAGAATAATGAAAAAGATGCAAGGAAGGTTCTTGGTGAATTCACTGCACCCACTTCTAACTTCTATGGGAGAAGTATCTCCATACCTGCCATTAGAGCAAAAAACTTTGAGCTAAAGCCTCAATTAGTCTCTCTAATACAACAAAATTACAAATTCCATGGACTTCTACTGGAAGATCCACATCAGTTTCTATCTGAATTCTTGCAAATCTATGGCACTGTTAAGACCAATGGAGTGGATCCTGAGGTCTACAGGTTTATGCTTTTTCCTTTTTCTGTTAGAGACAGAGCTAGGATATGGTTGGATTCCCAACCTAAAGAAATTCTAGACTCTTGGAAAAAGCTGGTCAATACTTTCTTGGCCAAGTTCTTTCTACCTCAAAAGATGAGCAAGCTTAAGATGAAAGTCCAAACTTTCAGATAAAAAGAGGGTGAATCCCTCTATGAAGGTTGGGAAAGGTACAAGCAACTGATCAGGAGATGTCCTCCTGACATGCTCTCAGAATGGACTATCCTAGGTATCTTCTATGATGGTCTATCTGAGATGTCCAAGATGTCCTTGGATCATTCTGCTGGTGGATCACTCCACTTGAAGAAAACGCTTGCAGAGGCACAAGAACTCATTGAAATGGTTGCAAACAACCAATTCATGTACACTTTTGAGAGAAACCTTGTGAACAATGGAGTGGCTCAGAAGAAAGGAGTCCTAATGAACGGATTTTTGTGTGGTCTAGAATTCACAAATGAAGTCTCGTTGTAAAGTATAATTTCTAAACCAATCACTAATCCTTTCATACAAAAGATTGTTTGTCACTAAAACAAACCCCTAAATTTATAAACCAAAATATTGGAACCTCGGGTCGTTCTCCCTATGAATTGTAATTAAGTGTCTTGTTATTGGTTATGAGGTATGTTTTTTGAGGTTTTTGGGATAAGAGACATGAAATGTAAATGGCAATGAAAATAAACTAACAACTAAAAAAGGTCTTGGCAAAGCTTGGTGGTCAAGGATCTCTATCCTTATCACTAACCACAACATGAAAATTGGCAAGGATCAATCCCACTAAGTCATCCCCTAACTAATAGTAGAGGAAAGTCAAGTGAGCTATATCAATCTAAGTCCATAAGTCCTAGTTCTCCACCAAATCAATTAGTGAGATCTAGAGTCAATGGCTCCCAATCGTCAACACTTGGACATTAGTAACTCAAGAGTTCCTAAGTTACCTTCCCAAGCCAAGAGCATAAAATTCTACTCTAAAATTCTTCCAAGCATTTCATCAAATACTTGGAAGGCACAAAAGGAAAGCAAAGTAAAAATTGCAAGGAGAGTAAATCTACACTACTCAATTGCAAGGAATTAAATAACAATAAATTAAATGAACAATAAAGGAACATGAAAACATAAATTGCATTAAAGAGAAATAGAAGAACAAAAGTGCATCAACATAAAAGTAAGGAATTACAAGAATTAAATGCAAAACTAGGAAGAGGAAAGGTAGAAGAAGAAGAATTACAAAAGAAAACGTAAATCAAAGCTTGAAATTAACCTAGATCTAAGAATTCCTAATCTAGATCTAACCTACTCCTAATTCTAGAGAGAAGAGAGAGCTTCTCTCTTTAGAAACTAACAAAGCATGATAAAACTAAAATAAAACTCACTAACTAACTAGATGTCCCATCCCTCTTCAATCCTTGGGTTAAATAGCATCAGAAATGAGTTGGATTGGGCCCAAAATGCCTTAGAATTCGCTAGCCACGAGTTGCATTAAGTGAATTATGTTCCACCATCGGCGCGTACGCGTACCGTGCACGTGCGCGCCCCTATGCCCGGTGCAACTATGGCAAATCTTATATCATTTCAAAGCCCCAGATGTTAGCTTTCCAAGCAACTAGAACCGCATCATTTGGACCTCTATAGCTCAAGCTATGGTCGATTAAGTGCGAAGAGGTTGGCTTGACAGCTTTTGCGATTCCTTCGTTTCTTCATGAGTTTTCCATTTCTACATGCTTTTTCTTCATTCCCTCAATCCAATATTTGCCTCCTAAATCTGAAATCACTTAACAAACATATCAAGGCATCTAATAGAATCAAGGTGAATTAAATTTAGCTATTCTAAGACCTAAAAAGCATGTTTTCACTCTTAAGCACAATTAAAGGAGAATTTACAAAACCATGCTATTTCATTGAGTAAATATGAGAAAAGATGATAAAATCCCTCTAAATTCAACACAAGATAAACCCTAAATATGGGGTTTATCAAGTCCTGGAAGTTGACACTCTAAATGCCATATTGGCTCAGAACAAGATCTTGACCCAACAGGTCAATATGATCTCTCAGCATTTAATTGGAATGCAAGCTGCAGCTGGCAGCACTCAAGACACCTCATATGAAGGAGATGCTTATGATCCAGATCAACCTACCATGGAGGAGGTGAATTACATGAGAGAATCCTATGAAAACACCTACAACTCCTCATGGAGAAATCATCCTAACTTCTCATGGAAGGATCAACAGAAGCCTCAGCAAGGCTTCAACAATAATCAAGGTGAAAGAACCCAGAATAGGTACAACAACAGACCACCATTCCCACCTTCTCAGCAATAGATGGAGACTTCAAGGTAGAGCCTCTCTGACTTAGCAACCATAGTCTCTGAACTTTCCAAGACCACTCACAGTTTCATAATAGAAACTAGGTCTTCCATCAAGAATCTAGAGGTACAAGTTGGTCAGCTGAACAAGACGATCCCTGAGACTCCTCCTAATACTCTTCCAAGTAACACTGAGGTTAACCCAAGAGAAGAGTGAAAGACCATCAATGTAGAGACGAAGGCCGAATCTGAAGGGGGTGCATTGGAGTTGAACACCAGTAAGGAGGTCCTTACTGGGCGTTCAATGCCCATAGAAGCACCATTCCTGGCGTTGAACACCAATAAGGTAGTCCTTACTGGGCGTTCAACGCCCATAGGAGCACCATAAATGGCATTGAACGCTAGTAAGGAGGTCTTTATTGGGCGTTCAACACCCAAAGGAGAGCCATCACTGGCGTTGAACGCCAGTAAGGAGGTCATTACTGGGCATTCAACACCCAAGAAGACACAACATCTGGCATTGAACGCCAGCAAAGGGACACAAGCTGGGCATTCAATGCCCAAAGAAACACAAGTCCTGGCATTGAATGCCACAATAGGAGTAGTTGGCAACCCTAAGCCCACTGAGAACTTCCTTATTGAAGAACTAATGAAACTCAAGGTTCATAAGGAGCCCATTGAAGTTCCCTTGAATGCTTAGTTGAAGATTACAGAATCTGAAGAATACTCCTCCTCTGATAAGGAAGAGGAAACTAGGAAAGAGCAAGTTGTTCGGTAACTAGGAATTCTCATGAAACTGAATGCCAAGCTATTTGGCACAGAGATATTGGAGGAAGAACCTCTAGTTCTTTCTCTCTGTAATGGAAAGGCTGGGAATCTTTGAGGTACAAGCTGCAAGAATCTAACTAGAGATGGCAGACAAGTACATGAAAAAAGGCTTATAGACTGGTAGATGATGTCTTGTTGAAGGTTGAAGACCTTTACCTCCTTACTGATTTCATAATCCTAGATACTGGGGAGGAAGAGGATGAATCCATCATCCTTGGAAGACCTTTTCTAGCTATAGCCAAGGCTGTGATTGATGTAGACAGAGGAGAACTAGTCCTCCAATTAGATGAGGACTATCTTGTATTCAAGGTTCATAATCCTTATTCTACCTCAATTGAAGGAAGCACCATTAACAAACATGAAGTGCTTCAACCACTCCTCTCAGTACAGAGCCGAACAGAGCCTCCAGACACCAATTCTAATTTTGCTGTGGGGCAACCATCATCAAGCTCTGAGAGGAATGGCAGTAAGAAAGTGCCCAAGGGCTGGAGGGATAAGAAAATCCCCACTGAAGACCTCTCACCTGGCATGAGAGTTATCTTTACTGACAATCCAGTCATTCCATACACAGTGAACAAGATCCTGTCTCTAGAACATGTGGAGCTCATCCATGAGAGCGCAGGCAAAAAGTTCACTGTGAGGGGCAAAATTTTAAGCCCCTATCTATCTCCATATGGAGCTAACCGTCAAGCTAGTGACGTTAAAGAAGCGCTTATTGGGATGCAACCCAACTATAACTAAAGTTATTTCTATTTTTCATTAAGTTTATTTCAGTTATATCAGTTTAATTTTCACATTTGTTTAAGTTTGTGATCATGTGCAGTAGTTAGAACAGAAATAGAAACAGTGAGAGCGGGAAATAGAACACCCTGGAGTAGGTACCTTGTTGGCATTGAACGCCAGACAAGGGGGCCAGAGTGGGTGATGACTTGCATCATTTACCCTTTTTTCTTATCTAAAAAGGACCATAAAAGATCATAATCTCATTAAATCATTGCAATTCATAAACTAATTGATGAATATTATGGTACATTGCTTTGAAATGGGTTTATGCTGAATTTCAGGTGAAAAGAGCACAAAAAGGGAAGAAAACAACAAAATAAAGCTGGGCGTGTGAAACTGGCATGCCACTTGGAACAAACGCCATGAAAGTATGTGGGTGTGGCACACCAGAAGCTGGGCATGGCATGCCAGTTGTATTTCTAGAGAAGGTTCTCAAAGCTTTAACATGGGCGTGGCACGTTAGGAGCCAGGTGTGGCACGCCAGTTGTGTTTTCCAGAATGGAATGCTTGGGTTTTAACAAGGGCGTGGCACACCACCTGCTGGGCGAAGCACGCCAGTATCATTTTCCAAAGAGCAATGTTGAAGGCCACAAAAGGGGCGTGGCTCGCCAAGTCCATCATACACCATGGGCGTCCCACTTGAACCATTGGGTGTGGCACGCCAGTTCATCAATCCAGAAGGGGACAACCACTTAGGCATGCCACTTGGTATCGAAGGCGTGGCACGCCAGCTTGGTGCATGAAATCACAATCACACTCTTGTAATTCCGCACAACTAACCAGCAAGGGCACTGGGTCGTCCAAGTAATACCTTACGTGAGTAAGGGTCGATCCCACGGAGATTGTCAGCTTAAAGCAAGCTATGGTAATTTTGTAATTCTTAGTCAGGAAATCAATAACAAGAGTGATTATATTTATGAAGAGTAAAAAGCATAAATTAAATAGTACTTGTATGCAGTAATGGAGAATGTGTTGGAGTTTTGGAGATGCTTTGTCTACTGAATCTCTGCTTTCCCTCTATCTTCTTCTTCACGCACGTAAGGTTCCTCCTATGGTAAGCTGTGTATTGGTGGATCACCGTTGTCAATGGCTACCATCCGTCCTCTCAGTGAAAATGGTCCAGGTGCACTGTCACCGCACGGCTAATCATCTGTCGGTTCTCATTCATGCTGGAATAGGATCCATTGATCCTTTTGCGTCTGTCACTACGCCCAACCCTTGTGAGTTTGAAGCTCGTCACAGTCATTCAATCCCTGAATCCTACTTGGAATACCACAGACAAGGTTTAGACATTCCAGATTCTCAAGAATGCTGCCAATGGATTCTAGCTTATACCACGAAGATTCTGATTAAGGAATCCAAGAGATACTCATTCAATCGAAGGTAGAACGGAGGTGGTTGTCAGGCACGCGTTCATAAGTTGAGAATGGTGATAAATGTCACGGATCATTAGATCCATCATATTGAAGTGCGAATGAAAATCTTAGATAGAAACAAGCGTCTTTGAATAGAAAACAGAAATAATTGCATTAATTCATCGAGACACAGCAGAGCTCCTCACCCCCAACAATGGAGTTTAGAGACTCATGCCGTCAAAGAGTACAAAGTTCAGATCTAAAAATGTCATGAGGTACAAAATAAATCTCTAAAAGTTGTTTAAATACTAAACTAGTAACCTAGGTTTACAGAAAATGAGTAAACCATGATAGATAGTGCAGAAATCCACTTCCGAGGCCCACTTGGTGTGTGCTGGGGCTGAAACTTTAGCTTAATACGTGCCTAGCATGTTTCTGGAGTTAAACGCCAGGTTGTAACCTGTTTTGGGCGTTTAACTCCAACTTGTAACCTATTTCTGGCGTTTAACGCCAGAATAGGGCAGAGAACTGGCGTTGAACGCCAGTTTGCGTTGTCTAAACTCAGACAAAGTATAGACTATTATGTATTGCTGGAAAGCCTTGGATGTCTACTTTCTAATGCAATTGAGAGCGCACCATTTGGACTTCTGTAGCTCCAGAAAATCCATTTTGAGTGCAGAAAGGTCAGAATCCAACAGCATCTGCAGTCCTTTTTCAGCCTCTGAATCAGATTTTGCTCAGGTCCCTCAATTTCAGCCAGAACTTACCGGAAATCACAAAAAAACACACAAACTCATAGTAAAGTCCAGAAATGTGATTTTTATTTAAAAACTAATAAAAATATACTAAAAACTAACTAAGTCATACTGAAAACTATGTAAAAACAATGCCAAAAAGCGTATAAATTATCCGCTCATAACAACACCAAACTTAAATTGTTGCTTGTCCCCAAGCAACTGAAAATCAAATTGGATAAAAAGAAGAGAATATACTATTAATTCCAAAATATCAATGAAACTTAGCTCCAATCAGATGAGCGGGACTAGTAGCTTTTTGCCTCTTGAATAGTTTTGGCATCTCACTTTATCCACTTTATCCATTGAA
>NC_029793.2:47958280-47989827 GCF_000816755.2 Arachis ipaensis | reverse complement strand
TTATTGATTCTCCTAGTTTAGTATGTTGATTCTTGAACACAGCTACTTTATGAGTCTTGGTCGTGGCCCTAAGCACTTTGTTTTCCAATATTACCACCGGATACATACATGCCACAGACACATAACTGGGTGAACCTTTTCAGATTGTGACTCAGCTTTGCTAAAGTCCCCAATTAGAGGTGTCCAGGGTTCTTAAGCACACTCTGTTTTTGCTTTGAATCTTGACTTTAACCGCTCAGTCTCAAGCTTTTGGCTTGACACCTTCACGCCACAAGCACATGGTTAGGGACAGCTTGGTTTAGCCACTTAGGCCAGGATTTTATTCCTTTAGGCCCTCCTATCCACTGATGCTCAAAGCCTTGGATCCTTTCTATTACCCTTGCCTTTTGGTTTTAAGGGCTATTGGCTCTTTGCTCTTGCCTTTTGGTTTAAAGAGCTTTTGGCTTTTTCTGCTTTCTTTTTCTTTTTCTTCTCCCTTTTTTTCGCCTTTTTTTTTCTTTCGCAAGCTTTTGTATTCACTGTTTTTTCTTGCTTCAAGAATTAATTTTATGATTTTTCAGATTATCAATAACATTTTTCCTTTTTCATCATTCTTTCAAGAGCCAACATATTTAACATTCATAAACAACAAAGTCAAAAGACATATGCACTGTTCAAGCATTCATTCCGAAAACAAAAAGTATTGTCACCACATCAAAATAATTAAACTAGTTTCAAGGATGAATTCAAAACCATGTACTTCTCGTTCTTTTGTAATTAAAACAATTTTCATTTAAGAAAGGTGATGGATTCATAGGACATTCATAACCTTAAGGCATAGACTCTAATCTTTATTCATTATTTAATAGAAATAATATAAATTAGGCATAAAAGCAGACACTTAGCAATAAAAGAAAAGAAACTAAAGACATAAAGACAAATGACTCTAATTTTAATACTTATATACTCTAAAAATAGATAAAAGGTTATCACAGAGTTAGGACTCAACAACCTTTGCTTTGGGAGGTGGATGCCTCTTTAGTCTGTGGGGTGCTTGGCCCTTCAAGAGATAGCTTCTGGCGCTTCAGTTCTTTCAGTTCACGCCCTTGCTCTTCTTGTTCCCTAAGCAGCTTGCAGAGTATGCTGTTTTGATTTTGCTGTTCTTCCTTCAGTTAATCCATAGCTTCTTGCAACTTAGTGATAGATGCTTCTAGGCGCCCCCAGTATTCAAATTGAGGAATTTCTGGGAGAAACTCCTGTGCTCTCCTCTTGATGGGATCATCCTGCACTTGTCCTTCCATTGACTTTTTGGTGATTGGTTGCTCAACTGAATTATACTCATCTACTCCCATCTTTACTCCAGCATCTTTACACAATAGGGAGATCAAGCTTGGATAAGCCAATTTGGCATCTTTGGAGTTCTTGTTTGCAATTTTGTAAAGCTCACAAGAAATCAGCTGATGAACTTCCACTTCTTTTTCCAGCATAATGCAATGGATCATCACTGCTCTTTTGATGGTGACTTCAGAGCGGTTGCTAGTGGGTAGTATAGAGCACCCAATAAAGTCCAGCCAGCCTCTGGCGACTGGTTTCAGATCCCCTCTTTTGAGTTGGTTTGGGACAGCCTTTGTGTTGGTTGTCCATTTGGCTCCAGGGAGGCATATGTCCTCTAGGATTTTGTCCAAGCTCTGATTTGGTCTCATCATTCTTCTATTAAAGGAGTCTGGGTCATCTTGCAGTTGAGGTAGCTTGAAGATCTCCCTTATTTTGTCAGGGTGGGTGTGAACAATCTTCCCTCTGACCAGAGTTTGATAGTCATAGAATGCGGTTCCAGCTATTCTCTGCCTATCTGTTTGCCACAGATTATAGTAGAATTCCTGAACCATGTTTCTTCCCACCTTTGTTTCAGGATTAGCTAGGACTTTCCAGCTCCTGTTTCGAATTTGCTCTTGGATCTCTGAATATTCGTCTTCTTTCAGATCGAATTTAACTTCCGGGATTACTGACCTTAGACCCATTATTTTGTAGTAATGGTCTGAATGTTCTTTGGTTAAGAAATTCCCTTGATTCCAAAGTGGTTTTGTAATATTCTCTTTCTTGCCTCTTGAGTTGGTTTATTTTTCCTTAGGAGCCATGATCTTGGTGGGTATTGGCTTAGTGATCACGGATAAACACACCAAACTTAGAGGTTTGCTTGTCCTCAAGCAAAAGAAAAGAAAGGAGAGGGATAGAGGGAGAGCCAAGTTTAAATTGTGGAAGAGAGGGGGAGGCCGAACGGGGATTTAAAGGGAAGGGGGGTGGGTTTTCGAAAATCTTTTAAAAAAATATATGATAGAAAATGTGATTTAGAAAAGATAAGTAAGATAGAAAAAGATGTAGTTTAAAATTGAAAAGATATGAAAGATATTTTAAAAAGATAGATTTGTTCTAAAAATATTGTGAAGATTTGAAAAAGATATTGATGAGTTTGAAAAAAAAGAATTTTGAAAAAGATAGATTTGTTTTGAAAAAGATTTGAGAAGAGATTGAAGAAGAATTGAGAAAGATTTAATTTTAGGATTAAGATATTTTTAAAAATTTTTGGAAAAAAGTTTGAAAAATGAAAGTAAGGGAACATGTTTATGCAAGAAAAATAGATTAAAAAATGAAAATTTAAAAAAAATCAAGTTGGGAACAAAAACTTCCTCCCTTCCACAATCCTGGCGTTAAACGCCCAACTGCTGCATGTTTTGGGCGTTTAACGCCCCTTTGTAGCTTCTTTTGTGCATTTAACGCCCAGCTGTTGCTTCTGGCTGGCGTTAAACGCCAGAATTCTTTTGTTACTGGGCGTTTTTCCTAAACGCCCAGGACGCTGCAAGTATGGCGTTAAACTCCCAGAATGGTACCCATTTTGGTGTTTAACGCCCAGGAAGGTATCATTACTAGTGTTAAACGCCCAGTAGATGCTTCTTTTGGGCGTTTAACGCCCAATTGTGCCTCTTACTGGCGTTTTCTTGCCAGTGAGCTCCTTTTCCCTGTTTTGTTCTCTGAATCCTTTTGTAACCCTGTGAACTTATGCAATTGATTCTTTACCTTGAAGATTATTAATATTGAACTTGTATAATTTAAAAATAAATAAAATGAAGAATAGAATAAAATAAAATAACAGAAAAAGTTTTGCTAACGGCTGGGTTGCCTCCCAGCAAGCACTTCTTTATTGTCTTTAGCTGGACCTTGCTGAGCTTTTAATCTAGCTTCAGCCTTGAGCATTCTTGCTCAACATTGCCTTCAAGATAATGCTTGATTCGCTGTCCATTAACAATGAACTTCTTATTAGAATCAATGTCTTGAAGCTCCACATAGCCATATGGTGACACATTTGTAATCACATATGGTCCCCTCCACCGGGATTTCAGTTTCCCGGGGAATAGCTGGAGCCTAGAGTTAAATAACAGAACCTTCTGTCATGGTTCAAAGACTCTAGATGATAGCTTTCTGTCATGCCACCTTTTTGCTTTCTCTTTGTAAAGCTTGGCATTTTCGAAAGCAGTGAGTCTGAAT
The DNA here is from genome assembly GCF_000816755.2 of Arachis ipaensis. Taxonomy (NCBI): domain Eukaryota; kingdom Viridiplantae; phylum Streptophyta; class Magnoliopsida; order Fabales; family Fabaceae; genus Arachis; species Arachis ipaensis. The sequence goes on along the minus strand of NC_029793.2, from coordinate 47,986,308 downwards.
TCCTCTAGCTCATTTAGCTAGAGCAATCTTTTTTCTCCAGCTAATCTGGCATCAAAGTTTAGGAATCTGGTTACCCAGTAGACCTTATGTTCTAGTTCCACGGGCAGATGACAGGCCTTACCATACACAAGCTAGTATGGAGAGGTCCCTATAGGAGTCTTGAATGCTGTTCTGTAAGCCCACAGAGCATCGTCCAAGCTTCTTGCCCAATCCTATCTACGGGTACTTACAGTCCGTTCCAGGATTTTTTTTAGTTCTCTATTAGAGACTTCAGCTTGCCCGTTTGTCTGTGGATGATATGGAGTTGCCACCTTGTGGCTAATTCCGTACCGGACCATAGCAGAGTAAAGCTGTTTATTGCAGAAGTGAGTGCCCCCATCACTGATTAGTGCTCTAGGGACACCAAACCTGATGAAGATATATTTCTGGAGGAACTTCAACACTGTCCTAGTATCATTAGTGGGTGTGGCAATGGCCTCTACCCATTTGGATACATAGTCGACTGCCACCAGAATATAAGTGTTTGAGTATGATGGTGGGAAAGGCCCCATGAAGTCAATACCCCATACATCAAACAACTTAATCTCCAAGATTCCTTGTTGAGGCATGGCGTAACCATGAGGCAGATTACCAGCTCTCTGGCAACTGTCACAGTTACGTACAAACTCTCGGGAATCTCTATAGAGGGTAGGCCAGTAGAAGCCACATTGGAGGACCTTGGTGGCTGTTCACTCACCTCCGAAGTGGCCTCCATATTGTGATCCATGGTAATGCCGTAAGATCTTCTATGCTTCTTCTCTAGGCACACACCTACGGATTATTCCATCTGCACATCTCTTAAAGAGATAGGGTTCATCCCACAAGTAGTACTTTGCATCAGTAATTAATTTTTTCTTTTGTTGCCTGCTGTACTCCTTGGGTATGAACCTTGCAGCTTTATAGTTTGCAATGTCTGCAAACCATGGTGTTTCCTGAATGGCAAACAAATGCTCATCCGAAAAGTTTTCAGAGATCTCAATAGAGGGAAAGGACGCCCCTTCTACTGGTTCTATCCGGGACAGATGATTAGCCACTTGGTTTTCTGTCCCTTTTCTGTCTCTTATTTCTATATCAAACTCTTGCAGAAGCAACACCCATCTTATGAGTCTGGGTTTTGAATCCTGCTTTGTAAGTAGATATTTAAGAGCAGCATGGTCAGTGTACACAATCATTTTTGATCCTACTAAGTATGATCTAAACTTGTCAATGGCATAAACCACTGCAAGCAATTCTTTTTCTGTGGTTGTGTAATTTTTCTGGGTGTCATTTAAAACACGGCTAGCATAATAAATAACATGCAGAAGCTTGTCATGCCTCTGCCCCAATATTGCACCAATGGCATGGTCACTGGCATCACACATTAGTTCGAATGGCAATGTCCAGTCTGGTGCAGAAATAACTGGTGCTGTGACTAGCTTAGCTTTCAGAGTTTCAAACTCCTGCAGACACTCTGTGTCAAAACACAAATGGCGTGTCAGCAGCTAGCAGGTTGCACAAAGGTTTTGCGATTTTTGAAAAATCCTTTATAAACCTCCTATAGAATCCTGCATGCCCCAGAAAGCTTCTGATTTCCTTAACATTGGCAGGTGGTGGTAATTTTTCAATTACCTCTACCTTAGCTTGATCCACCTCTATTCCCTTGTTCGAAATCTTGTGCCCAAGGACAATCCCTTCAGTCACCATAAAGTGACATTTTTCCCAGTTTAAAACCGGGTTAGTCTCTTGGCATCTTTTCAGAACCAGTGTCAGGTGATCAAGACAGGAGCTGAATGAGTCTCCATATACTGAGAAGTCATCCATGAAGACTTCCAAAAATTTTTCTACCATGTCAGAGAAAATAGAGAGCATGCATCTCTGAAAGGTTGCAGGTGCATTACACAGCCCAAATGGCATCCTTCTGTAGGCAAATACTCCAGATGGACATGTGAATGTTGTTTTCTCTTGATCCTGGGGATCTACTGCAATTTAGTTGTAGCCTGAATAGCCATCCAAAAAGCAGTAATAATCATGACCTGCTAGTCTTTCTAGCATCTGGTCTATGAATGGTAAAGGAAAATGATCCTTTCTGGTGGCTGTATTGAGCCTTCTGTAGTCAATATACATGCGCCACCCTGTAACTGTTCTTGTAGGAATCAGTTCATTTTTTTCATTATGAACAACTGTCATGCCTCCTTTTTTGGGGACAACTTGGACAGGACTCACCCAGGGGCTATCAGAAATAGGATAAATAATCCCAGCCTCCAGTAACTTGATGACCTCTTTCTGTACCACTTCCTTCATGGCTGGATTTAGCCGCCTCTGTGGTTGAACTACTGGCTTAGCATCGTCCTCCAATAGGATCTTGTGCATGCATCTTGCTGGGCTGATACCCTTAAGATCACTTATGGACCACCCAAGAGCTGTTTTGTGTGTCCTTAGCACTTGAAGTAATGCTTCCTCTTCCAGGGGATTTAAAGCAAAGCTTATGATCACCAAAAAAGTGTCACCTTCTCCTAGAAATGCATATTTCAGGGATGGTGGTAATGGTTTGAGCTCGGGTTTAGGAGGTTTTTCCTCTTCTTGAGGAAGTTTCAGAGGCTCTTTCAATTCCTCTGAATCTTTCAGATCAGGCTGAACATCTTTAAAGATGTCTTCCAGCTCTGATTCGAGACTCTCAGCCATGTTGATCTCCTCTACTAAAGAGTCAATAAGATCAACTTTTATGCAGTCTTTTGGTGTGGCTGGATGCTGCATGGCTTTGACAGCATTTAACTTAAACTCATCCTCATTGACTCTCAGGGTTACTTCCCCCTTTTGGATATCAATGAGAGTTCGTCCAGTTGCTAGGAAAGGTCTTAAGCCTTTTTAGAGGGGTTGCTATCAGCACTTGTGTGTGTCTGATCCCTCACTGGCATTTGAATGCCAGGGTTAGAAGCTTGATTGGCGTTGGACGCCAACTTCTTACCTGTTTCTGGCATTTGAACGCCAGAACTGAGCATCCATTGGGTGTTTGACGCTAGCTCCTTGCCTGTTTCTAGCGTTTGAACGCCAGAACTGCGCGTGAGTTGGGCGTTTAACGCCAGCTTTGCATCCTTTTCTGGCGTTTGAACGCCAGAGTTATTCCTCTCTGGGCTCTTACTGTCCTCAGAGGGGTTTTGGATAATATTCTGCTCATCCTCTGTCAGTTGTTCTTTCCTTGGCTTTCTGCTGCTCTGAAGTGAGGTATTTAATATTTTTCCACTTCTTAATTGAACTGCCTGGCACTCTTCTGTTATCTACTTCGATAACTACTATTTTGTCTGATTCAATTGTGCCTCCATATTTTTATTAGCATTTTTAGTGTCTTGTAGCATCTCTTTGAATTCTGCTAGCTGTTTTGTTAGAAGGCACAATTGTTGATTGAGTTCAGCAACTTGTTCTGGAAGACCAAGTTCAGTAGACACTGCTTTGGCTTCTTCTTTTATGGAGGACCCACTACTTATGTACAAATGTTGATTTCTGGCAACTATATCAATAAGCTCTTGAGCCTCTTCAATAGTTTTTCTCATGTGTATAGATCCACCAGCTGAGTGGTCTAGGGACATCTGAGCTCCTTCTGTAAGCCCATAGTAGAAGATATCTAATTGCACCCACTCTGAAAATATTTTAGAGGGGCATTTCCTTAGCATCCCTCTGTACCTCTCCCAGGCATTATAAAAAAGGGATTCATCATCCTCTTGTTTAAAGCCTTGGATGTCCAGCCTTAGCTGTGTCATCCTTTTTGGAGAGAAATATATATTCAGGAATTTGTCTGAGAACTGTTTCCATGTCCTTATACTTGCTGTGGGTTGGTTATTTTACCACCTTTTAGCTTAATCTTTTACAGCAAACAGAAACAGTAACAATCTGTATACATCCTGATCTACCTCCTTGTCACGTACTGTGTCAGCAATTTGCAAGAATTGTGCCAGAAACTCAGTAGGTTCTTCCTGTGGAAGACCAGAATACTGGCAGTTTTGCTGCACCATGACAATGAGCTGAGGATTTAGCTTAAAATTGTCTGCTTTGATGGGAGGTATACAGATGCTACTCCCATATGCAGCAGTGGTGGGATTAGCATATAATCCCAGAGTCTTTCTGGACTGTTCATTTCCACGTAGATCCATGATGGATAAAATGAAATTGATATGAATTGCAAAGAAAATATATTTTTGTTTTTATTTTATTGAAGTAGAACAAACCAAATTATTAAGATAAATAAAAATAATAAGATAAAATAAAATAAAATAATTAGAAATTAGAATGTAAATTTCGAAAACCAAGAGAAAAATAAATTTGAAAATGAAAGTAATTGCTTAATTAAGAAGATTGGAAAAACTTTGGATATGATTTTTGAAAAAGATTTTGAATTTTGAAAAGATTTGATTTTTAAAATAAAAATCTGAATTTTTAAAGTTAATTTTCAAAAAATCAATTTAAAATAAAGAGAAAAGATATTTTTGAATTTAATGAAGGAAGAGAAAAACAATAAAATGACACAAGACTTAAAATTTTTAGATCTAATGCTCCTTACTTTCGAAAATTTGGAGGGAAAATACCAAGGAACACCAAACATAAAAATTTTAAGATCAAAACACAAGAAAGACTCAAGAACACCTTGAAGATTCACAAGAACACGAAGAACAAGAATTCAAAGACTCAAAGGACTCAAGAGCACTTTGCAGACTCACAAGAACAACAAGAACATGAAGATAGAACACCAACTTAAAATTTTTAGAAAACCAAAATAAAATTTTCGAAAACTAAAGAAAGGTTAACAGGAGAACACCAAACTTAAAGTTTGGCACAAGATTTATTCAAAGAAAAATTATTTTTGAAAAAGTTAAAAAAAAAAGATAGCCAGTTACCAAGAACATACGCACAACGCTCTAGCCAATTGAGCTATAAATTTAAAGTGTTTTAATAAAGGCATTTAATGTATAAAGTATTTTATTTTTTTTAGATACTAATAATTCGAAAATGCACAAGAAAAATAAGAAAAATCACAAAGCAAGAAAAACTAAAGATCAAACAAGGAAAATAAAAAAGAATAACTTGAAGATTAAGAAAGAACAATGAACACAAATTAGAAAATTTAAAAGAAAATAAAAACATGCAATTGACACCAAACGTAAAATATGAAACTAAACTCAAACAGAAAAACTCAATTATCAGTTTATAAAATTTTCAAAAAATTTAAAAAGAGAAAATAGGAATTTAAAAAAAAAATTCAACTAAAAACAATAATAGAAGACTCTAAACCAAAAAGAAAAATTTTTCCTAATCTAAGCAACAAAATAAACCATCAGTTGTCCAAACTCAAACAATCCCTGACAACGGCGCCAAAAACTCGGTGCACAAAATCACAATCACACTCTTGCGATTCCGCACAACTAACCAGCAAGTGCACTGGGTCGTCCAAGTAATACCTTACATGAGTAAGGGTCGATCCCACAGAGATTGTCGGCTTGAAGCAAGCTATGGTTATTTTGTAATTCTTAGTCAGGAAATCAATAACAAGAGTGATTATATTTATGAAGAGTAAAAAGCATAAATTAAATAGTACTTGTATGCAGTAATGGAGAATGTGTTGGAGTTTTGGAGATGCTTTGTCTTCTGAATCTCTGCTTTTCCTCTGTCTTCTTCTTCACGCACGCAAGGTTCCTCCTATGGCAAGCTGTGTGTTGGTGGATCACCGTTGTCAATGGCTACCATCCGTCCTGTCAGTAAAAATGGTCCAGGTGCACTGTCACCGCACGGCTAATCATCTGTCGGTTCTCATTCATGCTGGAAAAGGATCCATTGATCCTTTTGCGTCTGTCACTACGCCCAACCCTTGTGAGTTTGAAGCTCGTCACAGTCATTCAATCCCTGAATCCTACTCGGAATACCATAGACAAGGTTTAGACTTTCCAGATTCTCAAGAATGCTGCCAATGGATTCTGGCTTATACCACGAAGATTCTGATTAAGAAATCCAAGAGATACTCATTCAATCAAAGGTAGAATGGAGGTGGTTGTCAGGCACGCATTCATAGGTTGAGAATGGTGATGAATGTCATGGATGATCACATCCATCATATTGAAGGGCGAATGAACATCTTAGATAGAAACAAGCGTATTTGAATAGAAAATAGAAATAATTGCATTAATTCATCGAGACACAGCAGAGCTCCTCACCCCCAACAATGGAGTTTAGAGACTCATGCCGTCAAAGAGTACAAAGTTCAGATCTAAATATGTCATAAGGTACAAAATAAATCTCTAAAAGTTGTTTAAATACTAAACTAGTAACCTAGGTTTATAGAAAATGAGTAAACCATGATAGATAGTGCAGAAATCCACTTCCGGGGCCCACTTGGTGTGTGCTGGGGCTGAGACTTTAGCTTCACACGTGCCTAGGATGTTTCTGGAGTTAAACGCCAGGTTGTAACCTGTTTTGGGCGTTTAACTCCAACTTGTAACCTGTTTCTGGCGTTTAATGCCAGAATAGGGCAGAGAACTGGCGTTGAACACCAGTTTGCGTCGTCTAAACTCGAGCAAAGTATGAACTATTATATATTTCTGGAAAGCCCTGGATGTCTACTTTGCAATGCAATTGAGAGCGCGCCATTTGAATATCTGTAGCTCCAGAAAATCCATTTTGAGTGCAGGGAGGTCAGAATCCAACAGTATCTACAATCCTTTTTCAGCCTTTGAATCAGATTTTGCTCAGGTCCCTCAATTTCAGCCAGAATTTACCTGAAATCACAGAAAAATACAAAAAATCATAGTAAAGTCCAGAAATATGATTTTTATTTAAAAAATAATAAAAATATACTAAAAACTAACTAAATCATACTGAAAACTATGTAAAAACAATTCCAAAAAGGGTATAAATTATCCGCTCATCACAGCTCTAGCCCATCACTTAGGCGTGCCACTTGAAGACCCAAGCGTGGCACGCCAAGCTTGAAGAAGACACACCAATATGGGCATGCCACTTGAACATCAGGGCGTGGCACGCCAGCAATCATTCCTCATTTGGGCGTGCCACTTTGGTCCCAGGCGTGGCACGCCAATGCTAGAGAAGACCAAATACCAAGGCTGGGCGTGCAACTTGAGGTCGAAGGTGTGGCATACCAACTTGAGCAACCAAGGAGAAGAAGACTGGGCGTGCCACTTGAATGCTGGGCGTGGCACGCCAACTATTGGAGCAAAGAAGCATGCACTATGGGCGTGGCACGCCACACACTGGGCGTGGCACGCCAGTTATGTTTTTCAGAGACGTGAAGAAGGGTTTTCATGGGCGTGCCATGCCAAATACTGGGCGTGGCACGCCAGTAGTAATATCCAAAGAGGAAGATGAAGCAACCACAATAGGCGTGGCACGTCAGAGCTTGGGCGTGCCACGCTAGTTCAATTGTCCAGGGAAGAAGAACAAGAAGGAAGAGCCTGTGCGTGCCACTTGGGTTCTAGGTGTGGCACGCCAACCAAGGAACCAAGCACACATAAGGGATGTGGCACGCCAGACCTTGGGCATGCCATGCCAGTTCTACTTTTCAGAGAGAAGAAGAAGAAGAAGAAGAAGAAAAAGGCCTGGGCATGCCACTTGGGCTCGAAGGCGTGACACGCCAGGCTAACCAAGCTTTAAAAAGGCCTGGGTGTGCCACTTGGGTTCGAAGGCGTGGCACGCCATGCTAACCAAGGATGAAAAAGACCCTGGGTATGCCACTTGGGTTCGAAGGTGTGGCACGCCAGGGAGATGGATGCATGGGGCGTGCCACTTGAGGTACTGGGCGTGGCTCCCCAAGCCAAACTTAGTGGCTAAGCGTGGCATGCCACTCAAACGCCAGCCACACGCCAAGCCTGGAGAGTCACGTTTATATTTTCTTAATTATAGTGCTAGGAGTAGTATAAATAACCCCTGAAAGTACTGAGAAGGGGTTGTTGATTGGTAGTTTGTTGAAGTATAGTTAGATTTACTTTTCACATCATCTCTTCCATCTCTTGTACTTTTCTCTTAAGCTATGAGTAGCGAAATTCCCTCTCATTGAGAGAGGGAGCTCTGTTGTACTTGATGGATTAATGACAGTGAATTTCTTCTTCTCTTCATCTTCTTTTTGATTTTCTAGAAAGAATGTCGTTTTAATGGTAGTGTTCAATCATATTGGGAAAGAGGTTGAATGAAAAATGGGTTTCATGGGAACCTTGAAAAAGGAAACATGAAACCATGCTTGAAATCCCTTCTCACACTTGAGTAGATTTGGGTTTTGGTGATTGGATATGGTGACATATAATCCATCCACTATTTGGATTTTTGAGGATGTGTGGTATAATCAGGGACCAAGCATATCTCTCTTCATGAGCAATTAGACCAAGGAATTGGCTGATTATCAAGATTTGAGAGATTGAGTCACCAAGGAATTGGGGCTCAATCAATCATGATTGCCAAGAGGTCAATGAGTTGCATGATTGAAGATGAGATGAGCTGTATTTAATCCAAAGAGAATAACATCTCCTGATCTCAATGAATTTCCCCTATTCTCATCTTTCACATTCTTTATAGCTTTCTTTACATTCTGTTATTCCCCATTCCCATTTACAATTAAGTCATTTATGTTTCTTCACTTTACATTCTTGCCATTTCCTTTTCTGTACTTTACTACTTCTCTTTACTTTTGAGTCATTTACATTCCTGCCCATTTACAATTCTGCAATCACAATCTATTCTGCTCAGCTTGACTAATTCACCAATTGATTAAAATTGCTCAAATCTACCAATCTCTGTGGATACGATCCCACTCCAAATTTCTGCAATCACACTCTATATTGCTTAGCTTGACTAATTCACCTGTTGATTAAAATTGCTCAAATCTACCAATCTCTGTGGATATGATCCCACTCCTAGTGGGTTATTACTTGACGATGTTTTTGGTGCACTTGCCAAAGAACGGATTCATTTTATATGGGGAGTGAATTCCAACCATCATTGGGCGTTCAACACCCATGAAGAGCAGTATTGCTGGTGTTGAACACCATCCAAGGAGCATGAAGCTGGCGTTGAGCACCTGCCAGGGGGTAGAAACTGGGCGTTCAACGCCCCAACAGAGGCATAGACTTGGCATTGAACGCTAGGAAAGAGCACCCCAATGGTTGGCATTGCCCCACCTTATCTATCACCTATGCAATTCAGCTGGAATTGTCGTAGAAGGAGACATCCCCATTGAAGAGGACAAGTCCATCACTAAAAGAAGGATGGAGCAAACTAGAGAGCCAACACATGGACCACAGCAAGAGCATGTGAAGATACCTCAACAAGAAATCCCTGAGATGCCTCAAGGGATGCATTTTCCTCCCCAATGCTATTGAGACCAATTGCATACTTCTTATGGGTTAAAAATGAATTCCAACACCTAAACTCACCGGCAAGTATACCGGGTTGCATCAAGTAGTAATTACTCACAAGAGTGAGGTCAATCCCACAGGAATTGATGGATTGAGCACTTTAGTTAGGTGGTTAATTTAGTTAAGCAAACAGTTGATGATTTGAGTGAATTGTAATTAACAGAAGCTAAATTGCATGAAAGTAAAGGGAGAAGGAGAATTGACAGTAAATTAAAGAGCAGAAAAAGTAAAAGAGCTGAATCTTAAAGTGCAAGTAATGTAAATGACTGAAACATAGATTGCAAGAAATATAAATGGCTGAAGCTTAAAGTGCAAGAAATGTAAATTGCTTGAATAGTAAAGGGATGTGGGAGCTGGGATCTAGAATTTAACAAGAGAATGTAAAGAGAGATTACACGGAGAAGTAGAAGATGAACTGAGTTGCTGAAGATCTAAACAGAAAAGTAAAATTACTTGAAGAACAAAACAGAAAGTAAACTTAGCTCAATTGCATAATCTAAAAGAGAAATTGAAGATCCAAGAGGAGTAATGAGATTAGAACAAGGATCTAGATTTCAATTGCACCCTTGATCAAACAAAAAATAAATTGCAGAAGAAATGTAAAAGAAACAGCAAATAAAACTCAGATCCAATTCTTAAAACAATTGAAAAGAGAGGTAAAAGATGATTCTCAAACTTAGAATCAATGAAGCTCTTCAATCTCAATTCAAATTCCAAGAACAGATAGCAAGAGTTGCAGAAGAAATGAAAATAAAGACAGAAAGCTAAATCCAATTCCAAATCCTTAGAATTATGCAGAAGAAAACAAAGATGAATTTTAGATCAAGGATTGAAACAAAATTCCTTCAATCTCAATCAAAAATTCAAAAATAGAAATTTAGAAATGCAGAAGTAAGAACAAGGAGAAAGAGAACTCAGATCTCAATCCCAATTCCCCCAATTCAAAGCTAAAATGTAAAAGTGAGCTAAAAATAAAACTAAAAATAAAACAAAGTTCAAAAGTGAAAGTAAAAGTTAAAAAAAGGTCCTCTACAAATAAAACTAACTCCTATTTATACACTTTTTAATTTTGATCTTCAGACTTTGGAGTGGGCTTTCTAAGTTGATGAAGAATTGGATCCAAAATGGCAGTTGAAGTTGGAAAATGGACCAAGGCACCTTCCAGGGGAGCGCTCAGTTAAGAAAGGAAGCGTATCGCCCTTTGCTTGAAAAATGGATCATGGTGCTGGCTCCAGGGGAGCACTCAGTTAAGTAAGGTAACTGAGCGCCCAATGTCTTGTCCCAGGCTTTCGAACCAAGCCCCTTTGCATAGCAAAGTAGCGCTCAGTTAAGTAAGTTCACGCAGCGCTTCGTGCTTTGAGTGAGCTCCCACTTTCGAGCCTTAGTCATTGTAATTTGGCCAATTTCTTCATCAAAGTGGCGCTCAGTTGGGCAAGTTAACTTAGCGCCCCTTGCCTTAGAATGAAGCTCCACTTTCGAATCCTGGTGAGTGCATTTTGTGCCCATTCCTTATGCCAATTGTTTGTAGCGTGCTCTTGGTCCATGGGTTCGACCCTTGCTTGCTTCATTGCTTGGTGTGGCGCCTTTCTTTTTGGCTTGAGGCTCCTGTTTCGAACCTGGCTGCTCTCATTTTTTTACTGTCGCACTTTGCTTTTTCTTGTGCCAAGCCCACGAAAATGTTAACAAAGTTAACGTAGCGCTCCTTGGAATTGAGTGCTGATGCCTTGTGTTTGAGCATTCCTTGAGCGCTTCGTGGTGACAATCAATATAGCGCCATTGGTCTTGTGTTCATGGAATTACTAATAAGTGCTTCCATTAATGCCTTAGTATTATATGCATGCTTCCATGATTTTAATAATAATACTAATGCATTAACGTTGCATTCATTCATTCTCCATTGGCATAATAATTAAATGCATCATGTATACATTTCATTGGCTTTATTAATCCATAATGCCAATTAACGTAAAGCTTGTTTTCATTGCCAATTGGATTAGAAATCAAAGTAATGCCGTTGCCACTTCATGCATACTTTCATTATTAATAATGCATGCATGAGGCATCATTAAATGCCACGGCTCCATGGTCATGGGCCACACTTTTAAAAGTGTGGCCTAAGGTTCCAAAGTGTGCTTAATCTTCAAAACATGCCCAAAATTCCTTTTTCCACCATTTCTTCACCTACAAGTAATCAAAACAACCAATCAAAGCATCTCCAAATTCACAAGGTTTCTAAATCATTCAAAAACCAACTAATTCTAGCTTAAACCTCATGATTTTGTGGCAAATAATTAATGGTTGATTAAATTGACATAGCCATGCAAATCCACTCTAAATCACTTACTTATAATGAAAGAAAGTGCATAAAACCTAATGAAACAAGTGAAAAATGCTTGAAAAGCTAGCATAAGATGACTTGTCATCATAACACCAAACGTAAATCTTGCTTGTCCCCAAGCAAGCATTAAACATAAGAAGAAATGAAATGAAACAGAGGAGCATGCATGTCCTTATTTAGTAGATAATTGAACTTGGTTCATGGGGTTTTATACAGACAAATGTAGCTCATTTATTCTTTGCTGATAGATAAGAAATGTTTCCTTAAAGGTTCACTAGAGTTGCTGCTATATTGTCTTGCTTTTTGATTGATCCCTGTGAGCTTTTTCTTTCTTTCTTTTGCTTTAGAAGGCTTATTTATTAATGAAAGCTTAGTGGCAAGTGTTGCAGCAGCCTTTTGGCTAAATTTTGCTCAACACTTCTTCACCACAGACACTTGGCTCACAATTTCTTCCTAGGAACATTGATGCCCAGCATCTTTTTGGATTACTAAATGCTTTGTAACTAGGTTGCTCTTGATAATGGACTTTCGGTTGGCAATCCCAGATTAGTTAATCCAAGTGGCCAAGTTTTAAAATACTCCTCAGAACCTAATTGTCCAAGCATATCCTAGTACAAAAAGTACCACAGGCATATGTCCTAAGGTCCAAGCTATTGGTGTCTAGCCTTATTGTTTGTTTCTTTGCCAATTCTTGGCTTTTCTCTTTCTTTTTCCTTTCTTACTTTGATCATTCGCAAGGAATATTCATTAATAAAAGGCTTTATAGCAGCAAACTAATTCACACTACAAAGAACATCTTATTATGCAGCTTTTATTATTGAGCTTATCATTAAATCAAACCAGTACCACCACTGAATTCTCATTCTAATTTCTACAACATTGGACAATCACTTTCTTGTTTCAAACATTTTTCTTTTATTTATGTAGAAGGGAAACAAAACATAATTAACGCTGATGAGTTATAACGAGCATAAAATACAGGCTAGCATTCTTAGCAAACATTTACACTTGCACCAAATTGAACACTTCAGCAAGACATATAGGAATCTCCAAATTAAAATACTTCAAAGCAACAAGGATTAAGCGTCAATACAACCTGCTGAAAATGTCTCTCAGCTTTTCTTTCTGTCATCATTATTTCTCTCTGTTGTTCCTCCTTTGGACAATGATGTTGCAGATCCTTTCCACAGGTTGAATGTTTTCCTGCATAATCCTTAGAAGTTGCTTGTCTCAAGCCCTTAGGCAAATGGTTAGCATGCATGAATTGTTTGTGGGCTTTTGAACTTTCTTTGGTGTGTGAACACCAAACTTAGTCCCTTGTCAATGTTTCTTATGCAACAAGTCAACCATTTATATGAAACCTTGTGCCTTTGCTGAAGGTTACCAAACTAAAAACTAGAAAACAGACAATGGCTAAGTAGTTTTTCTGATTGCTTGGAGCTAGCAACTATTTATTGGTTGGGTATTTAACATCACTTTATCCCCTTGTGAGAAGCCTTCAGTGGGGATTTTCTTGTTTCTCCACCCTTTTGGCCTCTTCTTCTTCTCTTCTTTCTCAGGAGATAATTCATACCTTGGTGGTTCTTTATCTGCAGTGTTGAGGTTCTCATCTGGGGGTTTTGGATCTAGTTCCTCCTTGATTTCTTTGGTCTGTTGCACCATCTCTACTTCTTTCAAGCATGGATTTAGAAGTCTTGGAGTTAACTCATTGAATGCCTCCTTCAAGCTTTGATCTCTAGCCTTATCCTTCATACAATCTTCTTCTTGAGTGGGCTCATGTAGAATTTTAAAAATATGGAATGCAAGGTGCTCATCATGCACTCTCAACAACAATTCTCCTTTCTCAACATCTATCAATACTCTTCCCGTAGCCAGGAAAGGCCTCCCCAGGATGATGGGAGTATTAGGGTCTTCCTCCATATCCAGGATGACAAAATCAGCTGGGAGAAGGAATTTCCCCACTTTTACCAGCACATTCTCTACAACTCCAAGTGCTTGCTGAATGGACTTGTCAGCCATTTGAAGAAGTATTCGTGTGGATTTCAGCTCAAAAATTTGGAGTTTCCTCATTAGAGACAAAGGCATCAAGTTTATGCTTGCACCAAGATCACAGAATGACTTCTCAATTGTTATGTTTCCTATGGTGCAAGGTATATAAAAACTCCCAGGATCATCTTTCTTCTCTGGAAACTCTTTGGAGAATAGCACTATATTCTATTGTCATCTCAACAATTTGTCCTTCTTTTAGGGACTTTTTCTTTGTCAGCACTTCCTTCATAAATTTGGCATACAATGGCATCTGTTCAAGTGCTTCTAAGAAAAGAATATTGATGCTGAGTGTCTTAAATATGTCCAGAAACTTTGAGTATTGCTTATCCTTGTTTTCTTTTCTGAACCTCTGAGGTAATGGAAGTTTGGGGACATATGGTTTCACCCCTTCTTTCTTCTCTTGTAGCTGTGGCTCAAGGATGTTCTTGTCTCCCTTTGAGATTTGTGCCTTCTTAGTTTTTTGATCCTCTTCACTTTTCCCCTCTATCTCTCCTTGTTGAACTTCTCTGTTGTGTTTTTCCTGATTGATGGCTTCCTTCTTCATAGTCTTCTTACTTCCCACTGTGATTGCCTTGCACTCCTCCCACTTTGTAGCCTTTCCTTTGTTCCTTGGGTGTTCTTCAGTGGCATTGGGGAAGATATTTGCTCTCTTCTCACCCATTTCTGAAATTTGCTTAGCCATTTGCTCCATATACCTCTCAAGATTTCTGACTGAAGCTTCTTGGTTTTTGCTTGTTATGGCTTCATCTTGTCTGGCCATTTCTTGAGTTTTGATGAGTTTTTCCATTAATATCTCTAGACTATAGATTCTTTGAGAGTCTGGATTTGGTTGTGGTTGTGTGAGATGAGATGGTTGTTGCTTAAGGTTGTTTGAATTATCTACGGGGATATTTTGTGGATAGAATGTGGATGTGGAAAAGTTATTCTGGTGGTTTTGTGAGTTTTTATGGGGTTAGTGGTATGTGTTTTGTGGGTTTTTGAATTGGTTAGTATTATTGGATGAATGGCTTTGGTTGTTTGTGTTGCTGAGGCTGCCCGAGTTGAAGTCCCTTTGTCCTTGATTCTGATGCTCACCCTACCTTAAATTAGAATGAGTCCTCAAGGGTGTCTTGTGTGCATCACCATGGAAGTTGTGTTGGAATGAACTTGAGGTGTTGTTCATGTATTGCACCTGCTCAGGGCTTTGTTGCTCATAATTGAATGTCCCAAACCTTTCTTCAGATTAATTCCACCTATGTGTGTTTTGAGATTGGCTTTGTGTGTTTACTGCAGCACTTTGCAGTCCATCAATTTTCTTGGTGATAAACCCCGATTTCGTGGTATATCTTATGCTTATTTTAGGGGATTTTATCACTTTTTCCCATATTTATTCAATGAAATAGCATGGTTTTGTAATTCTCCCTTGAATTATGCTTAAGTGTAAAAACATGCTTTTTAGGTGCTTAAATTGGTGATTTTAATTCACTTTAATTCCATTCGATGCCTTGATGTGTTTGTTGAGTGATTTCAGGTTCATAAGGCAAGTACTGGATGGAAAAAATGAGGAAAAAAGCATACAAAGTGGAGAATGCATGAAGAAACAAAGATTGGAAATGCATTAATGGGCGCGCACGCGTACAAGGCGCGCGCACGCAAAAGTGGTTTTGCATAGAGACGCGCACGCATACAAGACGCATCTGCGCGGATGAAGAAACAGCCAATCGACGCGCACGCGCACATGGCGTGTATGCGCCGATACTAGCACGTGACCCACTTAAAGGTAAAACGCTGGGGGCGATTTCTGAGCTGCCCAGGCCCAAATCCAACTTGTTTCTGAGCCTTTAGTTAGTTTTCTAAAGAGAGAAGCTCCCTCTTCTCTCTAGAATTAGGTTAGGATTAGGTTAAATTGTCATAGATCCATGTTTAATTCCTTGCTTTCATCTTGTTTCTTTTATAATTTCTCATGTCTACATCTTGTCTTTCTTAGTTGTAATGTTAAATTCTCATTTTGCTCTCTTGCATGTTGATGAACATTGTTAGATCCAGTTCCCTGTTAATGCAATTTCATGTTTCTATGTTTTCTTTTATGTTGATTTTGCTTGCTATTATTGATTTCTCATCTATGAAAGTTATGGGTCTCTTTAATTTTAGAATTTTGTGATGTTCACTTTTTTGCACAATAGGTGTTTGATATAATGCTTCCTATAGTTTTTGAGTAGTTCTCTTGACCCTTGGTCTAGGCTAAGGGGATTGAGTGATCTTGAGTCCTTAGGCTTCATTGAATTGGTAATTCCAGAACCCTTGGGGATCAATTTGATAACCATTGACTCTAGCCTACTACTAAGTCAATTAGTAGCTAGGTTGGGACTTATGGATTGATGTTGATCAAGCCATTTGACGTACTCCAAGCCTAGGAGTAGACATTACGTACTTAAGGCTTTAGTGAGTAGACCTAATGAGCTCGGTTCTGAATAATTATCAATATATGGTTTGTAGACAAGGATGGTGATCTCAATTACCTAAGTCTTAGCCAAGAGTCCTTTATCTTACTTATTTTAATTACTTGTTTGATTTACGCGTTTTGTCATTTATTTCTTGCCCTCTTATTAATCAAACCTCCTTGCATTCTCATAGCCAATAATTGATCACTTCATTGCTATCCTCGTGAGACGACCCAGAGTCTAAATACTTCGGTTAATTCTTCTTTGGGGTTTGTACATGTGACAAAACCATATCTTAATTTGATGCGAGAGTTGTTTGTCAGTTTAGAGCTATGCTTACAACGAAGTAATTCCTTTCTCTAAGAAGAAAATCTAGACCGACACAGATTCAAACACATCAAATTAATGGCACCGTTAACGGGGATAGCAATGGTGCTATGTTGTTGGCTATTGTATATATTGTGAATAGCTTGATTTTTGGTTTGTTTGTTGGCTTTTGCTAGTTGTAGGACTTTGTTTTCTTTGTTCTTATTAGTTTTATTTTTGTCTTATCTTATCACCATGAATTCTCATCACTTTGGCTATGAGTGTAGTTCAAACTGTGTTGTAGGAAATGGAAGCTTCAATGAGGATGTGCATCAAGGGTTTGGAAATCAAAGATGGGAGGAGTCCCAAGCTTATGGACAACCTTCTTGGCAACAACCCCCTCCGAATTCATATGGGTATAATCCTAATCCTAATGCATACCAACCCAATATGTGTGATGACCCTTATTGTGATTGTCAACCACAACCACCACATGCATATGAACCCCCTCCACAACATAATTTTGAACCACCTTACTCATAAGCTTTCTACCACCATTTACCTCCATACGACCCCAACCCATACCCACCATACCAACCACCATATGAACCGCATCTAGAACCACCACCTTTCCAACACCAATACTCCCATGAACCACAAAGTCCACACACAGCACCTCAAGAATTTTACCAATGTAAACCACCTTCCAATTATAACAACCTTCCCTCAAACAATGAACCTTCTCTTCCACCATCACCTTCCGATGAAGCCCCCATGTTGGAATTGAGAGATCTTGAATCTCATATCTTGAGGTGACAAGAGGAGGATGAAAAGAAGTTTGCGGAGTTAAGAGAAAAAATGGCTATCATGGTAGAAGCCATTGGTAACATGGTCTCATCCTGCCTAAGCCTATGTGATCAAGGCGCTCCCATTGTTGAATGTGGAGAAGCAACCAAAGAGCTTACTGAGGGAGTGAACTTAAAGCTCCATGGCGAGGAGAAGGAGTTAAAACAAGAAGTACAATGAGAGGATTAGGTAGAAATTAGTGAACAAAAGGAAGTAGTGGTTGGATGTTTAGGATATGTTGAGCACATAAAGGAAACTCAATTTGAAGAGCCCTCTTCTACAAAGTTTAGAAGGGATGTTAAAGAGAAGAGTAATGTTGAAGAAGTGGATAGAAAGTCGAAGGAAATTGATCAAGAAGTGGATTCCATCATTAGTGATTTTTTGTCCACATTGATCAATCCCCTTGATGATCTTGTTGAGCCTTCTTCCAGTGAATTAGAAAGCAATGTTGAGGTGGACGTGCAACCTCCAAGGCATATTGTGAATGAAGAATTGGAAGAAGTGTCCCAAGCAACAAGTCCTCCTATTTATGATGATTCCGAATCAACATATGATCCTTTTGAGCTTGATGAGTCCTTCCCCACTGTGCTTGGAATTGATGACGAGGTAGACTTTACTAAACCTCTTGTCTATGAAGAGAGTGAAGGGGAAGAGATAGAAGAAATTGGTGAAGAAGAGTGTGAACTTGAAGAAGCTTGGCGAGAGGTAAAGCTTGAAGAACCTTGCCAAGTGGTGGAAGCCTCTAGAAGAGGATGGACGGGAGTAGAGCGTGCTTTATCAAGATCTTTGGGAACTCTTCTACCTAGGTTGTCATCCAATCTTTCATTTAAGTGGGTAAAACTTCTAACTCTTAGCTTTGTTATCCCATTTGAGTATAGTTTGCTTGAGACGGATGGCCAACTTAGGGCGCTTTGTGGAATTAAGTGAAAGAGGAGGATGTTTAGTGGTTGGCATTGTAAATCTAGACTCATTATGGTTGGAATCTCAAAATTAAGGAGCATGGATTGGTGTCGTGCTCAATTAAATGGGTCTAGGAGGGCAGTTTGGTGCTTTCGTGAGAATTCAGCTTTCTTGTCACCCGGACAAAGTCAAGGCGATCAACTAGAAGATGGGTACGAAGATAAGATATGAGATCCTGGATCACACCATGGAATTCCACTTTGGTAGCTCATATCTTGGAGAGAACCTCACCAAAGCTTGATGAAAATGGTTGGAACTTATGACAACCAATTGAAGGACAAGCACTCTTGGAGGTTCAAGGATGAATATAGGCATAAACTACCTTGACAAGGAACCTTCCAAATGTCCAACTTAAGGACTTAAACCAAAAGTGCTTGGTGGGAGACACCCCATCATGGTAAACTCTTTCCATTCTCTTGTAGATATAATGAATGAATGAATTGGGTTCCATTGTGTATAGCTTCTTTACCCCTTAGTATATTTTGTCTTGCTTGCTAATTTGTTTATACATTCTATGCCTTAATTAGGGATAACTCTTTGAATTTGAGTTTTTTCTTGGATTGTAGGTTTCCTCCATTTGTTTGAAAAATCCCCAAAATTTCAAAAAAATGTTTAATTTTGCATCTTAACTGGTTTTAGAGTCTTGGAGGAGATTGGAAGGATTTTAAGCTCTTCTTGATGCTTTTGAAAAAAAAACACCAGCCACGCGCAAGCGCACAGTGCGTGCACGCGTTGCCTGTGCATTTAAGCTTTCTAGGCCAAGGACCAGAGAGTTGTGCCACTTTTGGGCCAACTCTGTGCCTTAACCCACGCGGACGCACGCTATACGTGTTCGGGTCCTTTCTGCGTTGCCCTACCCACGCGTAGGCGCACCTGGCACTTCCGCGCCCCATTATCAATCAACTCATCTACGCGCAAGCGCACAGTGCGCGCGCGTCGATGCGGTTTTTCGTCACCCAGGCCAAAGACCCAAGAGTTATACCAACTCTGGGCCAGTTTTCTGGCTCTGGCCCAGCTCAACTCGTGCGGACATGCACTGTACGCGTTCGTGCCCTTCCCAATTCTCCCATCCACGTGCAGGCGCGTATGGCGCTTCCGCGCCCCTTCCTTATTCCTCCACCCACGCGGACGCGCACGGTGCGCGCACGCGTGGATTCAAAATTTACTAACCCCAGGGACGTGAGAACCCTAGCGCAGTCGCGCACCTCTTTCACTCCCTCCCTAACATCTCTTCTCCTTCTCCTCCTCTCTTCCACTGCCTACAACCGTCCGGCGAACACCACCCCCTTTCTCTTCTTCCGTTGCTCTTCCTTCCCTCCTTCCTTCTCTCTTTCTTTCTCCTTCTCACTTCGCCCATGCCTTGTCTCCCCTCTGACTCCTCCCATTAGCAACCTGTCCCGCCACCGCGACCAAGTGTGCTGCCATGAGCACCACCGCTAGCAGCACCACTTTGCTGCCTCCTCTGTCCCTTTCTCCCGTTTCTGCTTCTGCTCTGCTTCCAGGTCTCTGTCTTTCCTCTGTTCTATTTTCTTTACTGCCTTATGTTAATTTTGTTAATTAGCTTAGTTAGTTAGAAATGCATGTTATTTGATTAGGTGGTTAGAGAATCTGAGCTGGATAGTGGATTTAGGTTTGTTTTGAATAATGATGATGATTATAAGTGATGCTGCTTCTATGGTTTTCCTTGGCTTGTTTGTTGCTAGATGACTTGCCCAGTGTTGATTTAGTTTGCTTGATGCTGTTGCCTGGCTGTTCATTATTGCTTTGTTCTTGCTAAGTGTTGCGGGTTGAGTTCTTCTCCAATTTGCACTTCATTGTTGGATTCAATTATGCTTAATTGTTTGAATTCATGCTGCTTGCAAGTGAAATGATTATTGTCTTGGAATGGTATTTGTAAGTTGAATTCAATGGATAGCATGCTGCTTGAATTCATTATCCGTGTTCATTTGGCAGATTTGGTGCTGTATTTTAAGCCAGTATTTTTGTTCATTGTTCGAAGAAAGGATGTTATTTGTTGCTGGCTGGTTTAGTTTAAATTACTTTTTGATGTTTTGCTGCTGAAAAATTGGCTTATTTGTTCAATTCATATGAACTCACATATGGCTTTTGTGTTTTAATTGTTAATGAATTCATATGGAATCTAAATTGATTGTTTGAATTTGGGAAATGGCCAATTTACTGCTGAAATGCTGCCAGATTTTTTCTAACCATATCTCATGGATTAATATTGTTTTAATTGATGCAACAAGCCTCTATTTGACGAAATTCTGTGTCAATAGAATCTTGTTTGCAAAATGGATTTGGAAATTTTCTCTTAAGCTTCCTTGCAAGTTTTGGTCATGCTTATAACTTTCTTTGCTTACTTGTGATGTCAACTTACTTTTATGCATTGAATAGTTTTGAATTTTCAACTTGACCATGAGCCTGAAATTCCTTGGAGATTTTGTGCCTCTTTTGCATAAACTCACATGTTTAAAGGTTTTTAATCTATGTGGCTAATTGATTCATTATATTCATGCCTAATTTGCATTAAGTCACGTAGATCATGAGCTTTTCCATTCTTTTTTCAACTTGTGACTTTTATGCCTCATTGAACTTGATGTTGAATGTTTCTTGTTTGACTTATTTTTCAAAGTTTCGATTTTACCAACACCACTTAATACAACCCTAGTGATCTTTACATTGATTGATGACTTGTTTTCATATTGGTTGCTTTTTGGCAATATCATATTTCATCATCAATTACTATATGCATTTCATGGTTGTGAGTATGCTTACACCACTATTTTGTACACTTCTTTTAATTGAGCCGATAACCATCATATCACTAACTTTTGAACCATTTCTCTAACTTCTAACTTGTTTGACCTACTAACTTCTCTTTTGGTTCTCAACTTAACTCTTTTGATCATTCTTTTGAATATGGCGTTTCTTAGGCTCAATGAATAAGCATTGTGCAATTATGGTTTGAATTCTTGGTTTGTGATTTGGTTTCAATTCCGAATTTTGTTACTTGCATTCCAAGAATTCTCTCCTCTTTACTCACTTCATGAGTATGTCTTACCTTAAGTGCTATACATCTACTTGGCTAATTGCTTATACCATATTATATCTGTTTTTCAGGATGTCAGACAAAGGAAAAGCTATAGTCACTACTTCTAAGAAGAGAAAGCACTCTAAAGCCTCTACCCCTTCTCCTTATTGCTAATTATGCTAAGAATCTGCTGAATGATATGGACATAGAGAATCAGCTACTCCCATCCACTGACCCAATCAAGTTCCCCAACCTCTACTATGAGCTTTGCTTCCCTAAATATTGGAAGACGAACCTGAATATTGAGAAGAAACTTGTCCTTCCCAATGATGTGAGAAGCACCATCAACAGCCGTATTCTGGAGTTGGGCTTGGACTTTGTTGATAGGGATTTGGGGAGGATAAATACTTCGTGGGTGAGGGAGTTCTACTGCAACTTCTTTCGTGCCACTCTTGATTCAGTCTAAGTGCGGGGTAGAGAGATTCTGATCACCGAGGCCGCTATTGGGGAGGCATTGCTTTGCCGACCTCGTACTGGTGACCCATGTGCCTGTCAGCCGGCAGAGGTAGCTATCCACTGTATGACTTTTGATTATGAGGCGCTGAAGCACGTGATTGCCACACTTGACGCCCCCTGGGTGATGGATTCTGAGAACAAGAAGCCCAAGGGGATGCTTTTCACTTATCTGTCGAGAGAGGCTAAGACTTGGCAGTATATATTCGCCCATTATGTTTTTCCCACCACTCACTTCTCAGAGATCCCGATGGATATGTTAGTTCTTATTGGCTGTGTCATGGAGGGGAAGGAGGTAGACTTCCCCCGGTTGATCTGGCAGAGCATGTGGTGCGCGCATATCCCTGGCCTCTTGCCATTTCCTACACTGGTCACCAGCATAATTGAGCTAGCTGATGTCCCGTGGAAGGATGATGATGTGACACCACCACCTCCAGATGACGACGATAAAAAGGTTACTATTCTGTGGGGTGGGTGAATGCACGAGAAGCCTCCACCCAGACGCCGTTCTCGAGCCAGAGGAGTGGTAGAGGCAGCTCAGCCCTCATCATCAGCAGCAGCAGCAGGACCCTCCTCTACTTCAGCCGCAGCATCCTTGCCACCACCTCCTGCACCTGAGTCGACATACCTATTGGTACAGCGCCTATTTCGCTTCATGGAGTGCAGCGAGCGTCGTATCATGCGACGTCTCGATCGTATAGACTAGGTGTTCGTATCACAGGGTATTGAGCTACCTTCGCTCCCAGATTCTCCCACCTCCGATGAGCAGGATCACGAGGAGGAGCATGTTGAGGAGCCAATTCATCAGGAGGCACCCCCAGAGACACATGCCACCACAGAGGTTCAGCAACCTCCTGAGGACTCACAGCCACAGCCACAGCCCGAGCCATAGTCTGGTGCTACTGTTGACCCCCATCTCGAGCTTCAGCAGTAGTATCGAGGACGATGCTTCATCCTAAAGTGTGGGGAGGTCACCGTTCGTGACCAATGGATATCATTTATATGGTGAACTTTTAGACATTTATCTTCTAGTTCTGCTACTTTATTTTATTTTGCACTTTATCTTTGAGATCATTTTGGGATTATTGTACATATTTGCTATTGTGGATACCCTTATTTTGGTTGTTGCACACTTTTATTATATATGTGTATATTGCATTTTGGCTTTTGATTGTGATTAGAAAAATATTTTGGATTGTTAAAACCTAGTTGACCCTTTTTGTATAAGAATTGTGTTTTGATTGAAAAGAGGGTAAACTAGCAAAAATTTTTTTAAAATTTTCTAAATCACAACCTTGCAGTAGAATAAGCTTAGTCAATATGATGAAAACTTTCAAGAATTCCATTTCTAGAGCACCACTCCAATTGGTTGAAAATTTTTTTAGAACTTGCTTGATTAATACACTTTGTGGATCATGTTTTGAGCTACGAACACAAGCATGAGAGTTTTGAGCCTAATTGTGTGGTTACATCATATATAACCACTTATTTTCATTCTTGTGTGCATTATTCTCTTCCTATGAGTGTAATCTTTGATTTGCTTGATTCTTAATGTCCATTATTTTATGTATACATGCGTTTATATGATTGAGGCCATTGTTCAAATAGCTCACTTACCCAAATAGCCTACCTTTTATCTTCCATTGTTAGCCAATTTTGAGCTTATGCTTAACCCATTTGTTCTTAATTGTAGCACATTACAATCCTAAGTGAAAAATAATGAATGTCCTTAATTTGAATCTTTGATTAGCTTAGGCTAGTGAGAGTGTTCATCATTTGATTTTGGGAAAGTTGGGAACATTGGGTAGAGATAAAAGTGTATTTTTATATTTGTGTTGAGAATCTTGGGAATTGAGAACATACTCATGTATTAATCATGTGTGTAGTTAGGATTGTTTAGAATTGTATAGGTAGTCATAAGTTAGGTGGGACGTTTAAATTAATCAAAGATTCAAATTTCAAGCTCACTTGACCATTGATAAACCCCGATTTTGTGATTTATCTTGTGCTTATTTTGGGGGATTTTATCAATATTTCTCACACTTATTCGCAAGAAATGCATAGTATTGTGTTCACTTCTCAATATTACTCCATGATGGAAAACATGCTTATTTTACCTTAAAATTGCCATATTTTAATCCTCTTCTATTGCCATTCGATGCCGTGATGTATTTGTTGAGTAATTTCGGGAATTATAGGGTAGGAATGACTTAGAAGTGAGGGAGAAAGCATGTACAAAAAGGGAAGAACATGAAGAATTGAAATCTTGGGAGAAGAAGCATCGGCGTGCCCGCGCACTCCACGTGCACTCGTGGATGAGGTTGGCTGGAAGCGGCGCGCAAGGATGGACGCATCCGCGTGGATCAGAAGATTCTCATCGACGCGCACGCGCACTTGGCACGCACGCGTGGATCGCAAAAGCAATCGGCGCGCGCGCACGCATGGCGCACACGCGTGGGAAGCTGCACGTGACCTCATTAAAGGAAATCGTGCCTGGCGATTTCTGAGGCTCATCAGGTCCAATTTCAAGCTGTTTCTGCATGGAAAAGACCCAAGGATGCCAGGGAGGAAAGGGGGGATCAATCATTTTTACACTAAGACACAATTTTAGAGTTTTTGGTTTTTCTTTGGTTATTCTAGAGAGAGAAACCATTGTTCCTCTCTAGATCTAGTTTTAATTTGATCTTCCCTTGTTGGATTGTGAATTGAATCTTGTTAATTACTAGTTTTAATTGTTCCATTTGAACTCCTTGTTACAATTTTGCTTATATCTAGTGATAGTTTTATGAATCCTTGTTAATTGTCATTTTATACCCATTTCATGAATGTTGTGAATCTTGACTTGTTGATGTTGCATTGATGATTTCTATGTTTAGCTTTGTTGTTTGGATGAATGTATCTTGATAATTGTTAGTGGGTACTTGTAGATTTCAATTTAATTGCTATTTTGAACATGTCTTTTGTTAATGCTTACCATGTGTTTGATGAATTGTTTACTTTGATTATGGAGTAGTCTTCTTTACTCTTGGCCTAGGTCAAGGGAATTGGATAAACTTGAGTCATTGGGTCTAATGGATTTGATGATTTGGGAGCCCTTGGTGGTCAATTTGATACTCATTGACGCCAACCCACTACTAATCTAATTAGTAGGTAGGTTGGGACTTATGGGTTGATGTGATCAAAGCCATTTGACGTACTTCAAGTCTAGGAGTAGATATTACGTACTTAAGCCTTTTGGAAGTAGACTTAATGAGCTTGGTTTCTCATAATTGTCAAGATATGGTTGTTAGACAAGGATGGTGACCCCAATTCCCATGCCTAGCCAAGAGTTGCTTTTATTATTCATATTTGAAAACCAAATTTCTCAATTGGTTGCCTTAGTTATAGTTACTTGTTTGGTTTATAATAGAATTAATTGGAATGTTACTTGTTCATTGGAATTGCTCATGTTTCGCTTAGTTAATTGAATTAATTTGTTGCAATTTAAGATTACTTGCTTGTTAAGATTCCCATTTATTTTCATGCTCATAACTCACAACCCCGGATTTCTAACCAATGTTGAAGCACATGTTTGCCCATTCCTTGTGAGATGACCCGAGGTTTGAATACTTCGGTTATTTCTATTGGGGTTGAACTTGTGACAACCAAATCTCTCTTCTAAATTTAACACCCGAGGATTGTTGTTGGTAGAGCTATACTTGCAACGCAATCTTATTGAAGAAAATCTTTACCAATACACCCTTGGGGAACTCCGTCAACCATATGCATCCTACCTTGACCCTAGCCCCATTACAACCTATGGGAAAGCCCTCATGATATTTGTATGCATGCATAGAATAATTGCTGATTGTTAGATGAAAAAAAATCTTAGAAAGCATGATTGTGGGAGAATTGAGTGAATCAACCCCATACACTTGAGTGCCTAGAGCAGATACACATCCGGTGAGGGTTCGATTGCTCAATTACATGTTTCCACCCGTGATCATCTTTTCTTGCAAGTTTGTAAAATCTTCCAATGATTCAATCCAATTGTGGGTTTGCTTTGATTGCTATTGCCTTAGCCCTTGTGCTTGCATATGTATTCTTGGAGATTGATTTATTTTGACTAAGCCATTGCACTCATGTAAATAGGTTGCATATAGATAGATTGCATTTAGTTAGTTTACATTGAATAAATGTTGATACCCCTTGCTTCTTTCTTGATTTTAGTATGAGGACATGCTTAGTTTAAGTTTGGGGAGATTTGATAAACCCCGATTTCGTGGTTTATCTTGTGCTTATTTTAGGGGATTTTATCACCTTTTCCCACATCTATTCAATGAAATAGCATGGTTTTATAATTCTCCCTTGAATTATGCTTAAGTGTAAAAACATGCTTTTTAGGCCCTTAAATTGGTGATTTTAATTCACTTTAATTCCATTCGATGCCTTGATGTGTTTGTTGAGTGATTTCAGGTTCATAAGGCAAGTATTGGATGGAAGAAATGAGGAGAAAAGTATACAAAGTGGAGAATGCATGAAGAAACAAAGATTGAGAATGCATCAATGGGCGCGCACGCGTACAAGGCGCGCGCGCGCAAAAGTGTTTTTGCATAGAGACGCGCACGCATACAAGACGCGTCCGCACGGGTGAAGAAACAGCCAATCGACGCGCACGCGCACATGGCGCGTACGCGCCGATACTAGCACGTGACCCACTTAAAGGAAAAATGCTGGGGGCAATTTCTGAGCTGCCCAAGCCCAAATCCAACTTTTTTCTGAGTGTATTTCATGCATAATTGAAGTCCAAGCAAAGGGGGAGCAATTAGTTAGTCAACATGAGCCTTTAGTTAGTTTTCTAGAGGGAGAAGCTCCCTCTTCTCTCTAGAATTAGGTAGCTTTCATCTTGTTTCTTTTATAATTTCTCATGTCTACATCTTGTCTTTCTTAGTTGTAATGTTAAATTCTCATTTTTCTCTCTTGTATGTTGATGAACATTGTTAGATCCAATTCCCTTTTAATGCAATTTCATGTTTCTATGTTTTCTTTTATATTGATATTGCTTGCTATTATTGATTTCTCATCTATGAAAGTTATGGGTCTCTTTAATTTTATCATTTTGTGATGTTTACTTTTATTGCACACTAGGTGTTTGATATAATGCTTCCTATAGTTTTTGAGTAGTTCTTTTGACCCTTGGCCTAGGCTAAGGGGATTGAGTCATCTTGAGTCTTTGGGCTTCATTGAATTGGTAATTCCAGAACCCTTGGGGATCAATTTGATAACCATTGACTCTAGCCTACTACTAAGTCAATTAGTAGCTAGGTTGGGACTTATGGATTGATGTTGATCAAGCCATTTGACGTACTCCAAGCCTAGGTGTAGACATTACGTACTTAAGGCTTTAGTGAGTAGACCTAATGAGCTCGGTTTGGCATAATTATCAATATATGGTTTGTTGACAAGGATGGTGATCTCAATTACCTAAGTCTTAGCCAAGAGTCCTTTATCTTGCTTATTTTAATTACTTGTTTGATTTACGCGTTTTGTCATTTAATTTCTTGCCCTCTTATTAATCAAACCCCCTTGCATTCTCATAGCTAATAATTGACCACTTCATTGTTATCCTCGTCAGACGATCCGAAGTATAAATACTTAGGGTAATTCTTATTTGGGGTTTGTACATGTGACAAAACCATATCTTAATTTGATGCGAGAGTTGTTTGTTGGTTTGGAGCTATGCTTACAATGAAGTAATTCCTTTCTCTAAGAAAAAAATCTAAACCGACACAAATTCAAACACATCACTTGGCCATAATCTCCATTTGTTGCTGAAGTTGTTGGTGCATCTGTTTGTTTTGTGCCAAGATAGTGTCAACACCTTCAAACTCCAATACTCCTTTCCTTTGAGCTGGTTAGCGTTGTCTTTGATGAGTATAGAAATATTGATTGTTCGCCACTGTGTCTTTGAGGTTTTGGGCTTCTTCAGCTATCATCATGAGTTGCATCGAGCCTTGGTGCACGAAATTGTGATCTCCAGGCTCGAACAAATCCTGGTAATGGCTCCAAAGCTTGGTGCTCTGATCTCAATACATAATTGTCACAACTTCGATACAACTAACCAGCAAGTGCACTGGCTCGTCCAAGTAATACCTTACGTG